>NC_133561.1:12040000-12350416 GCF_048773025.1 Camelus bactrianus
ATACGTGTTTGATGGTATTTGTTCCACGTGTGCTTCTGCATTGTCCATTATTATGACATAAGCTACCTGAGTCCTCATGTCCTTTTTTCTTCTTGTGTAAAAAGAGGTAGTTTTCCTTCATCATCTAAGCATCGTTACTAATCAATTCAGACATTAACAATCTTCTATTTTAGGAAAATAGATGACTGAGGTGAAATGTTGTAGTTTTAACAAGGGCTTAAGGATCTGACTGGAACTCAGAATCTTAGTGACTGACTTAGGAAAAGTCTAACTTGGTTGGATCAGCATTTTCGCAGAATTCTACTGTTATTAAAGAGCAGACAGTTCATAGGAAACATTTTTTTTCTTTAATCGGGTTTTTAGTGTTCAGGGGGAAATTCAAAGATTAACATTTTTGTTGATTTTTTTTTTTTAAAGGAAGAAAAAAAGCCCAGGTCAGCATAAGTCATTTAGTTTATTTCATCAAAGTTAAGGTTTTTATAGGTATTCTTTGAACGTTGAAAAGGCACAAGGCAAGTGCTCCCATGATCAAAAAATTTTTTCTTTCCTCTGATTGAGTTATCAAATCAGAGGCTAGAATTTCCCTTAACTGAATACATGATTTGCCACATTTTTGCCAAGAAGGTAACCTTATGCCAGGGTTTGTAGGATATGTATGTCACTTTGTCACTTGTCTCTTATTTAGCTTTAGGATAAAAATTAATGGTAAGACAATGGAATATTTGCAGTTTTACCTAAAGAACAGCACAGTGAGGTGTGAATCCAGAGTGAAGTTGTTTGATATAGTATGCTTCTTTCGGGGGGGGGATTTCCTGACCATTATTAAAATGACAAATTGGATTTGGAAGTTTGAAAACTGGAAAAGCAAGAGATGGGACGCCACAGTGCTAAACAACCCTTGGGGTGGCTGTAACCCAATCCCAGATTTGAGTGTGTTGATTTTTTTTTTCCACTTCTCTATTCATTCTATGTAAATCACTTTTATTTCTGCAGGTATTTTTCTATCAGATAGAATGACATTTTGTTTTGTATTATTTTGTCTTTCCTCATGAATGCACTGATAATATTTTAAATGCTCTATTTTAAGATCTCTTGAATCTTTTTTTTTTTTTTTTTAGTTTGAGGGTTCTATAAGGCCTTTATTTCCCATAAGTAAATATTGCCAGGGGAGGGGTGGGAGTTGGGCGGGAACAGGGGAAATGTTAGTATGTGGGTGGGGTGGGGCCGCAGTTTTTATGTGTTAAACAGCAGTACAATTTTATGGTTGGCATGATTTTTTAAACAAAAAAATGGAACATAAGATTAGCTGTTTTGTATTTTGATGACTGATTACGCTGTATTTTAACACAATGTATGTCTGTTTTTGTGGTGCTCTAGTGGTAAATAAATTATTTCAATTACACGTTGATGTGTTTTTCCTATCACGGTATCATCGTGGAGACAGAGAATGCCTCTGATGGCAGTGAGGGTGATCTCCAGCTAGAGACGTCAGCCCATCTTTAAGATTGTGCTTTTTTTCTCAGAGAGATTCACTCCAGAGAGGTCATGCTTTATAACTCAAGAGCCAGGATATATCTGTCCAGGACTGCAGAAAGCCCTGTGCAGTCTTTTTTTCCCCTTGTTTATTGCTGTTTGGTAATTGTTTGAGATTTAGTTTCCATCCAGCTTGACTGTCTACCAGAAAAAATGCAGAGAGATATTTGGACCATGCTTTGGCTCTCTGGGTCTGTGTTCTGCCAACCCCAGGGCCAAAAGAACTGGTCTAGACAGTATCCCCTGTAGCCCCATAACTTGGATGGTTGCTGAGCCAGCCAGATATAACAAGAGCCATGTGCTCTTTGGGGTTGGTCTTTGGGATCAGCTCCTCCTCTCTGTTTCTCCCCTACCACTGCACCAAAAAAACCCCTATTCCCGCAAACTTCCTTGGCTGTTCCCTATAAGACCAGAGTTAGCAAGTGAGTTGCCAGTCTCTGCATAAATAGAACTAATAAAAAAAAAAAAGGACTTGTGGCTCCATCTGGTTGTCTTGCTTTATCTCAAGAAAGAACTAGTTTGTGCCTGTTGTCTAAACATCACATAGAAACAAACCATCCGTTCAAATGTCCAGGGAGGATAGAAACCGGTTCCCTTTTCTACCATCTGTGTTTCATCTTTTAACCTCGACTCAGATAGAGGAAATGTTTGACTTTAGAACAGTTAGTCCATGCTTCTCTGAAGACGGCCAGGACCCAGCTTATCAGCCCAGCCCACATCACCTTTACTTGACCTGTGAGAATAAGAGGGTATCTCAGGGTCATGAAGAGAATCACCCAAGAGCTGTATCAACTTTGGCAAATCTATCAGCTCACTCAGAGCCTCTGTCTCCTTTCTTTAGAGTGAGGATGAGACGACCTGCTTTACAGGACTTTGCGTGTTTGTTTTTGTGCCCTTGCTATTGTTAAGTAAATTGACGTATGAAAAGTACTTTGGTGTTTGGCCGGTAGTTGATTGATGCTCAGTAAATCCGTAGTCTTAACAGTGTTTCCCATGCAGTTCTTGGCTTCTCAGCGATCCTGTTTTAATGAGCTTTTTAACGTACTCAAACTGGGACCTGGAGCCAGACTCCCTCTTGATACTGAATGTGCAAAAACCCTCCTGATCCTAATCTCATCAATGAATCAAGCCATCAGTTCTTCCTGAGAATATTCTGTCACTTTATTTGTTAACATTTTGGTTGCATGACTGACCAGAAATGGTTTAAAATAATAGGGGAAATGCTCAGGTGAAGTTTTGCTTAAGTCCACCAACTGAAATCCAAAGTAGCAGAGACCAGGCGGCACGTTGAAGGACCCATTCTCGAAGATGCGGACAATAAGAACTCCAGTTTGCCAATGGCCCACTGGGTATGGTTCTCTGGTAACCTCACATTTCACCCTATGATATAGATTGTCTTGAGAGAACTCCATTTTACAGGGAAGTGAGCAGATTCTGAATGGTTAAATTGCATGTCCAAGATCACCCAGTGTGTAAGAGGAGGGTCTAGAACCTCATTGTCCAACACACGAGCTACTAGCCATCTGTGGCTTTCATGCAGTTGAAATATGACGCATCTGAATGAAGATATTCCAAGGTGAAATATACACACCAGATTTTGAAGACTTGGTACCAAAGAAAAAAAAAAAGAATGTAAAATGTCTCATTACTTTTTTAATACTGATTACATGTCTAAAGAATACTATTTTGGATGTATGGGATTAAATAAAGTGTATTATTGAAATCATTTCACCTGTTTCTTTTTTTTTTTTTTTTTTTTTAACAGAATTACCAATTACCAGAAAATTTAAAATTACATATGTGGCTCACATTTGTACCTTGCCTTTTAATTCTCTAGCATTTCTTTTCAGTTCTTTCTTAGGATTTCTGTCTCTCTGCTTACTTGCCCTTCTGTTCTTGCATGCCGTCTACTTTATTTATTAGAGCCCTTAGCATATTAATCATGGTTATTTTAAATTCCAGGTCTGATAATTCTAACATCCTGCCATGTTTGCTTCTGATGCTTACTCTGTCCCTTCACATTGTGAGGGTCCTTTTGTTTGTTTGTTGTTTGTTTTTGCCTTTTGGTATGCTTTGCAATTTTTTTATGGATAGCTTGACATGGTGTACTAGGTAAGAGGAACTTCTATAAATAGACCTTAGAAACATGGTGGTGAGGCAGGAGGGGAAGGTTCTATAAGTCAATAATTAGGTCTCAGTCTTTCAGTGAGCCTATGCTTCTGGACTGTGAACTCAAAAAAGTGTCTCAGATCTTTTTCTCCCCTCATAGTTGGAGTAAGATGGCTCAAATGGGCTGGAGTTGGATATATCCCTTCCTGGAGGTCGGCAATTAACCAGTCTCTGACAATAATACTCCAGCAGGTTAGCCTCTGGTCACCTGGAGGGCTTGTTAAGAAGAGAGTGCTCTGGTGTATTTCCGAGTGATTCCTTCTCCCTTTCCCCTGCAAGGGGTACCAGATTTTTCTGTGGTATTGACTGTGACACTCCAGTGGAGCTCCTGGAGGTAAATCTCACAATACTGTGTGCATATGTGGGGGCAGAGATGCTGTGACTGGGGTCCCCCAGAGTTTTTACCTCTCAGAGTCATCCGCACTGAGCCTCCAGCAATTCATCAATTATCATTCAGGTTTTCCTGCCCGGGCCCTGGTCCCTGCAGTGCTTTCTGCTTGTGAGTCTGCTCTGGTGAACAGTGGTGACCTGTAATTTCCTGTCTTTCCAACCTTGGGGACAGCAGTTTGCCCTGTGTCTTCCCCACTTATGGATCCAGGAAGATTTGTGGATTTTTTTAGTTCAGCTTTTTACTAGTTGTTAGGACACGGTGGTGACTCCTGAGGTCCTTCCATGTGGAACCGAAAGTTCTTTCTGTTTCTGTTAGATGCCTCTGGAGTAGAATTTGAAAGCAGCTCTGTTTCAAAGCAAAGGCTAAACTCTACTCAAAGCTGTATTACCAGCTTTTGTTTTCATAATTAACCTATGTTTGAACAACATTGGGTCAAACCCTATGAAGCTGTTTTTTGTAGGTCATGATTTGTTGAACGTTGCCAGTTCTTTAGGGTTCAACCTAATAGTTGGACTGACAGATGTGGTCATGAAAACACAAATATTATACAAGGTCCACTGGCAAAGCTCTTGGTAAAATTGATGGTTACATCCCAGCAAAACACTACTAAGTGAGACAGTACAACCTACTTCTAGGGTAGTTGGACTACGTTACCAAATATTCTCAGGCCACAGAAATCTTCATTAATGCACTGGTGACAGTGTTTTCTGCTGTGTTTAAGGAGGGAAAAAAGCCAGAACACTCACTGTGCCCGTTCAAGTCGCTGATCTTGAGAAGACATTGCTTTTCTATCTGGAAATAAACTGAGCTGTGCTCTCTTTTCTAACAGGTTTTACAAGGCTGGATCCAGGCTTTGTGTTCCGGAAGCTTATATAAGGGAGGTTTTTCTGTTTTTTAAAAATCAAAATTACAAGTACAAAATTAGATTCAGAGCCTTCAAATGGGCCCATAAAGCGAGACGCTGGGACACCGTGAGTTTCAAGATCTTCATGGCAAACTGGCCTCTGGGCTTTAAGCTGACACATGCCTTTGTTTCCATCAGACTGTCGCCCTGTAATTCTAGCAAAAACGAATTGCCACCTCATTAGTGATAACCTACTAAATCACATGTGATGTGCTGAACAAAGGGGAAAACAACTTTTTTTCAGAGGCAATCAAGGCAATGTTATTTTTATACCTCTTCTGTAAACACCCTGTGAGATTGGAGACATGTTAACAGAAATATTAGCTAATTGCATCAATAGATATAAATACCTTTACCTGAAATTGCAAAAGAAATGCTTTTCAATTACCTTTTTTAAGTGAAAGAATTTCTCTGGGTTTCCCCGCAATTGTGACTGTGTCTCTATTTCCCTGAAACACTTTGTAATTGGTTTCTTTCTTTCTGTGTCTCTATTTCCCTGAAACACTTTGTAATTGGTTTCTTTCTTTCAGCAAGTTATGGCTGTTTGGAGAAGAGATGAGTGTGTTCCTGTAATTGGGCAGAGACCTAGTAAAAGGAACAGAATGTACTGAGGGAGACTGTGCTGTGTGATCAAAACGAGGAAAATCATTCAGCCTAAGAGAACAGACATAATTAAACAGCAGGGCAAAAATTAGTGGTCAAGACAAATATCATCTCTCAGGCTTTCCCCCAAAGTTGGGATTTCCTCTCCTGTAGATGCCAACCCAACTGAAAGAATGCAGATGTGTCACTCAGGTGACATCAGAATAGTCTGGCCAGCCCTGGAGATGGGAACCCCTGAGGAGTCAGGCCCAAATCTCCATTCTGATTCATATAGAAAATCCTGACTCTCAGGATGTTAGGAGCAAACAAGAAGTTATGTGTAATCCAATTTAGCTTGAAAGGCAATGTGAAGTCATGCAGTTTGGCTTGTCCTCCAACATGGGTGTAACGTTAATTTCTTCATTTGAAACAAAATTAAGTTCCACAGTACAGAAAACAGAGGAGCACTTTAAATCAAGTGGTGGTGGTTCATTTCATGAGATATCCAATTTCACATCACTATGTGTGTCCGCCTTCCCCTTGCTCACATCCTGGTGTCCCCTAAAGCCACTGGCTACATTCAGATTCCTACAAAAGTGAAACACAGACAGAAGCTGGTCTGGTAGATCTAGAGGAGACCCAGGGAGGTCTAACAAATCCTTGAATACAGGCTCTTATAGTCAACCATGAAGGATTATTCTTGTAGGATTTTCCCCAAGGATATTAGATAGATAGGTAGATGATAGATAGATAGACAGATAGCTAGACAGATTTTTTTAAAATTTATTTTAATATCAATACCCTCAAGGGTGTAGCACAAGAAACAATTCCAACCAAAGGTACTATAGTCGATTTTTATTTATTTCCTCCTGATCAGGGAACTAGAATAGCGAGACCAATGAACACTCAGAGCACAATGGATGTGGAAGGGGGGTACCCAGGGAGGGGGACAGGAGAGGGAGTGGGTTACACTGAGCATCAACTCTGTGTGCACCGCACATTTAATCAGGAGCTTGATGTCTGTCTATAACACCAAAGCAACTAAACAAGTGTAGTAAGAAATAGAGAACAAATTGGTCAAGTGGGCTTAAGCTCAAGCCAAAGATTCAAAGAGGAATCCCACTGTATTATGGGCTTGAAAAAACAAAGAGCTGGTTGCGTAAATGATGTGACTAGGAGAAGTGGCCCTTTGTTCTCTGTCTGTGCCCTGCTGTGCCAGGTTTGGGGAATGGTCACGTCCCACCCCCAGGGGTCTTCCCTCATAACGGCGAGCCACCCCAAGCCTACGTTTCCTAGTCTGGACCTGTCCTTATTTATCTTGTGTTCTCAGCATCTCCTATACAACTTAGCTCACGGCCAAAACTGAAGAAAGGCATGAGATGAAACTACAGCTCCATCTCTGCCCCTGGGTCCCACAAATCTAGGACCCAGAAAAATCATTTTCAGTGTCTCCTTCAGTAAAGCAAAAGCATTAGATTAGATGGTCTACAAAGCCCTTTGTAAACTCTTTGTTTCTGGTTCATTGGTTGCCCTCGTGTGTTTTTCTAGGACTGTGCCAGTGAGCATGAAGCATCTCTTCATTATGATTAATTCAGCAAATAATTATGAGCATATCCTAGGTACCAGATTTTGTTTTAGGTTTTAGGTTCTAGGTTCACAAAAGTGAACAAAACAGGCTGGGCCCCTGCCTTCAGTAGGGTATGCTGAGCAGAGATTTCAGCCCAGTGAAATCCCTAAAGAAGATGCTTTATCGCTCTCCCGCTGCAGCTTCCTTGCTGCAGATGCTGAGATTGGTTTATCATCTTTGGTACAGGCAGAACCAGGCAGCCTGATTTTAGGGGTCCTGGAGAAGGAAGAGGCTCTACTTCTCCCAATATTTTTTCCACAAGAACGACACCTTTCATTTGCCAATCGGATACGTGGCTGGACTTTTAACACCTGTGCAAGGCAGAACCCAACTCTGCCAGTTTACACACAGGAATCGATAAAATGCTCTTCATGAAGAAGAAAGACCGGAACCATGTAGCTTTTGCAGGTGGAGGATCAGCAAAGAGAGCTCGGGGTGTGTATTTCTCGATCTATTGTCATCTTGACTGTGAATGGTAACTAGTTCTGCACCCCAGGAGCTCCTAGCTTAGAGTGGAAGAAACAACACACAAAATTATCATTATCCCTAGTTTTGTTGCCAGCAATACCATCATCCACAAAATCATCACTACAACTCGCTAAGTGTGTGTTTCTTGATTTATATGCCATGGCTAACTCATTCCATCCAAACCAGTGACTCTGAACCAGGAGCCATTTTTCCTCCTCTCCCTTCCCTCGTGGGACATTTGACAAAGTCTGGAGACATTTCTGGTTGTTACCACTCAGGAGGTGCCACTGGTGTCTGGTGGGTAGAGGCTGGGGTTGTAGCTAGACACCCCACAATGCGTGGGACAGCGTCCTTAATAAAGTTATCTAGCCCAAAGATGTCCATGCTGCTGAGACTCTGATCTAGATAAAAAACTTCTGCCACATTTGGTAGTTATCAAATATTTCACAAGACAGTAAAAAATTATGAACACACTTGCAGAAACAAAGTGTGACTAGCTGTAATGAGTTTCTGACATAAGTCTCTCTAGTCACACAGTAGCAGCAGTGACAATATCTCCAAAGGCATTTACCTCAACCGGAAGTTCTCTTAAAAGCAAGTTTCATGTTGATCTGTGTCTATTATGAAGCTCCAATTACAACTGTATATATTGGGATGTTATTTCCATCCTAATGTGCTCAAAAGCCTTAGGTCTCTGGTGAGGGTAGGCTTCAAAAGACATCTTTATTAATAATGAAATGGAGTGGGACCCTGTGGGGCCCTCTTGGGTATAAATCCTTTCTGTGTCCCCTGTTTCTTGTTTGTAGGAAAGAGGCTTCACTCCACCTCCTCGACCTTCCCTGAGTTCCAAAGGATGCCAGCACCACCCCTAAGCCTGAGGGACAAGAGAAGAAGTCTTGTTTCCAGAGCCCAGGGGCTGGTGTCCGAGGGGGCCTGTCTGTTGGGAGCCAGTGCCTTGAGGGACACGTGATCTTTGCTGGAAATATTGTCTGAGACAAAGAAGGAGAAAAGTTCTCTAAATTCTTTCTTCCTTTTGCCCTCATTGTTCTTCTGGGGTCTTCACAGGTTAAACTCAGTGGGAAGCCAGGTGAGACGGGACGCTAGGAAATGCAACATGGAGGGCTTGGCTTCTCTATGTTGGCAGACAGGGCAGGAAACAATGAGGAATGATCTCATGGCAGATAGGCCACGCCCAGCTCGCCATGTACTGTTGCTTCATGTGCTGTTGATGTCAGAGCACTTGCTGTAGCTTCCCTCTTGTCAGGAAAACGTGCTTTACATTCTCCTCTTCTTAACCCCATCTCTCCCCGTGTTGGCTGAGCCTCTCATGTTTCCATGCCTTTCTCAGAGCGGTTGTCTATTCTTACTTGTTTTCTTGATTCAAGCTGACTTCATAAAATTCCCCGGTGCTGCCTTAGGCTCATCCTTTCAAATATCTCCTTCAGTCATTGTTTCCCAAGGCTCAGGCACTATGTTTGACTGCCCTCTGAGGCTTGCTGTCTGGGAAAGCAGGGACATGGGTGCTTCTCAAGCATGACCAAGGTTACAGGACCTCCATCCCTTTCGCATCTTCTAAACCCTAATCAAGTTGCCTCCAATTTCTTTCTTACTTGTGAAACTCATTTCCTTTTGGGAAATAAGACATGCTCTTCCTGTTCCATATTGGACATGTCTTTTGAGGGAGCAGGAATTTAGTTCATTCGTCCTCAGATCAAGAGAAACAGTACTTGGGGAGATGTACCAGAGGAATTTCACCAAAGCCTCATCCATGTCTTACTTAAATAGCAAGATCCTGGACTTCAAGTCTATGGCATGAGACTTGATGGTCTGGAAGGAAGGGTTGTGTGTATGTGGCATGTAGGAGAGATCTGAAATATTGCAGTCCCTAGAGGGAAGATGCAGGAAGATTATATTTTTCAAAGATGGCTGCCACAATGTACACCTTCCCACATGTGCAACTTACCTCATGAAATTTACACTCCTCCCAATACTTGTGGGGTCTATCTCTTGTCTCCTTGGATCTGGCTGGGCTCGGGACCACAGTGGAAGTGCTGCTACGTGATATTCAAGGCTAGGCCATAAAAGATAGAGCTGTTGCCTTGTTCTCTTGGGATGCATCTTCTTGGAAACCAGCTGCCATGCTGTGAGGAAACCCAAGCTACATGGAGAGACCACATTGAAAGCTTCCAGCCAACAGTCTCAGCCAAGATCCCAGCAGACAGTCAATATCAACTGTCCAACTTGGGAGTGAAGAAGCCATTAGAAGGCTCTGGTTGCAGCCACTGACATTTTTCTGCACAAAGACCCTCAAGCAAGAATTGCTTCGCTAACTCCAATTAATACCCAGAACCGCAAAAGGAAATAATAAAAAAAAGATTATTACTGCTTTAAGCCACTGATTTGGGATGATTGGTTACATAATACTGGTCATTGAAACAATTACTATTTTTTCCTTTGTAATTAAGAAGTTAGCTGCATGACTTTTACTAATTAAACTAGAGCCACTGTAAAACAAGAAAGTTTAATCAGATGATCTGTAGGGACTCTTTTCTCTCAAAAAATAACTTTGTGAATTCAGTAACTTAGCAACTTTTAATATTACCAGGAACTGTGTAAATTGCTGGAGATTCAGAGAGGAGAAATCCATAATCTCTGGCCAGAAGACGCTCATAGTCTTCTGAAAGAGATTTAAATATAAATATCTGAAATACAATCTGGAAGTCAAAAGCAATTAATTCATCAAATATTTATTCAGCACCTGCTATGTGATAGGCACTCTACAGGTACTGGGAATATAGTGGTTTTGAGAAGACAGACACATGGAAATGATAACAGTGGGTTATAATAATCCATGCATGAGATGCACTGGGAGTTTATCAAGGGTCTTATTAATAAACAACGGAAAATGACTCTGGTAAAATTATTAGGTTGAACCATATGAAATTGGTTTATTGATTGTTGGTCAAAAAAGATTGTTTATTGATAAATATATTCAGGACTCACAGAATCAGCAGGATTCAGAGATACCAGACTTGGGGATGAGCAGGAATCAAGGGAGCCCTGGAGGGACTGGAGACAGGAAGGAGGAACCAACCTCTTCATACAGGACTTGCCAGTGGAGGCGCCAGGGAGCCAGCCACCACTGCTGCTGTGGGGCCTCGGGGAATGGCCTCCTGAGGCTTCCTCCATCTGTGCCACCCTCACTCAAGATGGAAAGTTCAGGAAGAAAGCATCCAATTTTCTGAGTTTAGGAATCCCTATGCTTAGAACATGGAGTCTTTAAAAAATTACCATAATATTAAGACTAGAAAAAAAGAAGAAACAAACAAAAAAGAACATGGGGTTATGGAGGGAGAATCTTGTTCCCTTGGCTTCCATGGTGTGTGTAGAAACAGGGACTTACCCTCCCAGCAAGATGGCTTACACTAGGGAAATATAATTATACGGGAGAAAAGTTAAGTTTATTAGGAAGGTAGATGGAGGCTGGGCCACCAACTACTGACTAATTTACTAGTTTATTAGCTTTTATATTTATTATTATCATAGGTTATATATTATATAGTGTATTATTACACAGGGTTGGTTCCTTCCCACAGCTGTGAATGAGAGGACCTATTCCAGGCTTCTCTCCTTGGTTTATAGATGAGTGTCTTCTCCCTGTGTCTCTTCACATCATCTTCCCACTATGCATGTTTCTTTCTGTGTCCAAACGTCCCCTTCTAACAAGGATACCAATCATACTGGATTCGGGTCCACCCTAATCACTTCATTTTAACTTAATTACTTGAGTAAAACCCCTGTGTCCAAATAAGGTCATATTCTGAGGTTCTAGGAGTGAGTGTCTTTTGGGGGGAACACAATTTAGCCCACAAACCACTTAAATCAGAAGGGCAGAGGAGCATAAATAATTATCACTGGCAAAGTTAAAGGAAATAATAGCTGTATACAAATGGGCTTTACCAATCTGCTAATGGCTAGATATTTTTGCCAATAATGGAGAAAGATTTGGGCCAATTAGACCAAACTCTGTTACCCAGTCTCCTCTGTAGGACATTTTGAGAAGTCTACACTTTCAGGGTGAAGCAAAACTCTCACACTCCCTCGTGGATGAGCACTCCAGCTACCCTCGGTGGTCCCAAACCAGGGTACACAACAGAGTCGCCTGGAGGGCTTTTAAAATTGCAGATTGCTATGTCCATCCCAGCCCTACTAAATCAGGTTATTTTTGAGATGGAAAGAGAATTTTGGGGCCAAAAAAAAAGATCCCTTCCAAGGAAATCTGATGCAATCCATGCCGGTATTTATCAATTACAGTTGACCCTTAAACTGCATGGGGCCACTTATACGTGGATCTTTTTTCACTAGTAAATACCACAGCACCATTCGATCTGCAGTTGGCTAAATCCATGGATGCGGGAGGGCCAACTGTAAAGTTATATGCAGCTTTTCAGTTGTGGGTAGGGTACACATCCCCGACCCCCGACATTGTTCAGTGGTCAACTGAACTGTCTGAATAAACTGATATAAATGTATGAGAAAGTATTCCTAAAACAGGATTATTTCAACAAGAGATCATTGACAGATGCTATAAATATTTGAACAACTATCAATCAGAAGATGAGTGCTGATAATGTCATGTGGTGATAGACTCACTCACACTCACACCTCTAGGGATCTAGTTTTCTCGGTTCCTTTCTCTGCTAGGAGATGCTTGTGCATCTGTCTAGCTCTCCCTAAGCAATGTTGCCTGTCTCTAAAAAAAGAAGCATCTTTATCTCTAGTCCGTTGCGTGGCAAGGAGAGGGTTGGGTCTCTTGGGAAAATGTCAACTGTGGAACATGAAATGTTTAGAAGACCACAGTTTGTCATTTCCCAAAAAAAGACGTATCCCAAGACGACCAAGAGAGTTGTTTCTTCATATGATGGTGCCTGTAGGAGGCTGGAATGGACGTTTGGCTAATGGGGTGGTCTGTGATCCGTCATCTCAACTAGACATTTCCTGTGGGCCTGAGATTTTCTATGGGAACTTTCTGGCAAGTTTCTCTGGTAGAGAGTCCTTCCCTGATGGCAGCTCTCTCCTAACTGATGCAGAGTTCTTGCTTGGCTACGAGTCTCCAATTAACTCAATCTCCTAGGATAAAAACAGCAACTCAATTTTGCTAATTTGTCCAAAAATTAAATCAGCTAACCAGTTGATTAGCCTTAAGTAGCCAACTGAACTAATTTTTTTAGTTTTGCTTTGTTTTACAATGCGTTGGTGTCTGCATATGTGCCTTTATTGTTTGTTTGCTTTTTTGGAGGGGAAATAATTAGGTTTATTTGTTTATTATTATTTTTCTTCAGTGGAGGTGCTGTACTGGGGATTGAACCCAGGACCTCGTGCATGCTAAGCATGCGCTCTACCACTGAGCTATACCCGCCCCCTTGCATATTCGCCTTTAATGAGGAGTGTTTCTGAGGCAATAGGGACATTACCTGGGCTTTTGGCATATACAATGAATGTTTTCCCGACTATGTTATTGTATTTGGTTCAGGCATCTGTGTTCCTCCCTCAGGACCTGTCTGCCAGGTGCAGAGGGAAACGGAGTGAACAAGCAAAGAACCGATTTGTCGGTGTGGCCCCTTATTTACTACTTAAAGGGCTCACGGGAACCAGATTGCCACAGTTTATTTCTGAGGAAAACAGATCCTGCAGGAGAATGTGAGTGCTTGACCTTTAGAATCCTGAGATAAAACTGATAAAAATGCCAACTCACAGTGCCTGGCACGTAACAGGTGCTCAAGATTTCAGTGTTCTTTCTTCGTCTCCCTGATCGCATTATGCCCTTACCTCATGGCATCTTTCTTACTTAGTGGCAAATCTCTTCCCCGGAGACAACTTCCTTGCTTTCTTCAAACCTGTTCCAATGAGGCTTGCTTGACAGCTATTACCTGCCCATCAGGCGACACTTGTGTAAGAAGCTCATCAATTAAGAGGCTCACCCTCAAAGTGAGCTGAGGTCCATAGACCCCTTGTCTTCACCACTCTCCAATCACCCACTTCTTTTGGAAATCTGCCCTGACTACAATAGTGCCTGAGTACCCCCAGAGTGCAATTGGCCATTGTCTGTGTCCTTGGAAGGAAGAGAAAATCTGCTTTTTCGGGGCCAGGGGAGGTAGCAGTGTTCTGACACGTGTTGAAACTTCGGCACCCTGGGAATTCGTTCAGCTGGTTCTGTGAAGGCTGTCTGCCCCTTACCATAGCAGAACACAATTGCTTTTAAGGAATGTTTGGATAAAACATTTTCCAGGCCACATTCATCCCTTTGCAGGACTATGTTATATGTGACAACATTCCAATTTTGAGGCACGACTTGTGCCAATCCACACAGGCAATTAGAGCTGACACATTCCATGGGCTATTGGTCGAGTCCTCAGTCGACCAGAAAGAAAACCCACAAAGAAAAACTTTACCAATAAAGGGAACCAATTGGAGTCAGGCGTGGAGCCTAAGAGCAGAAATTTCTTCCTCATTCTGGACTCTGGGCTTTTCTACGATTTCACCATTTCTCCTGCCCAGACATCCCCGAGGCTGGTTTGTTGGGTGCTGTCTTGGTGAGCACTACTTGGATGTGGCCCACCTGAGCTGAACCTGCACAGCTCCAGTGACCGATTCTGAAGATATGAGTCATTTAAAACTTTGTGCCTTCCAATGCCATCTCAGTCACCCTGAGCGTGGTCCTCGCACCATGGAAGTAACACTGCAGGCGGTCTAAAAAGAAGCTCCCTGCTCCCGCTCCGTGACCACCAGTCACCCTCAGAAATGCCACGAGATGTGCACAGATTACGAAGTTAACCAACATCCCTCTTGCTAAAGTTGTGACGTCATTTCCAAACTGCGAACCTTGTTAACTGTTGCTCAGCAAGTCTCGCACACAAAGAAAATGCCGTCTGGGGGCTTCTGTGATCTTTTGCAACATAAACCAGCTGTTCAAAAAATGAAGCTTGGTCCACGGATGGTTTTGGAAATTTCTATAGTTCTAGGGGACGCGTTCAGATCACTGACTTATATTTATCCCCCCAGTCTCTCTGCTGCTTTAATGATAGGAATTATTAATTGAGCCGTTGGAATTAATAGAGAATCTAAATGTGAGCTATCACTTAAAAATGCAGCCTTGTTGTTTTCAAGCATTCAAAGTGCAGTGACTCTAGAATAAAGAAAATGTTATGTAACAGAGGATGTGGCGGGACTTACTACAAGGATAACATAGATAAGACGCAAAAGAGCCACTTTTAGTTGTTGTCATTTTGGGGGACGTAAACAACTTACAAAGAGCTTTAAATGATCCTTGAGTATGTTCAGTAAGCTCTGTGCCATCTTGTCTTTCTTAGTCATTTTTTTCAAGCTTTATAAAAACATATTGTTTCTGACACCACGATCAACAGACTCTGCTGGCGCTATTTTTTTTTAATTTTTAAATTAAAAATTATTTTTTAATTTTTAATTAAAAAATTATTTTTTAATTTTTGGGGAGGGAGGTGATTAGGTTTATATTTATTTATTTATTTTATTATTTTTTTGTAATGGAGGGACTGAAGACTGAACCCAGGACCTTCTGCTTGCTAAGCACACACTCTACCACTGAGCTACACCCTCCTCCCCTACACATTATTTTTTTAATTCATGTTTTCTCCTCAAGGGGAATGGATTCATATATTAGCTCTGTTGGGTCTGAGATGAAATTCCGCAAGCTGAGGAGCCCCTCAGCAAACCAAATCTTGACTACGTTTCTATCCCCAGCTCTCCCAGAAGAGAAAGTGTAGGGCAACCAGTGTTTGCCTGCTTGATCCATGTCACCCGACAGGGAGCCCGAACTCCCCCTCGCTCCACGTGAGCAAAGTAACCCTGTGCTCACCAGTCTGCTTTTGCCCAGAGTCACTTCCTTGTTTCTGCTACTTTGGTTTATAAAAACCCTCTCAAATTGCACAACTCCTTGGAACTCCTTTCAATCTGCTGCCTAACTGGACGCTGCCCGATTTATGAATTACTGAACACAGCCAATTAAGATCTTTAAAATGTACTTGGTTGAATTTTCTTCTTGAACCTCTCTATCAAGAAAGAGTGTAAGTAGGAATTATCAACAGCTGTGAAGTGAAATACCGCATTAAGCCACACAGCGTTGTGATCAGACAAGTAGAAGCTACTAAATCAAGGGCAACCTGCTGTATGTGGGGTGATTTATGTTTCTTTTTACAAATATCATTCAGTTTTAAAAGCAAAACGTTACGCGCTTGGAGAGCATCAAGAGAAGATGAGAGACAGTTGCCCGAGGAATATCTGTGTTTTTGGTAAATATTTAAAATACAGCCATTAATACACTCTTGATGGTCCCATATATAAAAGACTGCACAATGATTCCTCTTAGAGCCAACTGCTAATAGAATATGTCTTTCCTGATGTAATAGGAAGCTTTCCTTAATGAGATTCTGAGAGTGTACAAGGAGTTAGTTAGCTAGTTTTTTTTCTGGCTGCCAGTGAACTCAGAGCTAAATTCTGTAATCAGTCACAGGGGTTTCCTAAGCGTGAGCTGCCGGGTAGAATTTCCCCTCCTTCTGCCCCTCTGCCCTCTATTACTGAGCCCCTGTCTGTTGGCTCTCATCTTGCGTGGCACATCCTTTCTGGAGATTAGTCTTTATAATGACCTTGTGAGACTGAGTCTAAAATAGGCCCCATTTTTCAGATAAGCAACATGGGGTCATGTGAGGCTAAACAAATTGGCCAAAGTCACATAGGTCTCTACATGATCCAGCAATTCCACACCTGGGGATATATCTCAAAAAAGCATTAATTCAAAAAGATACTTGCACCTCAGTGTTCATAGCAGTGTTATTTACCATAGCCAAGACATGGAAACAAACCAAGTGTCCATCAACAGATGACTGGATAAAAAAGATGTGATATATATATATATTACAAATGTATATATTATATATTATATTATAAATTATATAAGTACATGATAAATATAATATTTTATAAATTATATAAATATATTATAAATATATATTATAAAGTATGTATTAGAAATTAAACATAAATATATGTATACAGATGGAATACTACTCAGCCATAAAAAAGAACAAAATGTCACCATTTGCAGCAACATGGATGGACTTGGAGGGCATTAAGCTAAGTGAACTAAATCAGACAGAGACAGACAAATACTGTATGATATCACTTATATATGGAATCTAAAAAGTACAACAAACTAGTGAATATAAGAAAAAAGAGGCAGACTCACAGATACAGAGACCAAACCAGCAGTTACCAGCAGGGAGAGGGAAGTGGGGAGGGGCATTAAGGGGTAGGAGAGTAAGAGGTACAAACTATTAGGTATAAAGTAAGCTAAGGATGTGCTGTACAACATGGGGAATACGGCCAATATTTTATAATACCTATAACTGGAGTATAAAACTTGTGAATCACCGCACTGTATACCTGTAACTTATATAATATTGTATAACAACTGTACTTCAATTTAAAAAGAAGTTACATAGGTTTCAAGTGGAGGGGCTAGTAAAAAAGCAGGCAGCTGTCCCCAAGTCTACGCCTTAAAGCTCCATGCGACTCAGCAGAGAAATGCACCCAGATGTTACCAGCCCTTATGTCCGAGGGATGGGAACCACAGTTATTTCCCTGAGTTATTTTTTTGCCTTATAATCTTCATGTAGTAAACATGTGTTACTAGGATAGAAATACTTTTTATTCAAAAGGCAGAATCACTCAACGATATTAACAACCCAAGGCTAGTAAGCAGAGGTTCGCAGAGGTTCACAGAGTTTGGTGAGGATGAAATATAAACTCAGGCCCCTACTTGGTAAGGTAATGCAAAATTTTTGCTAGAATTGTTGTCCAGTGTGGGCACACTTTTTGGTTTGGGTTGCTGACATTCTGAAGAGCCACAAGGCAGAGGAGGCAAGGCCTAAAGGAACGTCTGTGGAACATCCTTAGGCAGGTGGCCAAAATGGTGGCTTGGCCAGCGCTGCAGCACTAACCCCAGAGGAAAGGGGGTGCAGGAGATCTGGGGATCAGGTCCGGTCACCCCAAGTCCCTTGCTTTGAGCCATTAGTCTATTTCCCGTCTGTTTATTGCCTGCCATCTGCAAAGGGTCTGGCCCTGAAAACATTTTATTCATGAAAATTAGTCCCACCTTCTCTTTTTAAAAGTTGATCAGTGTCATCCAGGCTTCTGGCATATTCCCCCTCTCCTGGAAGTCCCCCGGGCAAGACGGGAATACATGCAGTCTGTGAGACCTTGGCAGCCAAGGTGACCTTGTCTGTACGGTGCTCGGGATCCTTCCTCGCCACAGAAATGGGCTTCCAAACCAGACCCAGTATGAGCCAGTGGAGAAGCTTCACAGAATCCGAGCAGGGTGTTCAGCCTCATGCATAGTTTCGCGATGACTCACTACCCAGTGCTTCCTAAAAGAGACTCATTAAGTTACGGTAACATTTCAGAATGGTATTTATAGTGCCAACAGAAAACAGGAGAGGCAAGTTATTTGGCCATTGCCTCTTTCTGCTCACCACCACTCCAGCTATTTCTCTCTCTCTTTCTTTTTGGTTTTCAAGTCTTCTTTGTCCCCTGACCAAAGGCAGAGCCTGCAAGAGACTGCCTTCTGACATCCTTAGGACCCCACAACTGGCCCCTCACTGTCTCTCAAGTACTCAAGCCCTCCTGCGACATCTCCCGTTACCAAGCCCTCGCCCCAGCCCCTGAAGCGGGACCCTCCAATCTGCTATGTTCCTTCCAGCAGTTCTGTTCTCTGTTTATTAACAATTCAGATGTACTGTCCTGAAATGAGTGGAAATGCCAGAGGTTATTTGTTCTGGTTTCCTTCCACTGTGTATGCTCCGTTTCCGTGGCTGTCTGTTGGTTACCTAGGATATGGCCAGGGGAGGCAATGGATTGGCTGGGAGCTTGGATGGATTCCCTGGGAGGCTGTGGAGCAGGACTTAGTGGTCAGTAGGATGTCCTATTTGAGTGCCTGATTAACCACTCAATGACCCCTTCTGGGCTGAGCTCACAGTAGCCTTTCTAGGGTTCCAGGAGCTCCACATATACACCCCTGTTTTGGCTTTTCCCCAATCGGTGGTATAAATTTATATCTCTGCCTTCCTCTAGGCTATGGGATCCTGTATAGCAATGATCATGTATTATTCCGTGCTGTACCCAGCACAGTTCAAATCACACAAAAGATGCTTCAAATATATAAGTCGAATACATGCCTAAATGAATGCTTGTTCTATTTCTTTGGAGTTTGACATAAACAACATTTTATATTCCATCAGTAGTTTGGTTGAAAAACAAAATCAGCATGTATTCATCACCTATAGTGTCAGAACCCTTTTGGATATATTGAGTTGTTTAACTTTCACAACAATTCTGATAAAGTAGATATTATGACCTTCAATTTTAAATGTAACATTACTGAGTTCAGGGAGATTAAGTAATTTTCCCTGAAGTCTCTCTGTTAGTAAGTGATGAAATCAGGATCTGAGCCCCTGGGTGTCTTATTGTTTACACTGCTTTATAATGCCCCCAGACTAGGTTGCTGGCTGCCTGTATGCTTTTACTGTGTGAATTAAACTAGGAAACTGTGTTTTTTTGAAAGAGTGACTCAGAGAGTTGAGATAGAAAATAAACGAATGACCACCTAAAACCTTAAGAAGCTTTTTATTATGGAAAATGTCAAGCCTACACTGAAGTGGCAAGAATACCATCAACCCTGTCCTGTGCCCCTGAACCCTCTGTTCAGCTAGAACTAGTTTTGTCTACATGTCTCCTCACTTCCCTCTTGTTCCCACTGGATTATTTTGAAATAAATTCCTGATATTATCAGTCAACTGGGATTTAAAAAATCGTGAGCATCATGATCCTTCTTTGAAACATGAAGAGACTCAGACAATTTGGGTAAAACCAACTAGAAAAATTGCTTCCCTCCAGGTGCCAGAACCACAGGACTGCTGCTTTCTCCTAAAGAGCAGAGCGAACGGGTCCGTTATCCTCAGATCCCACTCGTCCTTCCGGGGGTGCTGTGTGTTCTAGATCAGTGGAAACCAAAGATCCGTGAACACAAACTCCATGTCTTAGATGAACTCACAGCTTGGGAGTAAGCATGTGATTCTGCGTGTCCCCTGTGGAACCCCCAAAAGAGGTCTCTTGGTCAGCACAAACGAGGTCAATTTTCAAATGTTATTACTTCCTTTTCCATCGCAGGTTTTACATGCTGTATCACGTAAGGAAGCTTTTTCTATCCTTTCCAATGGACTCTCTGCCCATTTTTTCAGAGACTGGTGGTTGGTAGTAACTGCAGGAAGGATCCTATTTTCCTGTTTCCCCCTTAGAGTTCAAGACCGGTTTGGAGAAATCACTAATATTCAAATGCTTATAGACCAACTTGCCACAACCCAGGTGTTTTTTAATTAAGGTTTTATGGGGGGAAGCCTTAGCAAGAATGGTCTTTTTATCTGCAGGAAACAGTTAAATATCTCTACTCTTTATCATAGTTTGAGTTATGATCAAAACTAGGGATGGTGGCAGTGGGTTTGATGAAGAGGTCTGAGGTTGTGTGTACATGTGTGCTATGTCTGTGTGCACACAAATGCAACAGAGCAAGGGCACAGCAGTCTGTGAAGGTGATGGGAGGGGCACGTCCATGAGGATGAGAACCATTTTGGTATCCGTAGCTTTATATACTTTGGAATCTCAGATCTAAAAATATTCTGCGTTTGGAACCCTTGTTGTTTATCTGTGTCTTGGGTTTTCCCATTCTTAAAAATACCCTGACATGCATATAAAGACTGTGTTCCAAAGGTTAATGCTCCTTAATCCTGGAGGGAGTGGTAAGTAAATTCCTTATATATCAATCTAAGAATAGGACTTGGAGCTATTCTAGTGTATGTCATGATCTGAGTAGCTTCTTCTTTTTTTTTTTTTTTTAAAGGAAGCAAATGGTAATGGCTGGGCAAGGAGAGGATTAAAAGGAAGAGATGAATAACAGGGTTTGGACAAAATAAAAAAATATCCTTCACATTTGCCTATAGCTTACAAGAATCACTGCCTCGAAATGGTTTTCACTGGGAGTAGAGGGGAAAAAGAATTGTGTGAGAACACTTTCCCCACGGTGGCATTTCTAATGGAAGCCTCATCAGAAAACTCTGGAAATCAGAGGAAAGTCAGCACATTAAAAAAAAAGTTTTTTCTTTTCTTTCTTTCTTTCTTTTTTTTTTTTAAGGCTGCTTTCCACTCTGAAATTTTGATTCAAAAGATTCTGATTTTCCCCGCATGCAGGGATAACAGACCTCGCTGGGTCCAGCCTGCTGTCTCAACACAGAATCCTTTTCATTTTCCTGTTTCTGGCAACCAGACGTTCTGAATCAGCCTGTCTCTGCCCTGCTGCTCCCGGCCCGCTGGAGTCCCGGCGAAGAGTAAAAGAAAAAGACCTGAAACTAGCGCGACAAGGCTGGTAAAGCTTTCCAATGGACCCCAGTCTCCTCTCTGAACTGGTTACCCTCCTCTGTCCCCCTTTATGTTCCCAGCCACCACCTTCTAGACACACAGATCCACTGTGGTCAACACGCAACGATATGTCCCCACAATACTTGATCTTTGGTGAATTAAAAACAAGCAAAATTTTAAAATGGTGTACATTTGAACAAGTTGGAATGGTCCACTAGAATTTTGTGTTTTTTTTTAAAGGATGTATCTCTGCATGACTCACTGGGGCTTCTCACTTCCCGCTAGAATTATTACAAAATGAATCCGGGAGACAAGGAGCCTGCTGAAAGCTCCAAGGAGTACCGTCAGGACTACCATGGCATCCGGAGTCCCTTTGCCAGTGGTCTTTCCCTGGTCCCCTTCCAAGGTCACTGGCGAAGTCACAGATTGTGCATAGGTAATAGTTTCTTCCTCTAAGCTGACTTGACATGTTGGGAAAACTGGTGGCTACTGATGGTGGTGAAGACTATTGCTCGTGTGCAGCCCTGGGAAATAGTGCCCTGGAAAGGGACTACATGACAGATTGTGATGACATTGTTTATGCTGAGTGTCATGTTGAAATCCGTTCTGTAGTAATTATACACTTCGGCCCTCAGTTTAGATCTCACATTCTCAAGCAAAATCGTGCATAGAGAAAAGGGAGCTCTCTGCCCCTAAAAGCTTGTTCTGGTGTCTCGCCTATAATCATATTTGTTCCTATAGGTTACTGAGATACCTTCTGAGATAGTTCGTTGTACATAGCCAGCTTCTCCTTTTATTTGGAGTCTTGTCAAAGGCGAATCCTATGTCAGGAAATTCACCAATGTGAGAATAAAGGCAGGAACATTTTAAGTGCTTTCAAGATGTCAGTTTAAGCGCCCCAAATAAACTTCCTAACTACGGTTATGTTCTATGCCATATCTGGTCTCAGGGCTATGTCTCCTCTTCACTCTCCCCCCACCATTATTCCTGCCTCCCTGATATGATCAGTTCACACCCTTCCTCCACGCTGAAACTTCAGCCCTAAGTTCTCTTCTGGGCACTGGTCACCCATCTCTAAGGGTCAGTTGAATAATTCACTTAGATGACTGGCTGCCTTAACCCCGAGGGTTACAACAGGGGTGACTTTGCTCCCCAGGGGATATATGACAACATCTTGAGATTTTTGGTTGTCACACTTGGAGGGGGGCTGTCACTGGCATGTTGAATAGAGGTGGGGGATGCTGGCTGACAGCCTCCAGTGCATGGAAAGGGCCCCCCACACAGTGTCACTGGTGCCTAGACTGAGCGAGCCTGCCTTAACCTAAGATGGAACTGATGCAGTTTTCCTCCTAAATTCCAATCCTTCCATTAAACTTTCTCTGGACAGCCCTGTTTTCTCCCTCTTTCGAACTCCGCTATGTATTTGGCGATGTTCTGCACCACGTTGTTCACCTGAACTTACCTACAGATTATCTCCTTGATTAGACTTAAGGTTTCTTGACATCAGGGTTCACCTCCTCTTTCTTTTGTGCCTTTACCTGTACCCAGTCCAACACTCCCCACTTAGCTTATATTCCATATACTCCAGAAAAATAAGTGTATCTTTCTTCAGTGAATGATTGAATCCTGAAGTTTAAAGACGATCCATTGGAGTGAAAATAAGGGTTCCCTCAGAAACTTAGTGATGGGGTGAAAAAGGCTGCTCTTAGAGATTTCAAGAAATTAAGTAAAGCATGTAATGGACGTGGACAGCATGTCTCCTGGCTTCCAAAGAAAGAGCCATTTGATAATTGGTCAATAATCTTAACACTTTTCAATAAAGATATACAGCACAGAAGAAAAGGAACAAGAGAACTAATGATTTATGTTGAGTCTTATTGAGTGGGTTGAAGTGACTGAGTTTGGGAGATACAGATATCTGTGTAGCCTTGTTCCCTGTGAGATGCTGGGAATTTCGCTGAACATTATCTTTGCTTAGATGACATGATCTTCAAGACGTTCCCCACCCATTGGCTTCAGTGCCACGCCAGCCAAGCAACATTCAGATGAATAACCCAGCTTCCTGGCTACTCAGCCCATAGAAAGGGATGTCTGAAATGGGAGGGGCAAGAATTCAGTTCTCGGACATAGATAGTCCCCCTAATAAATTAATAAACTGACCTTTTGGTTTACACATTAATTCCCTGTGAACTTAGTGTGTGAATCTCTCTTCAAGGTTCCAACTGCATCTGAGATTCCTGATAAGGTCCAGTTGCAGGACTGGAAAGGCAAAGGGCCAGATTCCGGTCTGTGACTCATTCACCAAAGCAATGCCGTGTTGGAAACTGCTTGATCAAGAGCTCAGCGGCTCTCCCCCGTGATGTCCCTATTTTGCCTCAAGCCTTTCTGTTCAACTTTAACACACCTTACCATCCTCAGGTTTCAAATCCTGTCCCAGATCCTGAAATTATCTCTCTCTCTCTCTTTTTTTTTTTAATTCTAAAGTCCCTTGAAGATTCCATTCATACTTTATTGAGAAATATTCTTATTGGAAAAAACAAAACACACAAAAACCCATATGCAGCTTCTTTTTAATAAAGGAAACTAAATGGGAATGTCAAATTGCTTTTAGAACTTTTTATAGGCTTGGCAGTACTGGAAATATTTCATCATTAAAGAACGTGTGACAAGTCACTGGGACCATTTACTGAGGGTTTCTCAGGGACAGACCAAGAATAGCAAAAGGGATCTTTTCTAAAAGACTCCATGATTTGTCTCGATTTTCCCGAGAACAGCTAGGACTAATTACACACAACTTACAGCTTGTATTAGTTACATTTGAGTACTTGTGAACAAGCTCTTGTGTGCAAAGCAAAGATTGATTTCAACTTGATTCATCACTCGGGTTCTCTTCCCATGTTCCGCTTCCATCTTTCCATTTAAATGCGAGAGTTTCTGGTTTAATGTCATTAATTAACAGAGGAAGTTGGGATGAAATGATCTTGAACGCTCTGTCTAATTAAAATCCCAGTCATGAATGCTGGAAACAACGTGGCTTCTTAATAAAAAGCAAACAGTCTAGAACAATCTTATGCAGTTTGTAAATTCCACCGAACCACTGTACAAATAAACAAGGCTACTGAATCGTGCAACAAATCATCTCACAATTAGGCCACACAGGACCAGCTGCTTCACAAAGGCGCCCGTGAGCCAAAGAGGAAAACTTTGAAGATAAATATTGCCATATGTGAAAAGAAAAAAAGAAGTTCCCAACAAACCTTAGTTGCACGGAGCATCATTTTCAAATGCTATTTGCCGTGGGAATAACGGAGTTTGTGTTGTGACCGGTGACTGTTGGAAGCATCTTTTTCAGTACGGGGCAGGTTTGGGGGGATAGAATTACAGATCTGATTGGAGGATTGTGGGCCCGCATCCACGTGAATCATGCCTCCTTCTTGCTCCGTCTCTTCTCTTTCCTTAGCCCACCGGCATGTCTCATCTCCCAACATCTAAAATCAATTCTCCATTAATCTGTGTGGATGGTCCACTTTGTACCTCAACTGCAGAAGAAAGTTAAGTGCAGGCTGGCCTCCCAGAACTATGAGTTGGTGGATATCCCCGGGCATAGACTCATTTTCCTGTTTGTTAGAGTTCAACACGAAGGCTCCCTAAATTTGATGATCCATTCCAAAGCCGAGCATTAATGCTCTTCGGCTTAACTGCAATTCTTAGATTATCCTTGCATTTGACAGTAACTGTAGTTCTTGGATTATTCTTGTCACCACCCCCCCCCCCTCATTTTTAAGCCTTGACAGTGACTGCATTTGCAACTTTATTTCTCATTTATGTCAAATAGAGGCCAGGGTGGGACAATCACCAGAGGGAAATTAGAGAAATGCCCAGGGTGCCAAAAGCAAGGAAGTCATACCGAGAGTTGCAGGCTTCAGCCGCCATTGTGAAGCCTGGAGAGTGAAGTCACCCAAAGACTGGAAGGAAAAATCCTTGCTCAAATTTCTAGGGGTGTCTCAGTCTGCTTTTAGTATTGTAATTGAGATACTTGGAGAGCTCTTTGGAAGAAAACCACTCCATATTATTATTGTTTGTGAAATGTTGACGTGTCTAACATCTTGATTGGTAGGTGCACCATCTTTCAGCTTATGTGGAGTCTTCCTCTGGTCGAAGATGGGTGAAGTGGTAACAGTAACATCAAAACTGTGCTTTTAGGGGAGGGTAGAGCACATGCTTAGCATGCATGAAGTCCTGGGTTCAAGCCCTCGTACCTCCTCTAAGAATAAATAAGTGAATAATAAACAAATAAATCTAATTACCTCCTCCCACCCAAAATAAATAAATAAATAAATGAGATTGTCTTGAAAAATAATTTTTTAAAGACTGTGCTTTTACAATGTCATATGTGCACTCTGTTTCCTAAGGCAAGCCCTTTTCTCCCCCCTCATGCTTTACAAAGGACGTCTTTCTCTTTCCTTTTACTTTCTCCTTCTTCAGAGATTCAGGAATCAAATCTGCCTGAATCAAGTTAGAACCTCCCCAAAAGGCAATCAAGCGTATCAGGTAGTTAGAGTTTATTACATTTGTCAAAATATGATGCAGAAGGTTTTAAGGTTGACGGTGGGAAGATGTTCTATTTTTTGAGCAATTACCATAGTTTGTATAATGCTTTATTTCAGAAAGCCTGAGAAGAAAATTAAAGAGTTGAGAAGAGGTTGGATACTTTGCTCTTTTGCAATGGGAGTGCATCATTAACAGAAAAAGTTTGAGAAGCACCTATTTACTTAAAAAGATATTTAGGATTTAAATTATATATAATTTTGGAGATCTTTTCTCCTGTATATTTACCGGTCACAGGTCATTATCTCCAAGAGTGTAAATCAGGCATTCTCCATTATCATTTTCTCAAGGATTGCTTGGGTTTAGCTCTTCCATTAAATCTGCTATATATTTGAAATCAGAAGTGTTAACACAATAAAAATCTGTAGTGATATTGTAAAGAATGATGGTTACCTGATGTTTCTTTCTGTGGCATATATGATGGTTCCTGTTTGTTATGAATTCCAATAGCACAATAGTTAAGATCATGGGTTATGGAGAACATATGTTTGGGTCATAGGGTTGTAGGTGCATAGAAGCATTCCATTGTTAAATGGAAGCAGTATAAACGAGATCAGATCAAAGCAGGTTCTGAAGGCAAAAGTAAGTTGCCTGAGCAAAGGCATAGATGCTCATATGACATCCTTCTGTTGCATTGCTTCTTCCTTCTCAAACACATGGCTCCGTGGGGTTTCCCTATTCTCAGCTGACTGAGGAAGGAATCATTTAGGTCTGGTTTAGGGACAGTTTTTGGCCATTTGATGGGACTACCCCAAAGAAGACAGTTGCAGTCCTACAGCGCCACTCTGGGGGGGCCTTAAAGACAGTAGTACGGCAAAGAACTTAAAGTGTTGTACTTGCTTGTTCATTTTGCTTAGAAGGAGAGAGGGTAAGAGATGTGGATAGACAATGATTCATGGGCTGCAGCTCTTGGTTTGCCAAGATCAGGGACTTGGAACGAGCCCAGTTGGAAAATTAGTGACAAAGAGGTGTTGGGAAGAAGTATGTGAGCGGACCTTTGTGAATGTGCACTAAAGAGCAGCCTAAACAAAGAAAGCTCTGATAATCAGGTGTACACAAGATGGCCTGGCTTATGGACACCAGTCAGTTTCTCTCCCCAGCTATCCCTGTCCTTGCCTGATGGACTCTATGAAAAAGTGGGCATAGAAGTAGGGGTAGAGGTCATGCATGGGCTCAACAACATAGACTCCTACTCACTAAGTCTGATTTGGCTTCAGCCACTGCTGAAGACCTGTCCTGCCAACAGCAGAGAATGACACTGAGCTCCCAGTATGGCATCACTCCCTGATGGGTTTAACCCATCACCCAGTGGCAGGTTGATTACACTGGGCCAATTCTATCATGCAAGGGACAGCACCAGTACTTTACAATCATTGGAATAGATATTTACTCTAGATGTAGATTTGTCTTGACTTCCATCAGTGCTTCTGCCAATACTGCCTCCTATAGACTTACAGATGCCATGATCCCTATGCAAGATTGCTTTTGAGAGGGGACCTCATTTTACAAGAAATTAAGTGTAGCAATGGGCTCATCCTCATGTAATCCACAGGTCTAACTAGGTTCCCCATCACTCTGAAGCAGTTGGCCTGACAGAAAGGTAGGATGAGACGACTACTTTGAGACTTGTTACAGTGCCAACTGGTGTAAATATCTTGGAAGACTGAAGGAATAGCCTCCAACATGCATAACCCGCTCTAAACCAGTGAGTGCTATATGGTACTCTTTCTCCCATAGATAGGATTTACCATGCTAGAAATCAAGAGTTGGAAATGCAAATGTTTTCTCTTATTATCACCCCTAGTGACAAACTAGTGGATTTTTTGTTACCTGTCCCTGTTCTGTTGGTCTAGAGGTCTTAGATCCCAAGAGAGTAGATATGGCCATGGTTTCATTAAACTGGAAGCTGAAAACCTGGCAGCTTCACATGCAGTTTTGTGACAGCGTGCACCAGCTCTTCTGCAGGTTATATGCATCATTGGAGTTGGAGGCTTGGAGGCAGCAAGAGGTTAATATTGGCTCCAGTTCATTCTCATAGATTCCAGCTTATTCTCCTGGATGTAGTTTGTCTTCGCTGTCACCTGCTTCATGTCCATCTTTCCTTTCCTGAAAGCCTGCCCTCCAGCACATAAATCGTTTAGTCGGTGCCTACAACTGTGTAAGGTCAAATATGTATCACTCCTGTTGATTTTGCTTCTCTGATTGAGCCCCAACTAGCTGCTTAGGTAGGAATCCAATATCTGCCTCTAGCTATGATCGTAGAAAAAATTCTCTAAGCAAGTTTCCTCATCTATAAAATGGGGATGATATTTTGTGAGGATTATACAAGCCGAGAGCTGAACACTCTATATAGGAAACACACAATTAATGGTTACTACTACCAACAAAACTTGACTTTGACGCCATATGATTTGACATAATGTTGTTATGGAGTTAGGGGGCTGGCAAGGATTTTTGAGAAGTTATCTGAACCAGTAGCTTGCCTGAAAAAGACCAAACTCTACCCAGTTTTATTTATAAGATGTATACTGGAGAGAAATTCACTCAATGTTTATTATTGCTGAGAGAGGGTTTTTTCAATCAGATATTAGATTTTACAATTCAAATAAATGCTATTCTTCAGAATAATCTCTCTGAGTCTGTTTCCTTCTTGATCTTCTATCGATGAGGGAAATTAGAAAAATTATTACAAAAGTCTCTTCTAATTCTAAAATTTTATAAAGATTAGTCAACTGGGAGGCTATTCATTTATCCAGTGAAGATTCCTTTGCTTTTTATGGGAGGGAGAAGGTGTTTCTGCTTGGACATTAACTTCATATTTGGCTTTTAAGAACAACTCAGAGAAGTCATCTCATTACATTATAGCCAAACCTTGTTTGTGTCTCAAATGGAGCTTGTGTTATGAGACTTGGCATCAAAGGATTCACGGCTCTTTCCAAAAGCCAAATCAATTGTCTAAGGAAGGCGATGTACCACCATTGAAGATATTCTGATAGGCACTTCAAAAGTGAGATTACAAAAATCTTTTGGGTAATATAAATATTATCTTGGGATATTACTGGAGTTTAATTGGACTGTTTACCTTGGCCAATCAGAGGAAGCAAAGACTTTGTGGATGCCCTAAACTGGAACATGTGAGTAGTTAAGAAGTACAAGTTTAAGTTCTGGTTCCAGTGTTTACCCACTGTATTCCCTCAGAAAGCCACTTTATTTGTGGATGTTGTAGGAACTTCATCCATAATACGGGAATAATGTGCCAAACTAAATTTCTCCTAGAACTATTGTGAGGCACAAATGAGATAATAGGTGTGAGAGTGCTTTGCTCATCTGAAAGCCCCTGAGACTATAAATTGAGGTTAGCAAACCACAGGTCAGATTCAGCCTGTTACCTGTTTCAGTAGAGCCAGTGAGCTAAGAATCGTGCCAGTGGACACGTGTATCGGTGTGTTAATAGGGAACGCTAACTTTGAACGCCAGCTATGAAAAATGTTAGTACTCCCTGCACCCAAGAATTCCTTTCTTCTCATTAGTAGATCTATGCCACAAGAGATTGCACTCAATTATTACTATTATATTTTGAATTTCATCAATAAAGATTTTGTGGAAATTTGTCTTCTCTTTGGATGTAGGAATACCAACATAACACCCTCTCTTTTGCTTCTTGGTCCACAAAGCCCAAATCATTTACTGTCTGATTTGCACTGAAAAAGCATGCTGATCCCTGCTATAAAGTGTTGTGCAGAGGGATTTCTGTTGTTAATAATAAGCATAGTCGTGGCTCTCAAGCAAAGTTTGCTATAAACTGTTTACTTTTCCTCCTATTTATATTAAATCCTTTTATTTATTTTTTTGTTTTTGTTTTTATTTTTGAAGGGGGAGATAATTAGATTATTTCTTTCTTTCTTTATTTTTAATGGAGGCACTGGGGATTGAACCCAGGACCTTGTGCATGCTAAGCATGCACTCTACCACTGAACTGTACCTTCTCCCAACATTTATACTTTTAATTTGTATAACACAACAGTTTCTTATGGATGGCAAAGAGAGAGGGAGAGAGTACATTCTGTTACCTAGATGAATTATCATCTGAATTGTATCATCTGAGTTACAAAATTGCAAAATCCAAATTTGCAAAAATTGGAACTTAAAAAAAAAAAGAAAATTAAATAATGAAAAGGATCTAAATTGGAACTTTAAAAAAAAAATTACATAAGGAAAAAGGTTCTGAAGAACCAAACAAGGAATAGGATGCTGGCTTGTCCCAAGCTCTAAAAGGCCCTCTAACAGCTTCTGTGGTGGGTGGACCCCAGGCGTGGCCCTCAGAAAGAGAGATGAGTATTCACATGATGTACCAGGGGGCTTCATGCTGGCAGGTGTGAGGGTAGCTTCCTTACCTGCCTCAGATGGAAAACCAGACAGTCCTAGTTATAGCAGTAATAGCATCTTTAGTGGGTAGAAAAATCTTCAAAACGAATCCAAATCTGTTTTGTCTGAGAACGATTTCAGATGTGGATGTCTCTATTGGAAATACAGAATACCAACGTCATCTTGGGAGACCGCAGCCTCCCTCATGTGGGTCCATGACACATGTTGATATCTTCATTCAAGGAAAAAAATAAAAAAGAATAAAGAGAGAAAGGAAGGGAAAAGATTTTCAAATGTGCACCACCCGCTTTTAACGTTTCAAATATGCGTCTTACGGTATGCCTGGAGTGCCTTTGTTAGAGATGAATTAGGCAAATTTGATTTTCTGAATGATATCAGCCAGAATTGCAAAGGTGGTATTTCTCTTCTCCTGGGAAGGGGAAGTCGGGGCGGGGGGGGGGGGGGGTGGGGGGGGAGGTGAAAGAGAGAATAACCTTTACCTCATAATTTCCCTTCCCCTCCTCTCTGTGTAAGCCACATTAGTCTCTCAGTAAAGGTACTTGGAGAAACTTGCTAAAATTTTCCCTCATGCTTGAAATTTACTTACCCTGGGTAACAGGAAATGTGGAGTCTTGTGATGTAGATTGTTATACCAGATGGTGATCTTAGCACATGCTATTTATGTACATCAGCCATGTGTGTGAGTCACCCATTTGAGGGTGACCTCAGCCACTGTGAAACTGGGTTCCATACCACTGTCATTAATAAATAATAATAATAACAACAACAACAATAATAATAGTGCTGATTATGCATCATTTTGATGCACACTTAATGAGGCCATTCTCTTTACATGGTATTAAATATGAAATCGTTTCCTTTTTCCAAACTGTGCTTTTTTTTTTTTTTTTTTTTACTGACTGGCTACATTGTTCAGTTGCTCTTCCTCAGTGACAAGAGCAAACACAACATTTAACTCAGTAAAATTAGGTAAGTAAGATACCTGTCACGTCCCTTGGTCTCATCATTCATTGATTGCTCTGCCGCCTTTGTTCCTCCTTTCACGCCCCTTTCTATTCCTGTTCCACTGTCCTCTTCTGGACCCTGTGATTTGAGTTCATATTTTCCTGCTGAAGATGAATTTGAGTGGAGTGACCCACACTCTCACCTCCTCTCCTTTTTAACCACAGGCCGATTTAGCCACAAGAGAAGACTTTGCATTTCTGACAACTTCGATTACCTGCTGGTTGCAAAGAAGCCAGGTAGTGAAGGCCGGGCAAAGGTGAGCTCTTCCAAGGCAGGATGTCTGTTTTCTTTGTTTCTTACCATCCCTTCATCCAGCCTTTCTGCCATTCATCTTCTCGGTTTTTCCTTCCCTTCTGCTTCTTTTTCTGACCCATCACAGTGCCTAGAACCATGTTTTGCACAAAACAGTCAATATCCTTTTGGCTTCGTAAGTATCTGCAGACATTTTCTTTCGTGGCCCTTGGCTGACCTCTTGCTAGAAGGGCTTCCCTGTGCCGCGCTGTCCTCTCACTGACATGAGTGCCCCCTCTCCTGTGTCCCCCACTCTCCCTCACACTTCTCAGCACCTGAGCCACGTGCCTTTTCTTTCTTTTCTTGCCCTTCCTTCCCAGCTGTTGTTTACTTCTACGTGTGGTCAGATGTTAAAGCGAGGGAAGGTGCACAGCTGAGATTCTCTGCTCCTCACATCTCCTTCGTCCAGCTCTTCTGTCCCCCGGCTCCCTTTGGTCTGTCACATTCTGTCACACTTCCTTCTGAGAGGACTCAGTCTTTGCCCTCCTTTCTTCCTTCCTCCTCCTTCTCCTGGGACGGCTTTCAGAGCTCGATCCGGCCAGGACACTGTTTACACAGGCAGCCACCACGGGCCATCCCACCTTCCTGGAATGCTTCCTGCTGGTCTTTGAGAGAAACGTCTCCACCTTCTTTTGCTTGGTTTCTCTTAACCCAAAGATAACATTTCTGACCCAACATTGTTACGGTAAGGACTCCGAAGTTTAATGGTGTTGAGTTTACATGCATCTCCCCCCACTCTGGTTGTGACCAGAGTCCTTCATTTTCTGACCCAATTTAGATCTGAAAACCAAGATAGCAGGTTCGGAAGGGGTTTTAAACTGTACAAAGTTACACTGGAGCAACATAATGATTGAGGGCACAAAAGAGACAAGTTTCAGGGGGAAATAAGCGGTATTGGTTTACTTCTTTCTATTGGGAGTGAGGGAATGAACCGTTCCTCATATTGTGCTGCTAATATTTTTTAGCATTAATTTGAGGTGTTTGTTTGTTTGAAGTTGCCTTACTGAGTGAGGCATGGAGTTATGAGGTGTCCGGGATTCTTCGGAGCAAGATCTTTTATCATCAAGACTTTCTAGGCGCAGCCTTCCCCGAGGGTCCAAGCTGTGTCTTGGCACCTTCCCCTCCCTTGCTCCTGCTGTCTCGGGAGCACCCCCTTACATCCCAAAGAAAACAACTCTTCATACTTTACTAAGATCTAAGCAGGGGCTCATCGGAGCCAGTCCCAGCTCCCTGCTGGGGCGGGCTGTCTCCCTCCCACATCGGCATGGAGAGCAGGCTCTGGAGTCAGATTAGTGTAGGATGGGGTTCCAGCCCCTGATGACCGACTGTAACATCTGACAAGCGGCAAAACCTCCCCCTGCTGTACATTCCTCACACAGCAAATGGAATAACATGGCACCTACCTCACAAAGGATTAAGTGAGAGAATCATGTAAAGTCCCTGGCACCAGTAGATGGCAGCTATTTTTATCTATGATTCAGTAGGTAGAACATTTCTGTGCTCTCTCCAGCCTGAAATGGAGATGCCTTTACATCATCCTTCGTGGCTATTCTTAATGATTCTTGTCATCTGGCTTTGCCCATCATTAGCCTCCTATTAAGCCAAATGCTTATAAAACAAGTTGAATAACAATTATATAAGCAGCCTCTGCAGAACTTTGGGATCCTAAAATTTGGTCAGAATTTTTAGATCATCAGTGATTAAAGTCACCAAACAGCAGAGCATTTCAAGTTTAGATTTATCCCTAATACTAACTACCACTTCCCTCCTACCAGGTAACACTAAGCCCTTACAGTCATACACGACGCCTAGGTAGTAACAGGCAGGTGAAATTTAAGAGGTCAGGACTGGAGTCCGGAGATGGTGGTTTCAGGGTCAGTTCTTCCAGCTCTAAAATCCTGTAAACCATAATATGGAGCTCCTTAGCTCGATTCAAAACTCCTTGAAGGACTTGTTCATTCTGGAGGCAGGAAGGTGGTGATGAGAATTTACAGTGATCTGGAATCAAATCAATTTCTATATTTCTTCCTGGGCTTATCAGAAAATTCCACTCCTGTCTGAAAATGAGCTAGTCTCCCAAAACAGTGAGCCTTCCTGTAACCTCTACATGCAGCAAGTGTCTGTCTAGTGCCTCACAGATCTCTTGCACAAAGCTCACACTTCACAGAAGGGACTTGCATACTGATTTCAAGGTCATTATAATAATCTAGTTGGGGGACACGGGAAGCACAGCCATTATATAGAAATTTACGAATACAGACTACACTCACTCCGCTCAGTTTCCCTTAATGCACAGAGTAAATACTCAAGCCTGAGTTGCTTTGCTCTTTTCTGAAGTTCTTTTATTCATTTATACACTTAAACTCCTAACCATCGTGTCTGTAAGATGCTGTAAGAAATAAGAATTAGAAAATTCTTGAATAGGATCATTATAAGGGCCCATTTTAAGGGATCATGTTTTGTTAGTTTAAGATTTTGTGACTACAGTTATCAACATGATGGCTGATCAACATGATGGTCCCATTAGAAAATGCCAAGAATTCAAAGACACTTGTGTGATGAAGTCATTGCCATTTAACTTCTTCCACAAATGGTCTTAACCTAAGCAGGAGTCTTAAATCAACAAATGGTTGTTGCTAGAATAGCATTTGCAATTTAACAATGAAGTTTTAATTATCTTTTCAGTTTCTATCGGTAGTTCTTTAGCCTACAGCATCGAATTCAGAGTCTGAAGGACTAAGAAGTGGGGCCCAGTCCTTATCCAACGTGGAAGCTATCTCCACACCCTTCATGATGCTTCAGCTTCTGTTAATACACCAGCGCTGTTCACTGGGAATAGAATATGAGTCAAAAATAGAGCCATGTATGTAATTTAAAATTTTCTAATGGTCATTTTAAAATAAGAAAAGGGAACAGGTGAAATTAATTTTAATACTGTTTTATTTAACTCAGCATGTCCAAAACATTATTACTTCAGTGTATAATCATTTATCAAGTTATTAAGGAGATGTTTTACATTCATTTTTTTCACACCAAGTCTTGAAAATTCAGGGTATTTTGCAATCAAAGCACATCCTCATTTGGACGAGGCACCCTTCACATACTCCATAGTCACACAGCTGTGGCCACTGCATTGAGCAGCACAGATCTATGCAGTCACAAGGGGAAATTTTCTTCCAATACCCTCTGACCCTCCTCCAGAAACCCATTACACTTTTTAACAGTTCTAGAGATCAGAAAGTTCTTCTTTGTGTTGCACTGAAATCCATATACTTTCAGTTCCTCGCCTTAGTCTTTGTTCTACTGTCTCCGTCCTACTTGGAATACTCTGGAAATTTCACATTGGCTTTCCATAGTGACAGCATCTCATGATGTGTAACACTCGTTATTTTCAAGTGTTCCCTTCTCAAACCACACTTCTCCATTTTTTACTTTTGAAATTGGGTTTTCTTAGATCAGATACAGAATTTTCTATTTAGAGTTATTACATTTCCTCTTGTGAGCTGGCTCGTTGTCTCAGATCAACGCAGTCTCTTCGGGAACAGAATTCTCTCAGCGAACGAATCAGGTGTCCCCCTGATTCATGTTGTCTAATTAGGGCATCAGTATACTATCAGCGTTGTCATTTAATTTAGTGATAAATATGTTAACCCAGTCAGGGAGTTTCTGGCTTGCTGTGAGGGCCTTCCTTCCAAGTTAAGTGTCCTCCACTGTCAGTCAGCCCACGTAGGTGACAGTCATTTAAATAAAGTCACCAACTAACTGGTCATTTCAGTCCACATTTCTTCACCTTCTCCACTAGGACATCGTGACTCACCTGGTCAAATGTCCTTCCCAGACAGTCAAAGTTCTTTGCTGTCAGAACAGGAAATAAGTTAATCCATGGTGAGCTGGGTCCAGAACCACATTTTTCTCTCTCCAGGCTTCTGTCACCCTTCATATCCTTCATGAAATAATTGACAAATGATTCATGGTTGTCATCTTTTGGTTTCCTCATCCCAGGGATCTTGTGTAAAATAAATAGTTGGCTTTCTTTCATTCTTTTTTTTTTAATTTACAATGTTGTTAGTTTCTAGTGTACAGCATAGTGATTCAGTTACACACACACAACATGTAAGTACTCCTTTCCATATTCTCATTCATTATAAGTTATTATAGGATATTAAAAATACACCTCCCTGTGCTGTACAGCAGGACCTTGTGGCTGATCTATTTTCTATATAGTAGTGTGTCTCTGCAAATCCCAAACTTTCAGCTTACCCCTCCCCTCCCTCTTCATTCTTTTTCAGCATTAATTCCTTCCTATTAAAATTTACTCCATTCCTTAGATCTGAAAATTATTTTCGAACATTCTTGGCATAGGTTATATGACTATTAACTTTAAAACTATTTTTATGGTTAGCTTATTGGAACAGGCTTATATGCGTGTGTGTGTGTGTGTGTGTGTGTGTGTGTGTGTGTGTGAATTTTCCTATCAGTGGAAGTTTCAAAAATCAGAGGCTCTTGTAGGGTGGTGAGAAGATATTTACTTCTTGGATCAGAGGAAGAGAGAGAACAAGTTTTTTGCACAGGAAGTCTGATTTCCAAGGGTCTGCTAACATTACTTTCTTTTTCCTTTATCTTTTTCCCCTTACTGATTCACTTTTTTGGCAGCGCGGCTTGTTCTCCTCCTATCATTCCAACGTGCTGCTTCTCTTTAAGTTAAAGGGGTAGGCGTCATTTTTCCTTCCAGTAATACGACCAATGGATCTAAAGATTTGTTATTTTTGGAAGCACAGAAAAGTAACCAATCAGAGGCCCAGAGGAAGGAATATCTATCTCTACAGCTCCTTCTAAAGTCAGGTCCTGTGTGTGGCCCAAAGCTGTGTCATGTTGTCAGCTCATCCCTGACTATATTGTGCTTTAATTTTCTGTCTTGGGGAGTGGCTCATCCACTGGTCTGCGAACTCCTGAATGTCAGGGACGATGTCTGATTCTTCTCTGCATTATCAGCACCTTCTTCCTCACAGGCACTCCATAAAAACCATGCCATAAAGGAATAAAGTAATGAATAAATCACTTTCATGACACTTACATGCGACTTCTACTGGAGTGTTTCCTGTTATGAAATACTATTTTGCTCGTCAGTTCGTTTCTGTGTGGGATAGCTTTGATGATAAAAGACTTTTTTTTTGTATTAGGCAGAAACCTGTCCTCAGAACTTCAGTTTCCCATAGAAAACACCTTTCCCGTGTATTTATTCCAAACATTAAACTGAAGGCTTCAGGCCTGATGGAGATAGCAATTTTGTTTTCGACAGGAAGTACTGTTCTTAACTCCTTTGCTTGTTCAACCATCTTCATTCCAGTGGCATTCCAGTGGCCAGCTTCTGGCATGCCAGCCACACAGGTCATCTAGGGAGAAATCCAAATTCCATTTAGACACATTTTGAACTCCTCTAAATATTGTACTTTCTCAGGCTTCCAGGGAGCCAGTGTTTATCACTGGATGAGTACAGTTACAGAGAGATCAAGGACTTAGTTTATTCTGGGTCACATCCATTCTAACGGCCTAGTTTGGGCCAAGGAGTCCTCTTGTTCCCAACCACTTTCCTGGGTCTTAGGCTGAAACTTTCTGCCACATTGCCCTCCTGCCCAGGAGGAGCCCATGTGCCCGGGCTGCGGCTGCTTTTCCTTTATCCTAAATCAGCAGTGTTGTTTTTTCACTGCTTGTTCTCTCCCCTGCATTCACTGCCAGACAATACAGTATGCGGAACCCAGGATCTGACACTCCTATTTGGCTCAGGGCTGGTTTGTGAATCACATGTCAGAGGAGAACGTTAAATCTCACTTCCAACACAAAGAGAGATGACGCCAGTGCTTTGAAATGTCTTTTGACACAAAATATGTCAATTCAGTGACCCCCCCTCCCCCCGCACTGGCCTCCAACCCTGCCCCCTTCTTTCTTCCTTGCATTTTTTTGAGATGTTTAGAAGTTGAGTCATTTTTATTTGTGAAATATGATCTTAAGATAAAGGCATGTCAATATTGTGAATCTGCACTAAAAAAATACTGCAAGGAACATGAGACCGTGATTATACCGGCTTTGATCAGACTGATTCCACTAATTAAAAACTCCACCGGGAAGAATGCTGTGGAATCATGTAAACCCTGTGAATTACCTAATAACGATAGAAATATTCAAAGCATTAGTGATTAATGAACAGATGTGAAGAGGCAATGCAAACTTATGGGAAACCATTTCTGGTGGTGATGTCAGCAAGGAACAATTTGCAGACATAATTACTAAAAAATTATCAGAGACTTCCTTGTCAAGTATTTTGTATGTTTATAAAGCTGTTGGTGACTCATTTTAGAAGTCTGGGAGACTTATTTGATTTGGAATCAGGATTTTATTATAGCTTAGCTGTTATGTAATAGTTTACTCAGCCTGATGGGGAGATATTCTTCCTTGTCAACATAGCTTGTATGTGTGCAGTGAGATTGCCTTGTAGTTACTTCAGCAATTCATATCTGAACGCTTTCCCATATTTTCCTTCCTGGAGTATATTCTCGGTTTGCAAAATGGAGCGCAAGAGTGGCTGTGAGATTCATTATTCAACAGATCACGATGGCTTCTGGTGGCTTAGGGCATCGGATCAAAGTTGCTTCAGGTCGTGAATTCGGCAATGTCACATGGAGTGACTGCCTCTAGCATGCCATAAACTCAATATACGACTTTTGTGTCATACGTTTGTCGAGCTACTGTGTACAGAAAGTCAGAGTCCTCCATGGCTGCACTAAGGTCAAGGCCATACTTAATCAAGCTTTACTCACTGACCCTCAAATTTAACCCTTGAGTGCCAAGTCACCTGGGCACACCCAGTTTTCAGGTTGGCCAGAAAACTGTTGTTTGATCAACTTCTCTAGTTGCTAACTAGAAAGAAGCATTTCATTTGGCATTTCCAAAACACTAATAGCAACCAGATAGACAATATGTCTGTCCCTTGCCTCAAATTTTAACAATGCTGTTGTCCCCAGAACAACTCCAAAAGGAACACAGCCTGAAAAATATGGTGCTTTCCAAGAAAGGTTGGGTGTTCTCTTTGCTCTGAAGGGGATAATGTGGAGAAATAATTAAATAGAATAAGCAGGAAGGGCTCCTATACTCTGCTCCTGGCTCTTCACCTGCCTAGCTGCTACTGTTCCCTTGCTCATTTTCCTGGTTCCTCTTTCTATAAGCTTCTCTATGCATTGATTCAGGGAAGCAGAATTTAACCATGAAGCTACATGAGTAGTCTGAATATTGGCCTACGTGTGTCTAAATGCAAATATGGGATTTTTAAAAAACACTTTTAAATGGATTTATTTTATCATTTGATATCCTATTTGATAGCCCTTTCTGTCTGTACAATATATGTTAACATGGAGAGGAACAAGGGAGGAAGGATAAGACAGTGGAAAAGAACTTGAAGCAACAGATGAAAAGCAATAGACCCCAGGAGGAGGGTGTAGCTCAGTGGTAGAGTGTGTGCTTCGCATGCATGAGGTCCTAGGTTCAATCCCTAGCATTAAATCCCTCCATTAAAAAAAAAAATGAAGATTCTAAACTAGAGGAAAGTAATGGGCATGTTCCTTTGGGTAAATGAAGGCCAATAATATATTTTGGATGATAGCTACATAATTCTTAAACTCTGACGACAGAAATACCTCTGTTTTGTTGACATGAGTAATAAAGAACATTTTATGATCTAGAAAAGTCACAGAAAGTCACAGTACAAAAGCACTACTTGCTTTTGGCCAGTTTTCAGTTTACAATAAACAAAGCTTCTATTTTAATTCCTGAAGCAAACATTGTCACACAAGATGGTCCCAAGAGGAAGGAACTGCATTTCCTTTTGGCATCTCTTGGAAGTTCTCTAAAGCAATGATGCAGCTCTGACATTTCATGGTGAGCGTCCATACATCCTAGGAATACCCTGTGGGATGGGGCTGAGTGGGAACAGGGTCCAAAGGGCCACTGGTCAGTGCTGTGTATCCAGAGTCAGAAATCACAGTTAGTTTATCATGTGGGAGGATGGCTTGGTGTGGTGGGGAGCAGCATGGTCACCATGTTTCAGGAGGTGTTCGAGAGCTGGAGTCCAGTCACGACACCAGCCAAGAACAGAAGAGGATAATTGGATGCATGTTGGGAACAGGAGAGGAGCTTCAGTTGTGGAGGAATGTGCCCAGTGATGCAACTCTGGCCAGTGGTGGTTTTTATGGTCCCATTTGCCTGGGTGCTGCCTCTCTGTCTCCAATGATCCAGAGGCTGGGGAAACTAATTTATTAGCTCCCATTTCCTCTTGATCTTTGCTTAGCAAGTGGACAAGACAGATAATAATCACAAAAAGAGCAGTTAGCCTCCACTGAGTCCTTGCTGTGCGGAAAGCATTTTACTAAATGATTACCTCATTGTATTACCTCATGAATTACCGCATTGAGTAACACCTCAGTGTATTAGCTCATTGAGTTCTTTTGGAATCTAGTATTATTAATCCTGTTTTAAAGATGAGAAAACTGAGGCTTAGAGAGCCAAGTGCCCAAAGTTGCCAAGCTAGTCAGTGGCAGAACAGGATTCAGACCCAAGCTCTCTGACTCTAGGGCTGATGTTCTTAAACACTACACTACAGAGCCCTCATGGACGGCGTCTGGTGCCGAGGTGATTGACATTATTGACCAAAACAGAGGAAGATGCTGAGTTGTCTTTGGAGTCCACATTATGCCTCCGAGTTCCTGCTTTCTCATTCCCATTGCTGATACAAGAGCTCAAGGTGCCATCACCTCTTACTTGAAACTCTGAAAAATATTATTTCTTGCTAATTATAATATCATTATATACACATTGTAAAAATTATGTAAAATAAGAAAAACATCAGAAGAAACATCACCTTCAATCTCCCTAATTAGAAATAGATGCATGCTTTATTTGAGCTATTTTCTGTGTGTATTTTAGAGGTACACATATATCCATATACGTTACATACACATATGTGTCTGTATATGTATACAAACATATATTTTTAATCTCAAAACTTTTTTCATTTAACCTAATAAGATAAGCATTTTCCTCGTGTTATTACAAACTCCTGGCAAATGTATTTTTTAAAATAGACTTTTATTTTTTAGAGCGGTTTTAGGTTCATAGCCAAATTAGGCAGAAGGTAGAGAGATTTCCTGAACATCCCTTACCCCAACACATGCATAACCTTCCCATGATCAACATCTCCCACCAGAGTGGGACATTAGTTACATTTGATGACCCTGCGTTGACACAACCTCATCACCCGAAGTCCATAGTTTACATTAGGGTTCAACACTAGTACTGTACGGTCTATGGGTTTGGACAAATGTATAATGATATTTATCTGCTGTTATGGTACCATAAGCTGTAGTTTCACTAGCAAATGTATTTTAATTATTGCAGAATATCCCAACCTACCCCTGTTATCGGTCCTCTCAGTGGTTTCTTACTTTCTACTTAATACAAATAGTTACATAATAAACATCTTTGTGCCTAAAGGTTTCTCTAGCAACAATCTCTCATCTCTTCCTCTTTGCTATCTTTCCTGACTCACAACCAGAGTGATGGCAGCTGCCAGAAAATTTTCCTAAAATGCATGCCTTGCCCTGATCAACAGCCACAACACTGTCTGTAGGAACAAACTTCAGTTTTCTAGCCCGGCATCCCGAAGATTTCATAGTCATCCAGTCTCCGGTCGCACCCGCGGTTCTGGAAAAGCCACGCCCACCTGCAGGTCTGCGCAGCCGCGTGCCACTCGCTTCAGCCTGAATGCTCTTTTCTCTTTGTGCGTGTGTCCAACCCCTGCCCGTTGACGAACCCTCACTTCACGTTTCATCTTCTTGAATCATATTGCTAACGTTCTTAATCATACTCACGAGGTATCTGTCCTCCCTCCTCTTAACCCTGACTCTTTTAAACCTGACTTTCTCTCTCTCACTGTTATCTTCCCAGGGGGCCTGGAACAGGTGTCTGGCGTTACTCTTGGGCTGAAGGAATCGTAAAGAAAGGAATGAACTGTGTGCTTCTTGTATGTACCTCTGTGTCTCCTGAGCTCTGAGTCTACGATGTATTTATCTGTGCCCTGTATAGTGTCTAGCAATTTCCTTGCATATGTTAGTGCTTAATTATCAGATGAATTGATCTGTGTCTCCTGTTTTCCTTGAGTACAGGAAACTGTGAGTTTGTTGTAATTTAGGCTAAATTAGAATTACAGGTTTTTCATTTATTGAATATCTAATATTCCTAAATTGATGCTGTATTGGATTCTAAAATATTAGGATATTTTCTGAAGTATATAGCCATGCTAATGTTACAGACTTTGTAAAACCCTGTTATGCTGGAACTGTGTGGGATTTTTGCAGTCGCTGGATTTGACCATTTCATTTCTTGGAGAAGGAAACAGGGCCAGGGAGGCGTCCAGTGTCATCAACCTTTACTATTAGAGCAGGGCCAGGAGGACAAATTTCTATGCTCCAAGTCCAGGGCTCATTGGCTACAACTTGCTGCTTTGACTTTCCCAGAACAGGAAGATCAGGTTAAAAAAAAAAAAAAGGTCTCTGGCCAAATTTAAGTACTTGTTTGCATCTGGCTTGGGAAAATTGAGGGCAGTGTTTAGCAAAAGTAATTTTCTTTTTATTTAGTCACAGCTCTTCAAGACCTCTTAAATTTAAGTCATTTGTATTAAAGTGGATATTTGCATCCAAAAGCATGTCCCTGATTCTACAGGATACTTCAGAGGTCAAATTTCACAATTAAACTTCACTTCCTTCAAAATATACTTTTAGGTGCCAGATTCCTTCTAGCTGAGTAATGAACATTTCTTTAGCATTAAATAATCACAGTCATTGGATCTTAGAAAGGATCTTGAGACTATCAGCTCCAATGATCTTATTTGCCTTGAATATAAGGAAACTGAAGGTTAGAGAGGTCCTGACTTTATGAAGGACCCCCTGGCAGTCAGGACCGGGAACAGAAGTCTTTCCAAGAGGGCATGCAGTTATCATCATTGTCATGTAAAGCCTGCAGAAAGCAAAGGAGCCCTGGGTCTGGTCCTTATGAGGGCTGTATAATGATGCTACAGCTACTGGCCAGTTCCTTTGCTGACGAGCCCAGAGCTGATCTTCCCAAAGTTAAACACACAGGATTCAGACAATGACTTGACCGGGATGATTCAAAGATGAGTATTAGCGACATCATAGAGGGTGATGAGGGAGAACTGAGCTGTGATCGAAACAGCCCGATGCTTTGTCATGGTCTCAGCCTCCAGCCAGTGAGCGCACAGATGTCTGGAACTTCTTTCACTTGGTGTCCCCAGCATTTAGGGCGCTGGTCAAGCTCACAGTAGTGAATGTGTGTTGAGTGAATGAATGGCTGCTTGCTGAGCAAGTATAGATCTGTTATTTTAAAAAGAAAGAAAAGAAACAGAGCAAAAAATGAAACAGCGCAATAAAAAAAAATCCCAAATACATCTCTGGTAGCAGGTTATAAACATTTAAGTTATCATTAAAGGCTTTGTTCATTGAATCTGGCCTGCGAAATTGGACTTTTATTGCTTAGGTCTGAGAAACAAGGGGAAGATGAATAAATGATGCAGTAGAAACCACAGAAACAGTGTGTAGAGATCATACATGATCTCTTAGGTATGCGTTTCCTTCATTCATTGATTCATTCCTTCCTTCCTCCATCCATTCATCAAACACCTGCCTGGTGCCTTTTGGTGGGATACACAAATGTCAAGGTGGCTGCCTTTCAAGAGCTCAGGAATCTACTGCAGTTTTTCCCCTTTTTACACCAAATTTGTATGTTCTATTGCATAAAAATAAAATGAGAAAATGTTGAATGGAAAATATCTAAAAGGAAGTTTGGCATTATTCTTTCTGTATTCTTAATAGGATCTTGAGGATGCAGTCTAATTAATTTTCAGTTTTGTCTCTAGACCTGGGAACTTGAAAATAATTCCGGAATTTCTTCCAAACAAGATACCTTTCCTCCAAAGGCATTTGTGCATCTGAGGAATGTAACGTGGGGTGGCTGCTCTTCCAGCAGGTCCGATGTCATGAACCCTGCAGAAATCCTCACTGCGATTGGGCATGTTCAGACTCTCAGTCAGTCCTTACATGGACAAAAGCGTATTTACTCTGAGCCTGCATCATCCACAGATTAGTTAAGCAAACCCACAAACAATGGTGTGCGTACGAGATATCGTTCTACTTGAGGTGACCTAAGATTTCCAAAAATGCCCACATCCAACAACTCTGAATGACTACCCAGAATGTAGATAGAGTAAGAGAAGGATGTGTTTTAGCTGAAAGCAACCAAGAATCAGAAAATTACTAAGCTATGCCTACGGTTTAAATCTAATTTTTTAAAAAATTATTTTATTGGTAACTTCTATGGAAATGCATAGAAATTTTGCATTATGTATATAATGATGCTGTGTAAAAATTATGATTTGAATGAAAACTTCTCAGCAGAGATGATCATCAAAATATTTAACAACTAGAATTGTTGTTAAAGCATCTAAGAATCAGAACAGATAGTGTTTGTGCTGGTATGTATTGGTTGGATATCAATCCTGCATCTATGTTGCATCCACCAAGCTGTTAGATGGGAGTGGTACCTATGTACCTTGTCCAGGTGGAGACCAACATTATAAATAACACGTAAAGCGTATTCATGCCCCTTCTACAGATGGATATCAATTTCTTTGCCTCACGTTGTCAATTTTTCCTTCTCTACTAGATTAATTCTATTAGTATGAAAACATATCGTGCTATGACTTCCTGCTGAAAAAATAAAATAAACACCATTCTTTTATGCTATACTGTCTGCTACCCACCCTGTTCTATTTCTTTTCCATAGAGCAACATTCTCGGCAAGAGTTTTTCCACTCACCATCTTCCCCTCCTTCCTTCACTTGCTCTTGACAAAGGCTCTCTAGTCAGATTTTTTTCTCTTCTGAAAATGGTCTTGTCAAAGTCACCAAGGACATGCTCATTGCCCAAACTGATGGGCACCTCTCAGATCTCTTCCAGGTGAGTGTCAGCAGCATTCGGCACAGTGGGTTTCACTCTCATTCTCGAAATGCTCCCTGCCTTGGCTTCTTGGCATCTCTGTCTTGTGCCCCTCCTACTTCACTGGCCGCGCCCACCTCCCCTCATTATTTGCTGAATCCTTCACTTCTTAGCTTCAAAATGTTGGAGTGCTGCAGAGCTCAGTCCTTGGACCTCTTATCTTCTCAAACTATAGATACTCTCCAGGTGATCCCCCCAACCCCCCAGACTTCAAGGACTTCTTCTATACCAGTGTCCCAGCAGGGAGACTTTCCTTGGCCATGCTGTCTGCCATAGCAGCCACCGTCAGTCTTTAGCCCTGTGTCCTGCTTTGTTCTTCTTCATTGCCCATGTCACCACGGATATCCTGTTAGAGATCCAGTACACCTCTATTGTATTTTCATTATCTTCTGTCTCTTCCACCAGGATCTAGCTCCAGGAGGATAGGAACTCTCTGGTTCACTAATGTCTCTTCAGTATCTAAAAAAGTGCCTAGCACAGAGTATGGGCTCAGATTTTTGAATAAATACATGAATAAGCACGAATGAAAACTAATGAAAAATATATATGAATTCCCTTTCGTGCTGCATGCATATATGAAAAGTGGTCCTCTTTTTATTTGCAGTGACAGCTTATCTCAGGGGTGGGACAGGCCTGCCCTGGGTGCAGCCCAGCGGTGCTCATTTGTTTACGGATTATCTGTGGCTGCTGTCACTTTGCAACAGTGGAGTAATAGAGACAGAGGTGATAAATGGTCTGCAAAGTTGAAAATATTTCCTCTCTGGGTCTTTCTAGAAAAATGTTGCTAAGCCCTGTGTTATGTACCTTAGGGAGGCCATGTGATGCAAAGGGTAAGAGTGTAGCCAGATGTGTAGCCTGGAGCCAGATGTCCTGGGTTCAAATCCCAATTCCTTCCCTGACCAGCTGTGGCCCGAGTTAAGTCACCTGGCCTCTCTATGCCTCAATTTTCTCAACTACGAAATGGAGATACCACCAGTACTAACCCAAAGGGTAGTTTTGAAAATAAAATAGTGCATGTGAAGTATTTAAGATCTTCCAGGAACACTCTTTCACATGAGATTGTGGTTACCTTGTTACCAAAGCTGGTTTGAAAGACAAACAACATGTCTTAAGTAGCGGTGTGCATTTAATTTATCCCAAGGGATACAGTACCAGTGACTAAGTGTGCTTCCCTCCTTCACTGGGTCACTCGCTTGAGTCTTGGGTAAGTTTGGTATGAGCAGATACACTTTCCTTCTGTTGCAGATGGAAAATTTTACACACAGACTGTTTTGTTTTCGTTAAATTAATCTTTGTGGGATACACACACAGAGCAAATAAACTGGTGTGTGTCATCTACTCTCTGTTTTGATGGAATTCAGGAAAAAAAAACTCAGTTGAAATCAGTCACACAGACATTTTGTGTGGGTGTTTATGTGACAGTTGGTCTGATGCACCTCCTCATTTGGCTTTATACTACCTGGTGGATCGTGTCAGAAGCATCTTAGGATGACATCCCGAGCATCTTTGCAAATTTCTTCCCACTGATCCCACTCATCAGTGTCCAGGTCAAGTTCTTCCTCTTCTGGGATGTTTTCCTGGCCCTCCCAACTTCCCAAGTGCAATGAGCTCTTCATTCTTTAAATGCCTGTGACCCATTCTCTTGGTCCCTGGCAGAATATACTTGTTAATTTCTTTTCCTTTTTTCAGTCATGTAAAAACATCCTGTTTCCACAAACTAAAGTTCTGCTTGTTTGTGGAGAAGGATGGAGCCATACCTTCTCGGTGTGCTCAGCTAAGAGAAGAGTGCCCTACACAAAGTGTCTGCTCAGTAATGGGCTATTCCAGGTGGTATTGTTTAATATGGCGTCTAAGGACCTGCAGAAGGCACCCATGGCCAACATCTCCAGTGCCTCTTGCCTCTCCTCACCTTCTGTGCTCTGGCTACCCCGATCACATTTCAAAATTTCATCTCACCCGCTGTGCTCTTTTCTGCCTCATGCAACTCCTTGTGTCTAAATTGCTCTTTCCCCATCTTTGCATGGTTGACTGCAACTCATCTTTCAGATATGAGTCCAACAGTCACTGTTGCAAGGAAGCTTCTGGAACAGAAGCCTTCTCCCCATTGACCAGGACCAAGCTGGGGCCTCTCTTTCCATTGTTCTGCCTTTTCCGTCATGGTCTACATCGTCGTTTATAAGTACGTGTGACATTTTTACGTGATGATCTGGTTAACGTCTACCTCCTCTACTAGAGTGAGCTCTCCCCGGAGAGGGACAATGTCTGCTCAGAACACATTTCATCCCCAGCAACTGGTGATTGGGTCATAGTGTTTGAATGAGTGAGCAGTGAAACTGACAAAGATGGAAAAAAATAAAGGGGTGATCACACTCCTGTATAGTGTGCAAATGTGGTTGGTAATGTTGTTGAGTTCCCTCCATGTGCCAGCATCGTGCTAAGTACTGGGGACGCGGCATAGAACAAGGCAGGTGTGGAAAGAAGTGTGATTCCAACGTACGCCTTTCTACCGTCTACCTATGCATAGCCCAATGGGCCACAAAGGTTTCTCTCTCAGTGAGCATCCCTGGCTCCCCACATGGAGGGAAAGTGACTGTTTTTGTCTCTAATCCTCTATAATGGTATAACCATGATATATGGTTATCAGTGAGAAGGTATTAAATCCACAAAACCGAGTTGCATTCCTCATAGTTGTACAGCCAATTAATAGCCTTGTACGGAAGATTTTCTGAAAGTTTAAAAATTCATTTATATCTTTCTTCTTTCCACATTGCCAGTAAGTCTCATATCAAATGTCAACAATCTTGCCACCTTTATTCCATTATCTACATTTTACTAATTCTTTGCCTCCATGTGCTATTATGAGTTTTATTTGTTTAATGCTTTTTGTTCAATTTTATGTGCATGGTATTCTTAATTTTTCCCTCACAGACAATCATTTTGTTCAAACATGAGCAATTCAGTCAGACTAACAGCTATTAACTAACGGCACTTAATTCAATTTCCACTTCTGTTTGTTTGTTTTTATCACATTGGCTGCTTTTTACAGATGAAGGAGAGAAACTTCACTGAATCTGGGCCCACATCTGTTCATCCAAGTGTGAAGTCCAGCACAGCCTCAATGTAGGAAAGAGCCAACATCTGATAACAAAGTTCATAAGTCACAGACTCTCGCAGTGGCAGGAGACTTGGGGACAATCCAGTCTAATTCTCATATTTTGTGGATGAGAAAACTGAGACCTGTTGAGGTTGGACCATGTGTCTTCTGAGTCTGGGACAAAAGCCCAGGTCTCCTGATTCCCATCCCATGTACTCTTTCCTCTCTGTTCCACACCATCATACTATTTCTCATGATTCTTATGAAGGGACACATTTCCCCCTTTCTAGTAAGAGTAGACCTTTGACCAAAAAATGAAAAAAGAAAGTGCCTTGAAACCTCCCTCTGTGCTTTCATGCAATGAGGCTCTTTTTACATCTTAGAGAAAGGAGATTTCATTGCAGTTGGCTCCTTGGTGGCCCTGAGCAGTCATTTCTCAGTGAGGACCAGGCCCTCAGTGGCACCATTGAGTGCCTGGCATATTGTGATTGACAGATATCAATTTCCACGTCCGTATCTGTGCTGTCTGACGTCAGCCATTTGGAGATGTGCCTCCAAACATGTCGGTTGGCTGAGGGAGGGAAAGACATTTCTCAGCCCAGCCTGCTGGCTAAATAGCCATTACTTTCTCTAGAACAAGATGGTTTTGTTGCTCTGAGTTTTCCCTCTGGCTGCTACCCTCAGCCTGGTCTGGAGGCACCACAGGCTCACTGACTCCTCCTTGAGTATGTCCCCCTGGGTGGGTTTCAAAGTGTCCTCAGCCTCCTACTGACTTTTTGGCACAAAGCAAATCAAAGCCCTCCTGAATGGTGAGCCAGGAAAGCCCTGCACCTGCCCTGCTTGGCTATTGTCCTCTCCAGCACCCTGGGGAGGGCTGTTCTGCAAAACAGGAGCTGGTCTGTGCCTGCTGCCAAGCAGAGAACCCTGATTAGAATAATGCCCAGCAGGTTTCTGCTTTCTCTTCTCCTTTTCCTAGCCTTTCCCACCCTTAAACAAACGAGGGGATGGCTGTTGCTAAGGGCCCAGCATAGGAGACCTGAATGCTTTTAATCGTTATTTCAAAGACTCAAGCCATCACCCATGGAAGGAAAACTAAAGACTGGGAAGGCTTTGTGACCTACTGAACTTCATGAAGGAGGGCCATTTTATTTGAAGGATGAACACATTGATGTTTGGAGTGAAACATTCTCTATTGTAACCAATATTGGCCAGATCAGGCAATGGGTAAGTGTGTGCAATAATGCCATCAAAGTGCATGATTTGGGGTGCAGGTGGGAACTGTTTTGGATAGCATTTGAAGTGGAGGTAGGCAGGGCTTCAATTCTTTCAGTGTCTTTAATTTTGCTGGTTAATAAAGATGAGAGAGCTGCTTCTCCTCCCATCTTCCTCTCCTTCACTTTCCCTTCCATTCCTCTGGCATCCTCTCCTCTTTCTCCTGAAGCCTAAGTGGACCCTCTGTTGGAGGATGGAGGGTGACTACTACAGTTTTCTTTGTCCTCCGCTCCCTGCCCCTCGAGTTCTGCCTAAGGGCAACTCGAATTGTTCCTGGTCAAAACACCTGCTCACTGATGAGACATGATCTACACAGATTTGAATGTATAAAATGTGTCAAATGAAACTGGTTCTCACCCAAAAATCCCAGGGACTGGGCCTCTCTGAATACTTGAATATTCTCTATCTCCTCTTGGGCAATCTTTCTTAGGGAGACATTTGGATAAGCAAACCTGAACTAGCTGGTCAAAACTGGACATGGGTAAGCTAGGAGAATTACGAGGTATGTAAGGGAGTCCCAGGAGTGGCAACGTGGTGTCTGCATTTTCATGGCTATTAAACAAACAAAAAGCTAAAAGTATGACGAAATGAAAGCAAAAACCAAACAAGAGAGCATCTTTATCATCCAGAGTGGCTGAGCTGTAATTCTGGCCAAAGAAGTAAAGGTCTATTTGCTGAAATGTTATGTTGTTCTGCCAGTGGTTTCTGTTTATTTCTTTTCTTTTCTTTTTTTTTTTTTTTTTTGAGAAGAGGAAGTCTCTCCCCTTAGAAGACAGTTTGATGGGAGCTAATTAGAATAGAGTGGAATCGAGAAATGCAGGGTGTTAAGATGTTTGTGGAGACACTGCATGCCCTAGGAGCTTAAAAGCATGCTGAATTTTCCCTATCCTTGTGAGAGATGGAGACAGAGACAGAGAGAGAGACAGAGAGAGGCAGACAGACTTTCATTCAACCCTTTGAAGGACTGCTACTTGGTAAGGAAGAAAGTTCTAGTCCGTATGACTCAGTTCAAGTCAACATAAGTGATGACTTATGTTCTGAGCGTCCAGAGAAGGCTGCAACCCTGCACAGTCCTGCTGGTAACCTCAGGAAGCTTGCGCTCCCAGTGACCCGATCTGCAGAGTTCCAAGCTGAGACTGTACGTGGAGTCTGTGATGACACGTATAAATCACTACACTTTGTCCTCCGAAAGGAGCCTGGGGTGTTTCAGTATAGGAAGCGGATTAAGTGATCTTTTTTCCACTTGGGATCCTTAAAGAAGAAGGAAACATTGGTGTGCATCTTTAATAGTTCATCCAATTTGTGGAGCCCTGATACTTAATTCAAGAGAAAGAAACACACACACACACACAATACCTATGTATGGACATAATATATGCAGACATACGTATGTGTGTGTAAATATCTTCGGTAAAACTTATTAATAAAATTGATGCAAGTATCTTCTGGTCCCCCCCCAAATCTATATGTGTGCCACAATTAATTAGGGCATAATTTTTCACTTTGCTAAACAGTTTTTTCCTTTACAAAATGATTCCTTAGACGGTTACAAATGAGTGAACTAGTAAGTGCCCACTGGTTTCTTAAAATAAGATTTGCTAGAGTGGTATTAATAAGTCATTGGCGTTTGTAAACCTTTTCTCTTGGGTGGGACAGGTACTGAGCTGAAAGCTCTCTATGAAATATCTCGCTTCAGTCTCTCAGTCCCTGTAGGAGGGAAGAGACTGCCATTATCCTCTGCTTCTCAGAAACTGAGGTTTAGAAAGTTTAGGAACTTGCCCAGAGCCACACTATTATTAAGAGGTGTAGCTGGGATTTGATCCTAGACAGTCAGCAGGTCAGCGCCCACCTCTGTCCGATGGCCTTTCTGTATTTGGGCACCATGGCTCTAATGCAAAGTGACACATCTGCATGAATAGCCCCAGCAAAGCACAGCACACAACTAAGATGTGACTAGAAATAAAAATATTAACCCCTGGTTTGGATCCAAGTGTCATTCAATTTGGCCACTGTTTTCTCTCCCAGCATTAAGGACTTTGCCTTTTTTTTTTTTTTCAATAGGTTTGGAAAAATCTAACATCAAATAAAGTCACTGAACTCATGCTGTGTAACCACGTGGCAAATGCTAGTCCTGGGCATGGAAAGACAGATGCAGTATTAAAAGACAGAAGGTGGAGAAACTGCCAATCTAGATTTTTCTCTGTAATGAGAAAGGACAGTTCTCTTGGCAGGGACCAAAGTATTTGACGACTGGGCAGGAAACTGTTAATTTTGCTGCAGCGAATCATCCCTCATGCACAGATCTTATGGAAGTGAGGCCAGTTCCAGCATCTTGTCATCTGGTCCAGCACCTGCACGCTTGGGAAGTCCACTGGAGCCCTCTTCCCGCTCACATAACCTCTTCATATACACACATGCCTCATATAAAAACAGCCATGAATGAGTGATGGGCTTGAGAAATGACTGATATTTGTTCAGTGAATAGCATCCAGAATCGTTTTCCTAGAAACACCAGCAAGACAAAGGAAGATGGTGAGAGGCAACAACCTGACTCTAGCCGAGGGATGAATGGGTGTGAGAAACTGCGAGGGAGACTTGTTGTATAAACACAACTGAGGTTACAGACCATGGCGGCCCCAGCCAGGCGAAAATATGGAGGGGATGGAGGTCCCGGCTGGGCCTGCAGGGTGCGATCTGTCAGGGGAGGTGAAGAGTGGGGAGGAGGACGGGTCCATGACCTACGCTTATCTATCAGCTGAAGTTTTGATCTCCAGGCTGGGAAAGACACGGCCAGAAATAAATGTTTAGGGCATGACATTCTTTCCATGTTAGGACACCACATTCTTGCTCTTTGGTGACAAATGACTGAACAGCGAGCTGGGTCCCATTTATGATCTAATTCTGTAAAAATGAAACTCTGGGCATCTGCCTCTGAGCATTCCAGGAAAGAGTTAAAACTGAATCGTGCTGCCTGGCTCTCTTCCTTTTTGGTGAATGATGGGCTGGGATGCTGAACTGGCAGTCTTCCAGACGTGCTTTTTCTTTCTTTTACTGGATTTTGTTTTCTGTATTCTGTGGAAGAGAACAGCGCTCTCACCTTATGTTTTCCCCTGGGCTTGAAAGCGCTCATGACGACATATGTCTTCTATCTCAAGACTGCAGATAAAGGGTAAAAGAAGGAGAAACTATTCCCACTTTAGAAAAACAGAGAGAGGTGGACCGAGCGTGTGGGTGTGTCTGGGTGTGCGTGTTCCGTGTAGGAAGTGTTTGGAGAGGAGTCCAGCGAGGAGAACTTGCTTCAATAATCCTCTAACCGCCTGAACAAAGCTCCCAATAATACATGGTGACATTTACACAAATATTTGTGGTTCTGCTTTCCATTGCTCCTTATAGGAAACAAGTGAGATTTTTGAATGCTTGAGCGATGTGATCAGTAGACAGTAGTGGGAAAGAATTTCCCTGAAACTTGACTTGCAATCAAAATAAGGAAGAAAGATCTGAAAGAATTGAGAATATTTCAGCTAATCAGGATGTGGCACTCTCTGACATCTGGGTGTCCAAACAAGTGTTTTGAATTCAATGCTATGCACATGTGTCACTTTAATGAATATTTTCCTTTGGAGCCGATTGGGTCGTTACATTTTTGGCAACCGTCTTGCGGTCTGTTGCTTACAATACCTGACCCACAGTCCATTTTCCTTGTGCTGGCTGTGGGAAAGAAAAAAAAAAAAGTGGAAAATATCTCAGAACCTGGAAAACAACATCGAGAAGGCAACTCATCTTTTAATTGAACCACTTCAAATAGAAGCTCTCTAAGGATTCTCTGCCCCCTGTCCTTGACATCATAGGTAGCCAGAGAAGTCAGTTCTCTTTGTATCAAAAAGATGGGGGAGGAAAAAAAATCCCACAAAATGAGATGTGATTTTTTTTTGTTTTTAATCCTGAAATAGAAAGTCGGGTTTCTGAATTCATCCTTTTGACTTTTAACAAAACCAACTGGAGACAAGCAACTTCCTTGGATCAAAAAGTGTTCTCAAGAGGTCAAGAATAAGATATCTGAATTGATCATTGTAAGAGTCCCACACAGGAACATCACCTCGTGCTCTGAAAAGTCTTTTTAGGCTCCTGCACTTTGGGGAAATTTTAAAGACACTGTACATTTGTAAGGAAGAGTTCACGGCTAATTCCAAGGACCTTTCAGAGGAGCGGGAGGGGAATGAAAATGGCGTCCTAGGCTGGCTGCTCTGGCGTGTGTGTGTGTTTACGAACAGGTGTTGGTGACTATGTGAGTGCATGTGAGTAGATGAGTGGACATGCACACGTGGATGTGTACAGGTGATTGTGTTTCCTGTTGGACACTAGCGCTCGGAGGCAGTTTCTCAGACTGCTTAAAGGCATTGACTTTGGAATCACAGACCACAGGTTAAATCCAGATGTGGTCATTTTCTAGCTGAACAACCTCCAACAGGGGGCTTCGCCTTTCCGGCCTCAGTTTCTTCATCTGTGAATGGAGCTGACAGCAGCACCCACCTCCCAAGGTTGCTGTGAGATAAGACCTGGGACGTGATTCGCACAGAGACTGATAGAAAGAGCCCTCAATCGAGAACGTAGGCCTCACTCTTTGAGATCTCGCCTCTGCACAATTCCTGGAGGAGGTTTTGTTTTTTGTTTTTAAATCGAGTGGGCGTTGCATCTGTGTTATGGATTTTCTGACTCATAGCAGCAAGCCAATTCTTGCTTCAGAGAAGCCGTCCACTCACTCAGCGGGATGTCTGCACCACTTCCCAACCCGAGGCCCAGGGGCACAGGGAACACAGGTCTGCAACGCTAACGCTGCAGTTGTACGCATGGAGAAGGGGCTCTGCCCCCTGCACCCCACCCAGCCCAGGGTACACAGAGTCCTCCACACATGGGAGGGGAGGAAGCCAAGTCTAAGGAAAGCGATGGACTGTAGGTCTAGGGGATCATTTTGTTTCAAACTGACTTTGAATTCCACTGAGTAGCCACTGAAATTCCCACGTGTTGCACTAAGAAGCAATAAAAGAGAGGCTGAGAAGCATTCGAGATACCATTACCACCCTGGTTCAGGGCTGTCCTTTCTGGTGGGACATTCCCTCTGACCGCTCATGGCAGTCACTGCTCAGCTACCTCTCATATCTATACACTATTTCCTAAGTTTCCTTTTGTAGGGAAATATCATCTTTGGAAAGCTGATTTTGGTCAGTTACGGTTTCCCAATTGTTTCCTTATGCATTCAAACAGATCCTCATTGAATATTCTCTAAGTGATGGACACCATGCTGGACCCTGGGAGAAGAGTCATTTAGGACACTGTCCCTAATTTCAAAACGTTCACAGTACAGTTAAGGAGAAAGACAAGTGCATTCGTGATTTCAGTGTGGTGTGATGTGCTGCGATGGCTACTGTAACACAGGTAGGCTTTATGGAGTGGCGGGCAGAGAGAGGAGAGGTTCAGTTATACGTCCAAGGCCATATTGTAAGGGGTAGAGGCAGGATTTAAGTCTGGTTTCTGTGACTGTGAAATCTTACACACTAAGATATTGCCTCTTTCTTCAGTTGCCCACATTGGGGATTTTAATAGATGACTACAAAAATGATCCTTAGATTCTGAGATGAGAATTGTACAATCATATTCATGTGGGCTTTGTCAGTGAAACATTTTAAGTTATGCATGGTTTTTAAGAAAAACCATCTTACAGTTAATAATGGTGATATGAAGGCTAACAGAGTGGTAAAGGCTAAAACATAGCTCCAGATAGAAAGTCAGAATCATTTATGATGTGCCTACAATGTCTGTATCAAATGGCACTTTAATGGGGTCTTTGGAAGTTTCTTCGTCGGTCAGGATGGCGTTAGGCTGCATGTAACAGAAACCAGGAGTGACAGCTTCAACAAGGTGGAAGGTGCGAGTTCAGGGATAGTGTCACCACTCAAAGAAGCCACCAAGGGCACAGGCTTTACTGAGCTTCCTAGCCCATGGTTCAGGCCACGTGGTTTTTATCTTCATGGTTGCAAGATGACTCCTTCCACCACCAGGGAGTGCATCTACTTTTGAGACTGAGAAGAAGGGAGAAGAGGTGAGGGCAAAAGATGCCTGCCTGCTGACTTTGGCCCTTTCCATTAGGAAAACAACCCTGAGCCCTTCCATTTTATCTCCTTGTCCCTTGCTGGGTCATAACACAACTGTTCGGAGCTGCAAAGATTCTGGGAAGGTGAATGCTTTTACTGGGATGAACCCCTACCCTAAACAGAATCTGGGCTCTGTTAGTAATGAGAAATGAAAGCGTGCACACTGGGTAGGCAGCCAACACCGTCTGCCCCATTCCCTTAAGTAAGTTAACTATTTGCTTCGACTCTTGTTTAAACCATTTGCTCCCTCACAAAACTCATTAAAATATACATAGGGCAAGAATTCGGTTCAACTCAGGCTTGTCTGAATTACCATGTTGTCTAAACAAGTTGAGTTTGAAATCCAGAATTCAGTCGTACAAGGGAGCAGGTACTTTTTACCTCTCGTGGGTTTCTGTAGCCTCAAAATGTTCTTTTTGGTGAGAATGAACCCGTTTCCCAGTTATTTTATGCTTTCAAATGAAATATTACTCTCCTTCTTATATTATCTGGGTTTTCTTTTATTCCTAATTTGTGCCATTCATTATTTTCATTGGGTCATAATAAAAGTTTTTATAAAATATGCCTTGGGCTTAGCATAAAAATTAACAGAAGAACTGAATCAGAGTGTGAATGCAGAAACCAAAGAGCTCAATAATGAATCACTCAACACATATTTATTGAGTGTTTTCCATGGCCAAGGTAATTACTTTATAACACAAACCTTTATTATTTCCCTCCACACCTGGCACACTGTACTATATGGGATGGTCAACAGTGTTGCTGCCTGACCAAACCGCATCCCCCAGGGGATTAACTGGTCTGAGAAATCGTGTAATTTCCCCTATCATCGTCATCAACATCATCATTATTACAGTTTTTCTTGGTGGCGAGCATTCACTTTCAACATTAGTTTTAAAATGAAGTGGCCACCAACTGGGATTGTGCAGGAGGAGGAATGAAAGCTCTGGGCTGCTCAGGAGTTCTAGAAAAGAGGAGTGGGAATGAGACAACACCCCCACCCCCAAAGGGCCCCGATGAAGCTCTTCCAGACATTGGGTGCTGCCATTTTAATTTCTGATGACTTGGATTCTTTCTGTTGTAAAGCTATGGAGTCTTGCTTCTGACAGAAAGATGCACAAAATGATGAATGTTTTGCACTAAGACCTGCACAAAAAGTCACCTCTATCTGTGATAGCCCAAATGGAAGTTGGTCCATTGGCAGATGGGCACACCTGACTTTGAAGGCTGTGTAAATCCAGCCCCAATTTTGAGGCGTCCCTGAAACCAGTCTTTCACAAAGGCACCCTGGGCTCCTGTCTCCACCAGCCCTCTTCCATCCCTGTCCATCTCACGGTGTCTGTCTCTTACCGTCGGCTGTTTACAATTCCCTGTGCATATTGGGTGACTTTGCGGGGTTTGCAAAGTATAAAAGGTATCAGAAAGTCAATGGAAGTGACGTTACAAAACTCCAACAAGCATAGTCCTTGACAGTGAGACCCTGCCTGAGTTTGATTAACACAGTGATTACTGTGGCTAACTTGCCAACTTTTCCCCCTGCAAATGATTCGTCGAAACCTATCATGGTAATCTGCTCCTCTTACCACTTAGTCGTTTAATAATGATCGAGTTAGGCAACATTTAAAGATGAAGGCAGAAGGGATTATCTTTTTGAGATTTTTCAAGTTTTGAAAATTTTGCTTTGATGCTGATAGGCATTAAAAAACCAATAATATTCATTGACGTCCAGAACCAATCAGTTTATTCTGCTTAGTTCAATTAACAACTATTAACATGAGTGGGTATGAATTATCCTAGAGGTTTGAGATACTCAAATCTGTTACTAAAGGTAAGCCGTATCTGATTTATCCATATAGTTAGGCACAGGCTAATTTTAGGCAGCAGACAGCATAAAGTTGAGACTTGAGGAAAACACCACTGGGAGTGCCAATTACAGGTTAGAGGTCAGAGTTGAGAAGGTAAGTAAGCATCACTCCTTCTCTTGGGAAAACTTTACAGGAGAAAGTCTACGGACACACCCGGGATACTACTTGGTAAACTTAAGCCCAACAGAAGAGGAGGGAGGGAAGGGAAGGCAGAAATTCAAATTTCAGTTTTGACAAGAGATCACTTAATTGGATATCATGCTTGAGGGTCCACCACTGCCTTTGATTCTCTTTCCCTGATCTCCCATTTCTTTGATCCATAACCCACCCCATTACTGTTGGAGACCATGGAAGCAGCGGTCTCCAAATCTCCATGTTGGTTTGCTGTTCTCCCTGTGGTCTTTTAGAGGTGTCCCTGCTAACACAGCTTGGAAGATTCTAAGTTAATAACTCCCACTTTCTATCTTGTATCCAATACTTCCTCCTCGCTAGTTAATTTATTTTGGAAGCACTTGCAAACAACTAACTAAATGTGTCAAATCAGAGACGACTAATCTCAGCCATGATAGTGGCCTTATATCTTTTCCCTTGTACCAACATTTAGACTAGTAGCTTTTAACTCTGGCTGCACAGTAGAATTATTGGAAGAGGTTTTTTTTTTGAAGGGTCAATGTCCTGTCAGCTTGGGGAGATTAGAATTGAACTGGTGTGGGTTGAACATGGGTGATCTATAGTGCTGCCAAGTGTGGAGAAAACCTAACCCAGCCCTGGGTACTGGCTATCTTTCCATCCAACCCTTTTCGTTGCTCTCTGGTCTGTTTCTTTTTAATTCTCTCCTTTGCTACTAACTCCACAACCACAAAGCAAGATGGGACCCCCCTCCCCAACCCCCTGCCCAGCTCTCTCAGCACTGGTGTGCAACAAACAGGAAGCAGTCCTGAGGCATCATTCCTATTGAGGCTTTCTTCTTTCCAGAATTCTGCATAGATTTCTGAATGCGAAGCTGAAAGAATCAGAGGTAAGTCCCCCGACAACAGAGCTCAGGATGCCCCACCCACTGACCTTCCCTGGGCCTTTCTCTTCCCTCCTTACAACGAGGTCTCTGTTTTTATTTTCAAACAAACCGAGGCTCTTGATCTTTTTTATATCCTCTTTCCGTCCTGCCTCCACCCATCATCCATTCTGTTTCTTTTTCTTAAAATTAGGTCTTTACCTTCTGTTAATTTTTCACACTTTAGTTGCATTTTCCTTTGCTCACAGTATCTGGGTCTAGCCACTCCTTGGATAACTGCTCAGTGAAGGCAGTTCCATCTGTATTTACATGGTTCTGCTATTGTGCTTCTGAACTTCTGAACTGCTTATTTGTTATTTTTTGGGGGCATTTCTATGACTTTTTTTTTTTAACTTCTCAAAAGTTAAAAAGTGGGTATTGTTCATACCTCCTACATCCAATTAAGTGTTCTATCTACAGAAGGCATTCAGTAAATGGCTAATTGACAGCCAGTTCTCTGTTGATCAAGTGTGACACCTCAGTCCTTTCTGCCTGGGCCGAGTTCAAAGTACGACTCTCTTGTCTACTGCGCTGATGGGTCTGCATAGCCATCTGCCCAGACCCTGAGGCTGGAATCCTTTCATGCGGAGATCCCTATCTGTGGGCACAAGCATGGCTTGATGCATGACCAAAAGTGCTTCCCACGCTGAGCACGCATGCCTTTGGTTTCCAGCCAAAGGCAATTATGTGTAGAATCTGGAAATGTTTGTGATTCTAAGTTTCGTGTCCTTCATGCTTTTCTCCAAGAACCACCCCATTTCTAAGGGATTAGCTTCAAGCCAGCCGTTGACTGCTATGGTTGTTTAGCAATCCACAGACCTTTTGCATCGTTTGAAGTGGTGTTTGGGTATGCATTTTCTCTGCTCACCTGAATTATAATTGGCTGATCTCTGTTAACCATATGTAAAAGCCACATGGTCCTCTCCAGGAGTCTGAAGTGTGTGATGCAGCATGGTATTGCGTGCTAACTCAAATTGTTTGGTACCCGCTTCCTATCTGCATGTAACTCCTTGAGAGTGGAGAAGATTCTTTTATAGTCCTACCAAGTCTGGGACAGCTGGTGATCACTAAATCTTTGTGGCTTAGCTGATGGATTGGACCAATGAAGGACAGTATTATGTAGGAACAGGAGAGAGAGAAAAGTCCGTGGTTCTCAAACTTTCTGTGCCTTAGAATCACCTGGGGGTGCTTTTTGTTGAGACACTGATTGCCCAGCTGTACCCTCGGAGGTTTTGATTCAAGAGGTCTGGGTTTGGCTGGAGGACTTACATTTCTAACAAGTTCCCAGGGGCTGCTGCTGCTGCTCCTCTGAGGACCACACGTTCAGAATCGCTGCCCAAGACTCCACCAGAAATCCAGCTTTTCCTTTGGGAAGTTGGCAGTCAGAGTGGGATCTTGTCCAGCTTCAAAATTCTGACCATAACTCATGCCTAGAGAGTGGTGGTCCAATCTTCATTCCATGAGTCTGTGGGAATGAACAAGCTGTTTGGTCTGTTTTGTGAGTCATGCTTAATATACTTGATTATAATGTTAGGGTACCCAGCTCGAAGTCCCAGGAATGCTTCCAAATTTGTCACCACTGAAAAAGTACCCACCCAAGCAACCGGACTAGGATTTTCCACCTACCCAGTAGCTGGAAAGCTTACCTGTGGGTTTTGGACATTTTTGCAGGGTAAGAAGGAAGAAGAGAATATGATGTTGCAGAAGGACCGAAGGCTACTGGAGTCAGCGGCTGTGCGATCAAGTTATTTAAACGCTCAGAGTTTCCATTTGTTCTTAAAAATGGTATACTGATACCTGAGAAGGTATGAGAATTAAACACGTATAAAATGCCTCCTTCAGTATGGGACACACAATACTCCTTCATGAATGGTGACTAGATTCCTATCTTCATAACTTCATATCTATCCGCTCTATGACATGCCTGGTGCTTCCGTGGGTCTCTGTCTGCTCTGCAGAGATAGTTGGGTGCTTGTTAAGCATCTGAGAAGGCAGAGGGCTCCACACTTCGGGTTTTGTCAGATCCACTTAAGAGCAGGTGTAAGGATGCTGGTGATTGGAGCACTCAATGTGGCGGCACTAACCCGAGTCTCCCTGGTGTAGCATTTGTGCACCGGCCGTTCTTTAGCACTAGCACTTCTGCTTTTGGCTGTGGACAGAGCTAGCCATGGGCGGGGTTAAGACGTCCTCCAGATTTATCTTCAGTGTTCTTGACTCCCTCATTCTATGACTCCTTTCTCCCAGTGTCTACCCTCTATCAAATTCCATGCTTTGAAAAGGAATTAGTGTCAGTGATTCTTAAAGCCTTCTGCTCCTAAACCTAAGGAGAATGACTGCCACAGAAAACCACTGTTCTATTGGTGTGTGTCATAGCCTGCAGGTTACAGAGGTAGAGACAGACCAGGTGGAGAACCACCATCTCAGTCAAGATGTTGCTTTACTACACAGTTGCATCTTTAGGTTAATTCCCATCCCTACTTGGTGATTGAAAGGCTCTCTTCTCTAAAGAAGTCACTTCAGGCATCAACAGGCAGGTAAGGAAGACTCGGGTGCCTTAAACCGCTACCCAGTCCACATGAGGATGACATGGGCTCTGGGTTCAAATGAATACTAAAGCTGTTATTACTTCCTGTTGACACATATCATCAAAAAAAAAAAAAAAAAAGCAATACACACACACCTATGCAACCTCCCTTTGAAACCAGTTTTTGTCATGAGCGAAAGCTGCAGGGCAACCCCAGCCAGCCTCCGTTAGTAGGGCATAGCATTCTGTCAGGATAAGAATGCTCTAAGAGCCCCAGTCAGATGAACGAGCTTTGTTTTTACCATCTGAACCTCAGAGAAGAAACTGCAAACACTTCAGGAGAGCAAAAGGACCCCTTCAGCTCTCCAGGGATTCAACAGCGTGGCTCCAGCATGTCTAGGGATTTCAGACCTGATGCTGAGGCCTTAGAGCGAGGAAGGAACACGTATCAGTCCCATGATAAGGAGGAAGCTTGAAATAGCAGGAACAAAGGAGAGCTTACACAGCCCATAGAATATGAAGTGATGACAAGTAGAGCGAGATGAAGCTGAGAGTGAAAAGGAAATTGCACAAGGGGGCAGGATCAAGAAATCCTAAATAGCCTGCGTTTTAGTTTCTAGGAGAAAGAAAAATTCAAAGAATATCCTTACCTTTCAAAGGTGTTTGTTCAAACACAATGGCCCCACTTAGCCAATGTGAGCGCCTTATCTCAGCATGTAGCCCACTTGGATTTGCTCATGAGAGTTGAGCATCGTAGAGACTTCCCTGGTGAGTTTCAAAAGACTCTGCTGCTGGCTTGAAGGGAAGATCGGAGCTCTCTGTTCCGCTGGAATGGGTGACACACACTATTTCTTTTAGCTTTAAGGTAAATAGGAGCTTCTTATCCACACTTTTCTCAGCAGTATCATGGGGCGAGACCCACTGCCCTCCCACTCCCACCCCAGAAAGAAAGAAAAGTAAATCTGGACCATATTTGGTGAATCTAAATCATCTATGATGTTTTTTTATTTTATTTTATTTTAATTTTTTGTTCACTTATTTTTTATTGAAGTATAGTTGATTTCTAATATATATATTAGTTTCAGGTGTGCAGCATAGGGATTCAATATTTTTACAGATTATACTCCATTAAAGGTTATTACCAGATAATGGCTATAATTCCCTGTGCTACATGATACATCCTTGTTGCTTATCTGTTTTATACATAGTAGTTTATATCTCTTAATCCCCTACCCCTATCTTGACTCTCTCCCCTTCCTGTTCCCCACTGGCAACCACTGGTTTGTTTTCTAGACCTATGAGTCTGTTTCTCTTTTGCTATATACATCCATTTGTTTATTTTAGATAATGCACTCTCTCCTTAGATAAACATTACAAGCTTTGTGCAGATAACACCCTCTATTCTCTGCTTAGCGCTATCTTTATGGATACTTTGGGGAAACATCTTAACTTTTGTAAGTGACAGAGCTAGGATGCAAACCAAGACCTCTCTATGCCAGACACGGGGCTATAAGTTGCATGTAATTAACTCATAACATTCTCATATAGACAGAATGAGGTAGCTCTTTTTGGTCCTGTTTTGAAACGAGAGACCTGAGACAAAAAGAAGTTAATTTGTTTAGCCCAAGGTCATACATCCTGTAAGCAGCAAGATTCATACTATTCACATAAGATTACAAATGTCTGCAGTTTTCCTGGTGGCCGTGGGATGGAAGCAGTGTAACCAACCAAGGGCTCTGAGAGGAAAGAGAAAATTAGCACCTGTTGAGATTTAATAATTAATCCTACTCATGTCTTTCTCTACCTTCTAAACGAGATGGACAAATGAATAAGATAAGATAAATGAATATCAGCGTTTGGATTGGAAATAGCAGATTGGAAAACACGGTCTGAAGAAGAGGCTGTAATCAGGTTTCCTAATTGCTTCCCCCATAAGTTGAACTGACTTATGACCAGCCCGAGTACCATAAGCTGGGCTTGGCAGGGGAAGTCCTACCCAAGCTTTCTTGCCACATGGAGGAGCAGGGGTGGAAAGCATGACTGCATCTGCTGGAAGGGGCTAGGGTCTGCATCTTCTGTTCCTTCTTTCCTTCTTGCCAATCTGATAATTCACTCTTTAGCTCTTAGGGAGTGAATGAAAGATAGAAAGGACAAAAACATTTCTCTCATTTTCCCCTTTTTGGGAGTGAAATGGAATTTCCCTTTCTTCCAAGGAAATATGAAGAGCTAGGGCTTAAGTGTCTCCCTAAAAGCAATGAAATTATCTTTTTTTAGAAGTTTCTGTTTTGAATTTGAAAGAACGATTCAAGACTGCTTCTGGTTGAGCCAAGCTGATTTTCAAGCCTATACAGTTTGTGATCCTAAGCAATGCACTGGCTTCTGAACTACAAAAATTCATGTTAGCTCCTCTGCTCAGGGGGAGATAACCCCAGATTTTAGGGTAATCAAGTGAAACAACCAGTAACCAATCATTTCAGTGGAGGAAAGCAGTGAAGCCAGTGACTTAACTGTACTGACCGAAAAAGAATTGGGGAAGGCGGGGAGGGTATAGCTCAGTGATGGAGCACATGCTTGGCATGCATGAGGTCCTGAGTTCAATCCCCAGTACCTCCACTAAACAAACAAACAAACAAATAAATATATAAATAAAAAACCTAATTACCACTCCTCCCCCTAAAAAACCCCCTCAAAAATACATTAAGAAATGAGAGAGGTAGATTTCAGATGCAAGTCATTTGCTTCTATTCCAAGGTGGAAAAAGAAATCAGTCAGGAACATTTGGTGGAGAATGAGAGACTGAATGCTAATTTAGCTGAACACAAAGGAAAAGCAAACAAGAAAGACATAAATATTGAAAAAAAAAAGATGATGTAATAGCCGAAGACAGATGCACAAGTTAAAGATGACTTTGATATTGGTGGAGAATGCTGACGAATTTGGCTGAATCCTTGACGATGAGACCACATTAGAAACTTCTCACCTTTTCACCTTTGCTCAGGGATGAACTCATATGTTCAGATCATGTGGAGCACTGCGTGGGCCAGTTGCATGGTCTTCGAATTTAACACCAAAGTTGCTTGACTGAGGGAGGAGACGATGATAGATTTCCAGTCCGACACGTTTTAAAGCACGTTGTGGCTGATATTTAAATTACATGATATGTTTTTCCTGGTGGAGCTCCAGTTTCCACTAGGATAAGGTCAGGAGTCTGACTTTAGTATATTGTGAACAGCTTGGTGAGACAGCCAAGCTTCGTCGAGTGGATTTTAGCATTTTGTTGGTTCATGTTTACTGAGAGTTCTCGTGCTCCTAGTTATTGAGAACGTCCTCTGACCTGGTTACTGTTCTCTTTCATCTTGAAAGCACATAAATCAGTCCGACCACATGAAAAACTGGCCCTTTACTGGAATCAGAGACTGGGTTCTAGTTCCAGGGCTAACGCTCACCTCTTCCTGATCCCGGGGAAGTCACTTCATTTGTTCTTTTAAGAAATATTTCTAGGCAGCTACCCCAGGCACTGTTTCTCGGCCCGGGGTGCGAGCTCTGCTTTCACAGAACTGAAAGCTGAGTGGACAAGACTGGGCGTTAAACACGGCAGTACCATCAAGTGCATGAAGGGTGGTTTTAGGGGACATGCAGGAGCCTGTGGCTGCACAGAGAAGGGGCTGCATCTGCCCTACAGGGTCAGATAAAGCTTTCTTGTGCTTTAAGCTGAGGCTTCAGAGGTTAAATGAATATTTGAGGAAAGTGTGTGTGTGTGTGTATTTTAATATTTTTTAATTCTTATTTTTTATTGAAGTGTAATTGATTTACAATGTTTCAGGTATACAGCAAAGTGATTCAGTTATACATATACATACATACACATATATTTTTTCAGTTTCTTTCCCATTAAGGCTTCTTACAAGAAATTGAATATAGTTTCCCTATGCTATACAATAGGTCCTTGTTGTTTATCTATTTTATATATAGTAACGTGTATCTGTTAATCCCAAACTCCTAATCTATCCCTACCCCCAACCTTTCCCTCCTGGTAACCACAGATTGTTTTCTATGTCTGTGAGTCTATTTCTGGTTTGTAAAGAATTTTTTTCTAGATTCCACATACAAGCAACATCATATGATATTTGTCTCTGTCTGACTTCACTTAATATGATCATCTCTAGGTCCATCTGTGTTGCTGCAAATGATATTATTTTATTCTTTTTTATGGCTGAGTAATACTCCATTATATATATACACACACATATACACACACACACACACACACACCCCACATCTTCTTTATCCATTCATCCTTCAATGGACACTTAGGTTGTTTCCATGTCTTGGCTACTGTAAATAGTGCTGCTATGAACATTAGGGTGCATGTCTTTTTTCAAATTAGAGTAGGAAAGTGTGTTTTGCAAGGAAGGAACTGCATCTTATTAGCTGGGGAGTCAGGAGAGTGACTAGCATGACACTGACTCGGAATTTCAGTTTGTGGAGGACATGGAATGGGGGGAAGGTGGCTGGGAGTTGGAGGAGACTGGGGGCAGTGCTAAGAGAAATGAGGGAAACGAGCCAGGCAAGGAAAGGGAGATCATTGCTTTCTTCAAACACAAAGTAGGAACAGTAGTGTCCACACCACGTGCTTATTTTGAGAATCAAAGGAGAGAATGTATACAAAAGCATTTTGTAGCCGATAAAGCATCGTGCAAAGGCAAGACACTCGTCCCTGGTGCACTGGTAATAGACTTTGGTTCACCTTTTCGGGAGCATCATGGTTTTGTACAGATCTATGCTCTGGTGATCTTTTCGAATAAAGTTGCAAATTGCCAAGATACGGTATATTCATGAATTTGTTTTCTTTTTCGTTATGCATTTCCATAGACATCTTTATTAATTAATATTGGCAATGTTGGGCACACAAGGAAGACCAGCCTGAGAGACATTTCCCAGAACCCTCAAATCATGCCGTATGGGCAATCATCTCACATAGAGGTGATCTTAAAACCTCCCGAGGCAACTGCTCTCTGCTTTCTCTCCATAAATTCTAGATCCTCTCAGTGGAATTGAATCAGGTTCCAAATTTTTTTAAAGTCTCAATTCAATTCACTTTTTCTGGTTTTGTTCCCAAGAAGAATAAAGTTTAGTAATGTGTTGTGAGCAACTTTCTTTAGAATAGCCAGCCAGTATTTTTCCTCCGTTGGATAAAACCAAAGCCTAGTTTTTTCACACCCAGCATGGGTCTCACATCACTGGGTAAGCTTATGATCATTTTCATATTTTCTTTCTCTGATAAGAGAGACCCAGAACAGGTAAGTGTTCGGAGCCTAGACAAACATTTCACCCTGACTTCAAATGGACTTTGTGTTTTCTAAAGAAAGGCATGTGTAGCGAGTGGATGCTTCTCAGACTCTCAGTACCTGGTTTTCAAGCTATCAAGCTTCCTGAGCAGAGAATGGGAGTTAAGTCTGAAGCTGGAGGAAGGATGCAAAGAGATGATTGAAGTTTAGACTCTGTTACTTCCAAGTCCCATGTTTCTCTTAAGGATTAAGAAAGGGAAGTGCCTCAGAAAGGCTCCAGGGGGTGGGGGTGTAGTTCAGCGTGCACCAAGTCCTGGGTTCAATCCCCAGTACCTCCACTGGAAAAAAAAAAATAGAACATTTCGCTCAGGACAGACACTATGGCATTTATTAAGATTAATCTGTACTGTATTTTTTGGTCTTGACTCATTTTATTATTTTTGGAATCACTAATGTCTCTTTAACTTTGAAGTATTTCCCTTTATACCTGAAAGGCTGGGGAGCGCGGTGAAGTGTCTGAATTTGTGGCGGGCCCATATTGGAAGACAGGTTGGGAAGAGCCATGCGTAGGTGCTAGGTGGGGTCAGCTACCCTGGGAACTGGGTGGGGGACGCAGGTGATGTGTTTTCTGCTCTTGAGAAGTCTGATTAGCTTCGGCCCTTGAGACTGTCACTCTGGGAATGTGTGTGGGGTAGGGGTGGGCAACAAAGGAGCCAAAACAATGGGGTCCAAAGAGATCTTGCAGTGAGGCCCTCCACCAGAATTGTAATAACTTTGGTTCCCAGTATCCACTCTCCCCTCTTTGGCAGACTACCCGGGAGGCTCAAATGTCCTCTCTTGGAAGCTAGTAAAATTCTTTCATTGTGGTTGCTGAGGCCCGTGTCTGATCAGCTGCGTATAACCATCACTGTTGCTTCTGTTGCTCTGGCTGGTGGCCTTGGGGCCTCCCGGTTGCCAGTGGCCTGGCCTGCTTGGCTGTGCCCTGTCCCTGCTGGGTTGGCTGGCCTGACTCTGATGGTTAGACCACCCCCATGGCACACCCGTCCTCACGTGGTCCTCGCTGCCTCGCTGACCTTTGCAGGGAGGGGAGGCCCTCTTACCAAGAATGAGAGGCCTCATCTCGCTCCCGCAGCGGCCTGGCGCTCGGTTTCTTGCAGCGCCCCCTAGTGTTACTGCACTTCATTTGATTGTCTCCTCTCCCTGCCTCTTGAGGTTCAAGTTCCTCAAGATAAGGGTGGGAATCACCAAAGAAGGTCAGATTTAACAAATGAAAATAGAGGATGCCCAGTTAAACTTGAATTTCAGATAACCAATGAAGAACATTTCAGCGTATATATGTCCCAAATGTTACATGGAACATACTTCTACTAGAACAGCCTTCCTTGATTCCCAAAAAATCTAACTGGGTGCCCTGTACTTTATCTGTCAACCCTATAAATATTAAATCTAAATGAGTGCTTGTCCCACCTTCAGACCCCTTATCACACTGACGATGTAACTGGGGTAACAGATTACATATGGAAAAGAGACAAATCAACCCTTTTCTTAGGCATATTAGCTGCCACATATGGGTACACTGACAAAGGAATTGTGCAGGGGTGGACCAGGGCTGAGTTAATATACTTATAAAAGATTTGTTTTCCTTAAGGCTTGACATCCAAAAGCTAACTCTGTACCGTTACAACCTGAATTTCCAGAAGCATGGACCTTGAGTTTGGCCTACTAATAAAGCCTTATATTCTAATCATTTTTTATTTAGATCAAACAGGTGATTAAAAAAAATATTTATATACTGATTGAGTCAGGCAAAATCATTTTGTGGGAAATGCAGTGTAAGCCATCATTTTCCATTTTCCCTTTCTGATATAAACTATCACTTATTTCAGGGGAAGAGAGCAATATGTCTCCATGGTAACAACAGATGAGAAAACATCTTTGCAAAAATCTCTCAGTAAAAACAAACAGCTTCCTGATGGATGCATGGACAAATGAGATGTGCTATATGCAGACAATGGAATATTAACCTGAAGAGGAAGAAGCTTCTGACACATGCTGTGACATGAATGCTTCTCCAGGACTTACTTATGCTAAGCGCAACAAGCAAGTCACAGTGGAACATACTGTATGATTCCACTTATATGAGGTACGTAAAGAGGTCAAATTCATAGAAACAGAAAGCAGAACGGCAGCTGAAGAAAGCTAGCAGGAGGGAAGTCATTCAATGGGCATGAGAAAGATCTGGAAATCTGTTGGACAACAATGTGATTGTACTTAACACTATTGAACTGTACACCTAAAAATGGTTAATTTAGTGAATTTTATGTTATGTATGTTTTACCACAATTAAAACCATCAAACAAATCCAGCTTCCTGATTTTTCCCCCCTAACATTATCTAAAATCATTATTAACCCCACCACTTAAAAATTACTTGGCCAGATAAGTCCCTCAGATTACTCAATTAAGCTAGAAAACCAGTCTGAGGGAACTTTCCTATTTTTAACCCTTGGACTTTTACCTCATCCTTTCCTTAGTGGTTGGTGATTTATCTCATCTCAGTGTCAACAAACATGTTACTTTGATAATTTGGATGCGAAGAGAAGGAAAAGAATTTCCTGATGTGTGCATCATTTGGAAGTGAGAGGTTGACAATTTAGCGTAAGAAGGGAGATGTGTGGATAGGAACTCCTGAGAGCCTTAGGGAGAGCAGATGTGACTCTGCATGGTATAAGGAGCCGCACAAAATAAAACCAGCCCATGCTCTCCGTGCATCTGCTGATTTTGCTTACAGACATTATTCTTGAAATGCAAAGCCAGAAGAATACTTAACTTCCATATGGGGGAAAGAAAAGAGAGGAAAAATCAGACTCCAAATATAACCACCATTCAGAGCAATGGTAAAATGTTAATTTAAATAAATGAATGTCATTATTGGAATTTTAATAAAGGACTGTGCTGTTTCCCTAACACGATGCTCTCGGGCCCCTTTTAGTAAATTGTTCTCCAGATAACTCCCATCTGAAATTGTCCTCCAAGAGATAATTTCAGTCCACAGAAAAACTCAATTTTGATCATTTTGGCAACAAAAGACTGGTTGATTCCTTGGCTAAACACTGTAACGTCAAAGAGTGGTTTTGCTTTTGCAAAATTGCAGTGGCATGAGAGTAGGCCTGGAGTCTCTAAACAGCTGGCAATTTTTGGACTTTTGTGTAAAGAATTCAAGGGAGATACATAAAACGTTCAACATGAAATATTCCAGTTCAGGTGCTGAGGTGCCTTTGTTCAAGAAAAGCAGAGAGGGAGAGGCAAGCCTGCTGTCTTCTCATTTACTCATTCATTCGTTCACTGGGCAAATATGAACCAAGTCTTTAAGATGCCAGGCAGAATTTTGAATTTGATTTGGATAGATGAGCAATCAAGATACACTTTGAATGGAAATACAGTGCTGCTTTTGTTTCTCCAGTCGTTTTTCTTTGATATGAATTATCTAGATAATTGTCTAAGATTTTGTATTAACTTTGCCCATAGAATGAAGCAGATGGCTTGAACACTAACCCTGGGACTGGACTCCAGAGCACTGAGAAGGAAGAGGGCAATGCTCCTGGTCCTTAATGCTATAGCATCTTCCCCACAAGAGGTTATGGGCCATCAGTTACACTTTATATCCCACTGGTTCATGGCACCCTCTCCGAGAGCTCTCCGACTGGGCACTGAGCTTTCTGCAGATCCAGGATGTGATCACGCCATCAATAGTCTATCCTTCCTCTTCTTCATTTGAGCAGAGGAAGTGCTTCACCTTTTAGCAGTTAATTCTCATTCCCAGCTTTCCTACTTAAAAATTCCAGGACACATGTTTATTATCATTCCCATATTTTTCTTTAAACAAATGTTCCTGGGATGCAATTAAAATTCCAGGAGTCCTGGCAAAACTACTGGAATAGGGCCACCAGGAATGGGAGGAACGACAAGGATCTGCCCAGTGTGGGAAAAATTAAACCATTGCGAGACCAATAAACAAAGATGATGAAGGGAGGCCAACTGACCTGCCATGTTAGGCAAATGAAAGAAACAACTCTCTGTTTTCCAGAAACAGGAAACAATGTCCATAAAGAAAGAAATGTTTCCCATTTCGTTCCATCAGTAATAAAATCTCATTGCATGAGTTGTAATCAGTCTGTAACTTTATCCACATGATGCTTCAGCCTTTGTTCTGTCTCTTTCTTTTCCTCTGCCTGGTCCTTGCCTGGGAAGACTTTATAGGTCCACTGGGAGAGGCTGGGGAGAAAGAGATCCGCTAGGTACTATTTAAGCTTTTAAAGAACACTTACTTTATTTTCCTTTTGCATCAGACCACAGTCAGTTGCCGTCCCTCCCCCTTTGAGAGAAACCCTGGGCTGTACCTGCTCTGTCATCTCCTATGTGGAAGAATGTCCATCGGCTGGAAGCCCTACAGGTCTTAATTTTCAGGGGCTTTAGTTGTGAGCCCTTCAAGGCATGAGCTAAGGTTTCAGGCAAAGGTAACTTTAGTAGCCAAGCCTGATTTCTATCCCCACCCCCTGCCCTTAGGATTATATGGGTAGCCTTCTGTGAGTGGATAAGCTTCTTAGCTAAAATGTAAACTGATGTACCTTGGTACCTGATAAGTTTTGCTGGAGACTGACACACATACACACACACACATGGAAAAAAAAAAAAAAAAAAAAAGAAAAAGAACAGAATGAAAAGGAAAGAAAGAGAGAAAGAGAAGAAGAAAGACAAGGAGAAACTGAATTCGGAGGCTTACAAAGGGATTAGAAAAGCACACTCCAGATGGAAAATTTTATGGGAGCTGGGGAAAATGTTTAAGTGAAATATCAGTATCATAAAATAACAGGAAATAGTGTAATCTACCTGATGGAGAAAAGCGTCACTTAAAAAAAAAAAACTATACTAATTTCCTTCAAAATTGTTTTTGTTTTTGAGCCAATAAACTGCAGCTAAACTGACCATGGGCCTGTGTTCTGCCAAACTCATATTTGCCCACAGAACCTCTGTGTATTTACAATTGAAACTTTTCCATTCTATTTTTTTTTCTAATTAAAATAAAGCCACCCAGGGGCAGACAGAAATCATGCAATAAGGAAAGAAAATTGCTAATGATCTGGTTGAATTATGATCCAGAAGTTTAGAGGAAAATCAGAGTGAGTGTTAGGGCCATGGACTCAAAGCCAATTTGGGGTCAACCAGAAGAAATGTATGAAGGGGAAATCCTGTGTTTTCATTTAATAAGTAATAATAATAATGCAATTTGTCTTAAGTATGTTCATGGTGGAAGATAAATCAGCAGATAAATGCCTATGGAGCTTACCCTGGGGAAATGCGATATTGATGTAATCTCTGCCCCCCACCCCGCCCCCGCCACTGCCCAAACCTCCAGGCTGGATACCATGGCTTAGTAAGCTATTGCTGAGCAGATGAAGAAAATGTGTGTTCTGTTGCTTAGGCAGAGTGTTATCAGGATTAATTTCCTGTTATCTTTGCAAATTATTTTGATTGGAATAATTATGGTTATTTTCAAAAGTACTGGTTTGAATGGGTTTCATAACCCATGAACCACACACACACACAAACTTCCTGTTCAACAACATGAAAGTTGGTCAAGCATCGTGCTCAGTGCACTGACGGACAGGAAGATGGGCTAGGCCTCCAAGATGTCAGTATAAATGTAAGTATGCTTCCGGGTAGAAGGTGATAACTGTCACAAGAGATGGGTAGATAAAACCTTACGGGAATTCAAAAGACAGAGAATGACTTAGAAACAAAATGGAGCCCAAGAAAGTCCTCTTTGGGAGAGACCATTTACACTGCCTTTGAGATTTGGTAGGATCGAGACATGATCCTGACCCTGAATAGGTTTGCATGAACTTTAAATGCAGCTCTGCACATTTATTTCCTCCTTCACTCATTTGACAGATGCTGACTGTGCTTCAAGTGATCTAGGTTTGGGGGGCAGAGCAATGAACCAGTTAAATATCCCCCTTGGCACAGATATTCTGGCAGGATGGGGGTGGTGGAAGTGTGTGTGGGGGGGTGTATTTGAACCTTTTATTGTCTTCAAACATTTGCTCTCTGTGAACCACTGGTAACTGCTGCAAGTTGAGAACACATGTCTTTCCAGCCAATCTGCTTGTGCCTATTGGAAGATTGTAGACAGGTGTTAAGAAAGATACAGAGATAAAGTTTAAGTAAGCATACATACGACTTCAAACTAAAGTTGGAATTATTGTTCATTTCCAAAGGAAATAATCTGAAAAGTCATATAGATCGTGCACAAACTGGCAAGAAGAAGTGGAGGACAAAGGTGGATAATGGTGGTTCAGAGGACAAGGACAGTGGGATGGTGGGGGAAAGGCCCCCGAGACAAGGAGGCATTGGAAGCCATATGAGGTAGCCGTGTGAGGTGATGGGTTACTCTACCGGCCATTGCTTCACAATAAGTTGCAAAGATACATGGTAGGTTATTAAACAAGTGTGTCCATGTATCTCATGGGGAAGACATTTCTGCTAGGTCTACAAGGAGAACCACACCTCTGAGCTGTGCATGGCGTGGGGAGCAGAGAGAAAAATTATGTGCTGAGTTTCCCCTGGTCTCTTGTTTCCCGTTGGTCAAAGTTCAGCCTCTGAGAAGTTCATTTTCCTGAAGTTCTAGGGTATCACATCGGTCTCCTTGCAGCCTCCCAGGAAGCCAGACCCCAGGCTCCATCAGGTGGCATTCCAACCAGCTTAGGAAGGGGAGGACAGTGGGAGCCAGGGCACTGAGAAAGAATGAAGAAAGCATTGGAGGAACTCTGAGAAGACAGAAAAGTGTTGTGTCCAATATACCAACCAAAAGATATTAACAGAAGTCTGTTCCCATGCATTCACTCCTCCTGTTTGGATCTTTTGACTTGAATAGTACAGTTCACTCTAGCTGTAATTAGGCTATACCAGTGAGGCACTGAACCTGTGCCTTTTCCCACTAAATGAATTATTTACATATGTTTTTGTTTCCCTAACTGGATCTTCATGAGATCCACAGAAATGAAGCTGATCTATTTCTCCATCTCAAGTTCTCAGCAGAGGTTCTGACATGGAACGCTCCTTCAAAACTACCCGGAAAGGAAGGTAGATGGAAAAACAGAAGCCAGAAGTTAGTTTGAGTAACCGAAAATATACAGTACTTCGGTTATTCTTCTTTCCAGCAATTGTATAAAAACATCAACCCAATCAATGATCTTGGTACTTCATAAATGGGGGTTCCCAACTGCGGGTGGGCAGGCAGTGCAGCGGAAAGAGGTGTTTGTGTTTGGAAGATTCTCCAGGGGATTACGATGGGACTTCCCTTGTCTTTACATAGCTAAGAACTAGTGGAACTCCCCAGCTCTCTCCCAAACAATTCTGACCGACATTCCTGGCAAAGAAAATAGCAAATCCAAAGGCATGAATGTGGGTAAGTATAGCATTTAGGGAAAACTTCAAATAGATCCTTGTCCCTTTTTACTCCTGGACACTTAGTTCTGCTCATTAGATTGACTCTGCCAGACAAGGCACAAAAGGTCTTCTGGGTGCATCTAGCCTTTTCCATCACCTGGAATTTCTTGGTAGTGGTTGGGCAAGCTTCCATTACAAGCCAAACGAAGAAGGTCAGATCCAGTCTCATCCACCCCACTACTCGACATAATTTTAGAAAGAAAGCATTCCTAAAAGAAGCTATTCGTTCCCTAAATTGGAAATGGGAGTAGGAAAACCATAAATGACTTGACAAAAATATAGACTGCTCTGAGGCTAGAAGTGGGACTTACTTTTACATCACAGTCAATCTGTGGGCCCTTGCCCCTGACCTGGTCAATGTTTTCAGCTTTCTTGGGGTTAAACATAGCCCAGAAACACGTTGCTACCAAACAGAATGGAAAATACTGGGCCCGGTTTAACTTGATTTCTCTGGATCAGGGTGGGTCACTGTTACCCTGAAACAGCATGTGAACAGCACGATTTTCTCAATGTCTCTCTACCATATTAAATTACCAAAATAAATAGCAGCTCTATTTTATCTGCATTATCAGCAAGATCATATAACACAACGTAGGCTGGTATCACTTAACAAGCTGGGCTTCAGGAAAAAAAAAACATTAAAAAAACCCATAGTGGAATATTGGAGTCGGGCGCTGATCATACCACAGCATGTCTAGCTTATTACTGTATTATGATGCATGAAAGCTTTAGATCTGACTAATTGATTCAGAATCCCTGTGCTCTGCAATGTGATGCCTGCTCTTCTAAACCCAATTTGAAGGCTGATTTCTACAGCTGAACGCGGCAAAGAGGGCTGCCTTTATGGAATGATTATCCTCCTCTCGGTTGGCATAAGATGTGTCCTATGTCCTCTTTCTTTAGAACTGGAAAGAGATTGGAAGAAATACAGGTGTTGCTTTACCAACTGAATCAAAAGCAAAAAGGAGAGGGAATATATCAAATAAAAGATGACTATGTTTCATGATTTTGATCTTGCCTGTAGATTTCACATACAGACAACACTCCACAACTAGAAATTTTGAACTCACTACTGGGGACACATCTAATTCAGTGAAAATCTATAGATTAGTTTAATTAGAAACAGTTTTATTACTTTTAAGGGCATATGTTACTTAAACCAAATGCCAACAAAGTGTTCCCAAATTCTAGCAGATCTGCTAACTAGACACCTCTGTTAATTTCTGTTAATTTATCTTTACACTTGCTATTATTACACTGTTCATGCTTTTTTAATGATTTATTTTAAAGTTTAACACCCCAGAAATCTTGTTTATAATATGATATAAGCATATTCCAAGTTAGGTAGATGAAAATCTAAATAAATTTGAGTTTAAGTTTTTGTACTTAGAAAAGAATAAAAAAAAAGATCCCACAAAGCCCAGACTGCCACAATCTCTTCACTGGATGGTATAAAAATGATATTTTTAAAAGACATTTCCATTATCATTTACCTAGTAGTTAATATTTAGTGAATGGATAGTAATACATTTATTTTAAGGAAATGACTGTGAGCTTATGTTCACAAAGCAAAGAATGATCGAGTTTGAAGACACATTCAAAGTCATCCAGTTAACTCAATACAGAAAGCTCTTCTTTTTACAACTTCCCAACAATTGACTATTTATACTCTTTAACTCTAACAGTGGGATCTCACGATGTGGGACAATCCTTTCCATCTCTGGGTAGCTGAGACAGTTAAAAAGTTCTTTCTTAAAATGAGCTAAAGTCTGCCAACCTGAACTTTCCATCTCCTTGCCCTACTTTTTCCTTTAGGAAAAATATAAACTAAACATGATTCCTTTTCTATATGCTAACTGTTCAAATATTTGAAGACAGCTATCACGTTTCCCTCGTGTTTTTTTTTTTTCATTTTCCCTTTCATGCAATCTACTGTTAAGTCAAGTTTCCCCATTTTACAATTATATTATTGAGTTTTTGAGAAACAAATGTATAACGTTATATTTTTTCAAATTTCACTGTGTCAGAGGAAATACAAATAGCTGGTAAAATACAAGAAATAATTCAATTTTATATGTGATACAGAAAGTCAGTTAAAACAATCGAGATACCATCTGTGACCTATACATGGACAAAGATTCACAAAAAAATGAAACCAAGAATTTTGGCCAAGGAGAAACATAGGGAGCCTTATATACCACTGGTGAGAAGGTAAATTGATACAGCTTTTTTTTGGAAGGCAAGTTAGTGCTCTCTCTATATATATATCGTTATATATATATATATATAAATCACATTTTAGGATTTCTTAAAGAATTAATGGTTTGAGCATTTAGTTATAAGAATGTTCATGGTAACCATGTCCAAAATAACAGAACTGAAAACAATCTTATAATTGTTAAATAAATTACAGAATGCCTCCTGTGGTATTGGAAGATGATATTCCAGAAGAATATTTAATGATGTGGTGTTAACTGGAAAAAAATAGATTACACAACACTATGTGCTGAGGGATCCCTATTCTCTGACAAATAAAAGTGTACACGTTTATCTGAACACATATATACTTACATAAAACTAGAGAGACAGAGAGGTGTGGATAACAACAGCAACAACAGAAAGGAAGGGTTTACACCAAAGTGAAGCCAGTGGTCATTGCAGTGAGGCCCTTTTTTGGTTCTGTGTAATCGTTTTATACTGTCTTTGGAGATCATTTTGAGTCGTTTTTCTGGCAAGCACTCTGTGAGCCCCGCCCACACACCTTCGGCGTCGTATCAAGGTGTGAATCATCTTTAAACGCGACAAACCTATTGCCTCTGCTTCCATCGGAATCATTTTGTGCAATGCACAACAGGACAGGGAGGGCCCAGGACCAAGCCAGTTTTGTGTTTTGCCACCAGGATCACATTGTCATGGCAGTTTGACTGTGCGCTGATGTCAAAGACAAAAGTTCATTAATTTAATCATGTATTTTTGAATCAAATATTTTTAAAACACCCGGAATGTATCAGGCCTGTGCTAGACACTGAGCTTCTCAATCATCTATTCAACATCTTGTTCTACTTTAAGGATATTTAAACCTTGGCCAGGGACTCTTCATCTGTTCATTCAGCAAATATAGGCTCAATAATATAATTGTAAAACGAGGGAACTTGGCTTGACAGCAGATTGCAGGGATTCAGCCAGTCTGATGGGTGTTAGGGACATTAGACATAGTTCCTGCCTGTATGGAGTTTACAGACTTGTGTGGGTTAAGCTCAGAGTTGGGGAGGTTGCATGCAAAATTTTTAGTTTGTAAAATATACCAAGCACTGTTATAAGTGTTTTGCATGTATCGTTCCATTTACTGTCCTTCTCAACCTTAGGACATAGTGCTACCCTCTTGGCTTTAGAGATGTGGGTGGTGGTGCTAGCAAGGGGGATTTAGTGACTTTCTAGCCTGGGGAGGCCATGATGGGTGATGTGATGAGAAGAGGGAACTTCATTTATCAGAAGTCTGGGAGGGTTTTCTTGGGAAGCTGAGACCTGAAGGCTTAGTAGGAGTGACTTGACACAGAGGGGAAGGAGAAGAGGAGCATTTCATGCAGAGGAAAGAGTGCAGGCCCCAGTGTTGGGAGGAAGATGAGTAGAAGGGACTGAGAGGACAGCAGGACCAATGGAGTAGAGAAATAAGTCAACACCACACCGTGGGTCATCTTTGTAGACCATCTGGAAGAGTTTAGCTAAACTTTAAGAGGAATTAATTGGACTTAACAAAAGACTTGAGGCCAAGAGATGTTTGAATCACTAAGATGTGAAATCCTTTTGGCTATAATATTGAGAATAATTGAAGGGAGGGAGACAAAAGTTGGTGTGCAGAGATCAACTCGGAAGCTATTGAAGTAGTTTAGGCAAGAACCTAGGATAGTAGCCATGGAAGGAAAGAACAGTAAACAGAATTGAGCAGCCTAGACTTGGGCAGCAGAGCCCTGCCCTAGGCCTCACACTTTAAAGGGTCTTGTTCTGGCCTATTTCTGCCTATGCTCCCCACCCCTCCCCAGGGCCAACCCACCCCTTTCTAGACCACACTTGGGTATACAGAGCCCTGGAATCCTTGGCCCAAATAGCCCTGTGTCTGCTTCCTGGGCCTGTGCTGGCCTCTTTCCAGGGTGTCCTCCCCAGGGTGTGCAGAGCACACAGCATGTATGCCCCAGGCTCCAGGGTGGCCAAGAGGCAGCTATGGGCAGAGATGGTAAAGAAAACTTACAGAGCTTAGACATGCAGCCTGGGTGCTCACGTGTGTGTCCACCAGATCCCTTGCAGCCGGATAGGGTGATAAGGGGTATGCAAGCCAGCTCTTCCTGAGTCACTGATTAAGGACACAGAATGCCAAGGAGATGAAGAATTTTTCATTTGAACCCTTCTCTCTGGGTCATTGTGGAGATGTATTTGTCAAGGTAGGAGAATAAAACTCTCTTATCTAACAACTTGTCCACTTTATTTATAACTTATAAATATTTGGACATATGGTATGTGGGGCTCTTTCCCTGGGCTCTGCAAATGTCAAGGGAAAGCCTCTATTTGAGAGTTATGTAGGGGGTTAAACAGCAGGATCTAGAGATTGGATATAATGCTGAGTAGAGGGAACTCTATATAACTGTGGGGTTTAGCTCTCAAGGAGGTGGATGGCGGTAACATTTCCTGGAACAGAAAACATGGGGAAGACTAGAATTGGGGGGAGGACCAAGAGTTCATTTTCAATATGTTGATGTTAGGTGTCTTTGAAAAATCTAGGAGAGGTCAAGGAGGATTTATTGACCTAGAACTCAGTCTGACTAAATCTCTCAGTGCCAAAAAAGACAGAAGGTTCCAGTAGCTTTCTGCTCGGGTGGCATGAATAGACGAGGGTATGTATGCTACAGAGTAGGAGGAAGATGAAGGCTCACAAAGGCTAGATCCACTGATGCTCTGCTTAGCGGTACAGCACTGAGTGATAAGAAGACTAGCCATAGGGTCAGTGTGTGAGCAGTGGGCCTCCCGGGTCTTCATTCTACAACTGTTAGGACCTTAATGCTGTTGCTGGTATAGCAAAACCATCCTACTGGAAGCTAAAGTGTTCATCTTTCTTTAAGCTAGCATTCCATGCACAAAAGCTTATTGAGCATGATGGTGGTGATGCATGGTGATGGTGATGATGATGGTGGTGGTGATGATGGTGTTGGTGATGATGGTGATGATATGGTGGTGGTGGTGGTAATGGTGATGATGGTGGTGATGGTGATGCATGATGATGGTGATGATGATGGTGGTGGTGATGATGGTGATGATATGGTGGTGGTGATGATGATGGTGGTGGTGATGGTGATGATGGTGGTGATGGTGACAATGATGGTGATGGTGATGATGATGATGATGATGATGGTGGTGATGACAATGCAGTAGAATCCATTAGTATAAAGATGGAAATTCATTGAAATAATGCCTTTTTAAAGAACATTTACCTTCTCAATTTAGACTTTAAAAAGATCAAGGTGGAACAGGTTGTGTCATTCCTCCATTACTGAACAAACTGAATCTCAGAGTAGATGGCTTCTCCAAAGTCAAGTCATTACCTAGTAGCAGAGTCAGAAGAACGGAGACATTACTTTGGAGCCAAATATATGGTTCCTGCCCTTGAATTAGGGTGTAGAAGATTTGATCCCTCAGTCGTCAGAGGGGCTAAAGACACGAGATGAGATTGAACTCCTTCTGCCTAAATGAACTTGTGGTTTGACTGTACCCACAAGGATTTGCTATAATGACTCAAGTTCAGTGGGAGGGCACCTTCCCAGAGCTGAGATTACATAAAGAATGAGTAGCCAAAACAGGGAGAGAACGCACAGCTTCTTTTTTCCTCTCAGAGATCCAAACGAGAACTGCTCATTTTAAAGACAAAAGAAGTCTCTTCCACATCTAAAAACGTTTATACATGTGTATATGTGATATTTATTTATGACTCCCATGTGGTGATTTTAGTACAAATGATTCTGGAACATATGGAGTACATTTTTTTAAAAGTAAACAGAGATTGCTAATATTCAGGAAAACCCAACAGCAAAATGAGTGTTGGTTCCTCTAAATCCTAAGAGCTTGAGGAAGTTACTAACTTGAGGTTACAAAAAAGAACTCCACCTTTCTGGTGATAATCGCAATTTCTGAGCTAACATAAGTTTGGTCTCTGTTGAGGGGTAGTGGGAGGTTTATGTGCAAGGTACTCAGGTGTTACAGCAGGCAACGTGGTGATGTAATCCGTGTTCAAAGTAGTACAGTATCGATCCGATCAGATCAGAAGCCGATCATCCTTATATTCATAATTAGTGATCCACGCTTGGTCCAATTAAAAGTGTTAGCTCAGGCTGAGGTTAATGGGACTGTAGACAAGGATCACACTCAGACTTGAGCCTATTAGATTTGTTCTAATCCATATTTATAGACTGCTCGCCCTTAATTTACTCATCATAAAATATGTACTTAACCTTATTTACATAATCCACCACAGTTTAATACTGTAGGGGAGGAAAAAATTTTTCTGTACCCTCTCAGCTTCAGTGACTAGAGTTTGTTAATTAAACTGATTAGAGGATGATTAACAAGGCAAAAGTCATACATGTTAGATATTAATGTTTAACTTGTGTGTGTGTGTGTGCATGGAAGCCTTCATAGAACAAATGAACACCCAAAAAGCAGGTTGGATGTGGGGGCTTACATGCCATTTTAACAAAGGGGTTTGAACTTCTAGGGGTGCTATACAGTGGGGAGGTAGATATTTGGGGAAACTATGGAAGATAAGGGTTATTTTAGTAAGGTGGGTCGGTGCAGACCCATCTCCGTGCTGACTTTTTGTCTCCAGTGAAAAGAAATTTTCTTTTCCTGGTTACAGAGAGGATCAGGGGAATAGCTTCACAAAGGGAAACTTATGTCCTGCTTTTAAGCAGAGAAAGGCAGGGCAGGGGGCTCTTTCTACATTTGCTGCTGCTTAATTGCCTTCAGCTCAAAACAGTCTTTATGCCAAAGTATCATATTTGGAGGTGGCAGACACAGACTCCCATCAATATCACCTGAGATTTGGGTGAATGAGGATGAATGAAACAGATTGTGTGACTTTGAAGATCCCACTGTCAGCGGAGAGAGAAAGGCACGCACACAATTGATCACAATCATGCAGGCGATGCCGAAGTTTTGGACTGGATGGCCAAAGTTGGTGTGGAAGAAGGAGTGATTACTTCCTCTTTGAGGATGTCAGGGGAGGGTCAGAGGAGAGATGCCTAAGCAGAGTTGAGACAGCTGAGTGGATGCAGTGGCTTAGGGAAGAACTTTCAGGCAAAGGGAAAAGCATGCTCAAGGCATGGAGGTAGGAAACAAGAGTGTGCTGGGGCTGGGGTAGTTCAACATGGCAGCAGCCGGAAGTGCAACGGGCAGAGTAATAAAGAAAATATTGGGGATTCTCTTAAAGAAAAATAATGCAAAATCAGAAATGCAAAATTTTGGTGTGAATATGAAGACTTATTTAGAATGAGAAAAGAAATTACCACAAATCAAATATTTTTTTAAAACTTGAAAAATAGCACAATAATTTTTTAAAAAAAAACTTGATGTTAAAAATTGATTAATAATCATTCATTTAAATTAATCTGTGGCTGCATAATAATCATTGATTACCTCTTCACATAAAACTTTAGTAGTACTTTTTTTCTATGCTGGACAAAGAAAGATAATCTTTCCTCTTTCATGGTTGATACAAAGTTATTTTTAATAATGACATTTTAATGATATTTCTTTCCAATTCCCAATTCACTTCTAATGTTGTAAGTTTTAGAATTTTTCCCAAGTTCAAAAAAACATTTATTAAGTTTATTCCCTATATGAGTTCCTTATGAGTTAGGAGAAGCTTCCATAAGTGACCTTTGAATTCCATCCATTTGGATTCTGCTTCTTGTGCTGAGTGCTATAGAATGTGTTAATGCTGCGGCCCTGCAGCTTTGTGTCACAGCTTGGGGTGAATCACTAATGTGGCCACTAGGAATATTCTTGGAAGCCATTCCTACACCAGCATAGCCAGCAATAATTGAACTATGCATGGAAGTGTCTGGGAGCCACACAAATCTGTTCCACTGAAAGCAAATGAAATTGATCTCAAACTCAGTTTCTTCTTTTCGAGACCTTAAAAATGCCCGTAACTGCCTCAGAGTCACCCGCTATAAGGGGAAGACAGGGTGGATGAAATATCTTGGTTTTGTAAGTTTTACAAAGGTAGTTGACCATATGAAACACACGATTAGAGCCCTCGATAAGCCTCGAAAAGGCCGAGTGCAAGTGAGAGGTCTTGGTGTTTAAGCATTAGAAGCTTCATGGAAAAGTCATCTCTGTAGTACGGTGTAGGGCCCAGCGGAGGCACAGACCTCTCTCTCCTTCTGTGGGAGCAGGCACTCCACTCATGGGTACCCCTCCACCCCCGCTTTTCTATTAAATAGATTCTATGTGTGCTGCTTGAAAGACAAAAGTGGAGACCCCTGGGCTGGTATTTATTTATAACCTATTGGACAATAATCGACTCTTTAGCTGTAGATTATTGTAGACAAAATGGGTAGCATCCAGGCGTTGGTGAAAACAACTCCTTTAAACTTAATGTTTCCCAATACTAGACAGGGATGTCTTTCTATATATGAGAAGGGTGTTACTAAGCCAGCATTTCAGAGCATGTTCATTACATTACTCAGGAATGAATAAACAGAAAAATAAAGACAAGAAAAATCTTTTGCACCATGAGAGAACAAAGGATTAGTTATTCAGAGAAAAATGTAAAGATTTCTTTCATGAAATACAAGAAATATTTAGAGAACGTCTTGTTCTCAGTGAGGATGTTATTTCTATCGGGAAGCAGGTCGAGGTCAGAATTTTTCAAAACAAAAACAGTCATCAAAGTAAATGATGTTTTAAAATCCTCAAAAGCAGACTTACTAAGACAGAAAATTTGAAGAACGGGATAGACAATTAATGGAGAAAAAAATCTCAGACTTCAGAGGAAATCAGTACCATAGAGGTAAAAATATGAGAGAATTGTTAGCACATGTGAAGGGCAATTCAGGAAGACTCAAGCCCTGAATAAAAAAATTGTCACTGAGAAAAAGAACAAAAAAGATCACTTTCCAGATATAAAAACTATCTGATATGAACAGACTTGCCCTTTTCCAGTGTGTGTTAGTAAATAGAGATTCACACAATTAAATATGTTGATAAATATTCAAAAGCTTCAAGTATAAAACTCTAGCCACTCTAAGGAGCAAACACTTCCTATAGAAACAAGAGTCGTATGTGAATTCGGGCATTTTCTCTGAAACAACAGATACGAGACAATGGCCGCAGAGCCTTTTCCAAAAAGAAATGAATCTTAGGATTCTATAAGTTGCCAAATCGATGCTCAGGTCTACAAAATTTGGTAAACTTTATCAGCTAACTACCACAAAAACCGCCCCCAAACACACCCTCGGTAACTCAGGAACGAGGTCAGCTGAGAAGCAAACAAGAAAATGTGGTAAACTACCTCTTTGGTACTGTACACTAAGAAATTCTGAGGTTCCAATATTTGAGCAGATTTATCATTTTTGTTTTCTCTCTATTTTGGAATTGTATCTGGAGAACATTGCTTTTGTCGCAGACTTATTAGATTAGAGCATATTGAGTTTAAGACAGAAAGACAGCATTCTCTTGTTTGAGATTTATTGATGAGTGTGTGCATGTGTGTGTGTGTGTCTGTGTGTGTGTACACGTGTGTTTGTGTGTGTTAAAAGTATAAGTATGAATTTGTTGACAGAACTGGATTTTCTATGACCTAGACAAAAATATAATTTTACTTATTCCACTGAAGGAGATACTTTGTATTTGACCTAGATAATATTAAGATGTATCTAAAATGTAGACAGATCTTAGGGGCCAGGATGATTATTTTAAGATTAATTTAAATATATAGAATTTAAATGCTGTTTTAATGTGGTAAAAAGCAACTGTGTATGTTAAGAAAAAAGTTGTATTTTAACCTGCATTTTTTTGATACTATAAATCACACTACTTCACAGGTAAACTTTTCAAAATAAGGAATCAGAAATTTATCAAATTTACCTTCCTTCCTTTGTTATTAAAGCTGAAATATTTTGTAAAAAAACTAAGCTGAAAACCAATGTAATTGTTAGCTTTAAGTTGTTGTTATTTGAAAATACAAAAAGAAAACCATGCCACTCTTTAGTAATTTAAAAACATTAACAATTGCATTAAGGAATTATGGTTGCAATGTACTTTAAATGTTAAGAACTTCCCTATTGTGTAAATCATAGTCACTATAATGTAACGCATTGCATGTCTATTGAATATGGATTTCAACCACGTATGCTTTATATTACTAAACACACATTTGAATTCATTTGTTTCTATTAGATTGTCTCTCATGAGCACAAAGAGTTATACTACCAATTTTAAAAGTACTATTTCTGGCAAATATTATAGTTTAGAGAAAGAAAAGAAGATTGTGGATTGGAGACAGGAAAGCTTCTCTAGGTTACTAAAAACTAAATCTTATTTTTAAAAATATCTTTTTCTTTTCAGTTTCTTCTCCCTTTTCCCAGAAAAGAGTGTAAGGAGGAAGCTATCTACTTTCAGACTGAAACCCGGGTGACCCTCTAGGGGGCATTTTGCTGGGCCCTAGGACTCTCCAAGCTTTGCTGGCACCCAGTAGTCATGTAAGATCTGCCCCAGGTCTCCAAAATTGCCCTCAGCAAAATTCAACGTAATGGTAGGTATACTAATGAGTTTAATTGGTTTAACTGTGTGCATCATTTCACAATCGATACACATATCAAAACATTATGTTGTATACTTTAAATATATACAAATGTTATTTGTCCAAAAAAAAAAAATGAGACATAAGTGAATACACAAATCTAAAAGCAAGACTGACATGAACCTTTGCCGAAAATGCCAATCCAACCTAAATTGCCGCCCTGTTTTTTAGGTTAAAAAATTCTGGCTGGTTATTTTTTTTTCCAAATTAATTTTGGATCATGAGATTCTATTAGCTGGTTTTTGCTGGCACCACATTGCTGAAAGGATGACAAGAAATGGGGAGCCTTGGAAATTTTACATGTCTGTCCTAAGAATTCCAGTCCTATTTTATAACCCCCAAAGTCTTAGATCACTTGGATCTGGTTTAGATAAGCCAACTAGAATGAAACCAAATCAGTGAATCTCCTAAGCTTCTCCCAGCCACCCTTCATTAAGGGAAGAGTCATTTTTGCCTTTTATGAAAAGGCAGAGCCAAAAGACCAATCTCCACCGACTTTCCTTTCATCTAAAATTTTTCCCACAATTCTGCTGCCAACTCAAGAGCAGAAGTTTCAGTTTTGGCATTGCTGTTTCTGCAACGCAGGAAAGTCAGTTGGGGATGTTCCCTGTAGCCTCATTGGGCCCTCTGCCCCGCTTCGGTTCAGAGTTCCTGTAGAGCACAGACACGGGCATTTGTCAGGGCTCAGGCACCAGCATAGACTTGCTGGTGCTTGTAACACACGTAGATGTGCCAAGTCATGTATGTCTTCCCTGCTAAGGGCTCAAAGGAGATACCCTGAAGCGGCACTAGGTGTGCAGTAAACTTTTTGGTCTTTGCAATCTAGCCAGTGGGGCATCTTGGGATGTGTATGTATTCTTGTCTCTGGCTATTCAGGCTCTTGCTGCAAACTCAATAGAGTGATGCATATTATAAACGAGAAAGAAGAGTCTCCTGCCCTTGGTGGACGCACTCAACTCTGACTTCCTGGGAAATCTCACATTCAAGGAGGACCCTTTGGCTCCTTGTTCACTTCTACTCGGTGGGATCTGAGACACAGAAACCTTGTATCAAATTCCAGCCTATAGCAATTACAGAATCATAGAACTTGAGCAGTAGAGGTTGTCTTTGAGATGGTCTAGCTCCGTTTTCTGCATTTTATAGAGAGATAAATGTAGCTCAGAGAGATTGGGTGCCTTTCCCATGGTCTCATGGCTGGTCTGAATCTGAAATAAGATTAGAGAGGAGGCTTTTCCATGCTTGGCAGCTTCAAATACGTCCTCGGAGACTGATGGATTCTTTCGGTCCTTGTAAATTAGAAAAGTTTCGAATTGCAATCAAGTGGTTACTTTTTATTCTTTCTATTGCTGTATTGCAACTTTTAGTCTAAACCACGAAGAAGTTTATGAAACTGGCTTAAACTTTCTGACTTTCTCAGTGATGGTTTTGAATATCTGAATACATGCTTTGGCTAAACTCAAAAAGAGTCATTGGCTGAGAGCCCATAAAACTCTAGAACATATATTGTCACAGGCCCCCTCAGTGAGGTCCATGAGGGCAATTAATTATGGGTATCGGGTGCAGAGTCTAGCATGGTTCCTGCACAAAGTTGGTATGCAACAAGTATTTTTTTTTCATAAATTCTTTCCCTTGTCTATTTAACTTGTCCAGTTTAGCAGCTCAAGTAATATTGCCCTCCCAGCAGCAACTCATATTCAAAAAGTTTCTGTAGTCAATTCACCTGTCTTACACCCCTCTTCAGTGAGTTGCTTCCTGCTCTGTGTTTGATACCTTCATAGTTCTTCCAATGGCTCGACCAACCCACTAATTGTATGCATTTTTCTATTCTCAGAAATCACTTACTGAATTACAATACATATACACACAGAAAGATGCTCATGAGTGCATATCTTCTGGAATTTCCTCAAATATGAATATTGCTTGGTTTTTTAATGCAAAATACAAAAACAATAGTAGATCTTATCCTTGTCCTTGAGAAATTTATAATTCCTTTAAAAGAAAATACGTACATTAGAAATTAGTTCTGCAAAGGACAAGTGTAGACTCCTGTGTGGTGACAGTTCCCCTGGAGATGTTCAGCACTCAACCTGCACAAACCTGCATGGATCCCTGATGAAGCCTGTCCCAGAGTGACAGCATCGGGAGTGGAAAGAGAAGATAGAATGAAAAGACCATGAAAGAATTGAAGCGTTGTTGAACATAGCTTAATTGGTGGTAAGGAATTAAAAGCCAACCCTGGTTTACTATGTCACTTCCCTAATAACATTTTAGGCTGAGCTCTTGATGTTTTAATTCCAAAAACTAACTTGTGAGTTTCACTATGAGGTTGGCCCAGAAGGTGATATATTTTTGGTCAAAGGCTTTTTTGATGAGCCCGGAGAAAAAACAACTCCATACTTCTTTCATTTGTAAGCTTGACCCCACGAGGAGGTATGGGCTAGGCAAATAAATAACAAGAATAAGAACGTCTTTATGCCTCTCACATTCCCATGACTTTGCCCTTTGTGCCACAGCAAACTGGAAGGGGACATTGAAGCATTAATACGGTTGTGTGAGGCAATCACAGTGGCCCCTGAGGAACATTTTTCAAAATGTTACACTGTTATGCTAAGAAAGTTTGCAACCCAGATCTCTTGACTCAGTGCCCCTCTAGGAAGAATCAGTAGTGTCAAGTTGCTCAAAGAATATTCACTAAATCTAAATAAACACGAGAATTTTACAAACTTTCCACCAAGATTTATTGGGTTCCTCTTGTGTGGCTACCACTCTGGAGTGTCTTCCTGGCATGTGGGTTGGTGCTCAATAAATATTTATTGGATGAAGAATTAATGAATTGGAGGAAACTAGTGTTGCGGGAGGCTAACGTGCTGGGTTTGAGAGGAAGGAGGCCAGAGGCAGTGAGAAGAGATGAACTTCTGTTGTAATCCAGACCTTTGATTGTGAAGGTTGACATGTGAACACAAAGGAAAGGGTCGAGCATTGATATTTGGTCGGGGGTGTGGGGTGGTGTCAGTCAGTGGTACATTGTGACTCGTTGGCTGTAGGGAAGCTATTAATTCGAAGGAGAGGAAAAGAGTCCAAGATAGTTAGGTATCTGGATTTGAATAGAGGAAGAGTCACGTTGTGGGCAGGGAGCAGGAACAGTATTAGCTATAAACAGACTTGATTGTGATCATGGAAGAAGCCTTTGCATGGAGGCATCCTGTGGACAGAACTCTCCAGCTGACACCTGGGCCAGAGGCCTGAGCTAAGAGTACCCTTAGTTGAGCAATGAACAGAAGTATGCACAGCAGGCAGGCATTTAGGTAGACTGACACGACACAAAGCAAATTCAACCATGGTAGGTTAAAAAAAATTGTCTGTTTTATTGTAACCCAATAATCAAATTTCTTTTGTACAACCAGTGCACTTTATTTAAATCCGGAATGCATGCAATGTGATTGCTACAACCAGTACAGTTTTGAATCGCATTAATATGGTGTCCAAATCAAGGGCAATGCTGTACCAAAGTGTTTCTCAGTCTTCTTTTTTTTTTTTTTCCCCATTATCATTCCCTAAGAAGCTTTTTTTACACAGCTTGAGAGTGATGGGTATTTGGGGTTCATAAAAAAAGGTGAGTTCACCAGGAGAAGAGTAAAACGGGCAGAAAACTAAGGACAATGCCAAGAGGAGGTTAAGAAAAGGTGGAAACAAACAAAACAGACATGATGCACTTAACAGGTTGAGAGTATAAGATTTGCAAGTCACTGAGTCAGGAGAAAGCGGAGTTTTCAGGAGGAGGAGATAATAAGGATTGTCAAGCACTAAAGAAAGGTTAAAGAACAAAAAACAATTAAGGAAAGACCATTGGATTACTATTTTTCAAACTGGGCTTATAAAATTTATACCTCTGGCCATGCATATGTGACTTATGAATGACTAGTCAGGTCAGTTCTGCAAATTAAGTGGAAATCATTTCCAGCCCCCAGTTATTTGGAGCTACATTATATATATCTTAAAATAAAACTGTTTGGTTTGTAGTTTTCCATATGCTGTATCGACGCTTGCGCAGCTGTATCACAACATGACTTTAGATAGACAGTCCCTTTTTTAGGAGTGAAGGCTATTCATTGTTAGTATCAAGGAAAACACAGTCCATCTACGATTGGGACATATTTTCAGCAGGAACTGGCAGTCATTTACCCATTGGGTGACTAACAAAGAATTTTCAGTGTAAGGACCAAGGTGGGGTGGTCACTGGGCCCCAATGTTCAGGTAGCCAATGTGCTTGGCACTGCGGTTGAACAGGAATGAAGACACATCACTGACCACACAGGGAAGATTTTTCAGGCCACTGCTGTGTGGGATTTTGTTTATGGGTGAATTTTGCAAACAACTTCCCTCAGACCAAATGTTCAAGTAGGTTAAGCTTGGAGGTAATTAGGTGGTTCTGCACACACACTGAGCCCCGGACTTGACCGGTCCCTGCGAGATCATCTTGCCCAGCCCCCCAGCCTGTGATCTGTTCTGCTTCACAGATACTCAGCCAGTTTCTGCTTGATTGCTTCCAGCACGGGGACATTCGCTACATGATGGAGAAGTCCTTTCTGAAACGAGTAATCGTGTCTTAGAACAGTTAGGTAGTCAGACAAGTGGGGGTACCAAGCAGTCTGCCCTCCTTCAGCATAAAGGGGCTTCACTTCCTTCAAATGAGGGCAAGCAAGAAACCGGTTAGAACCCAAAGGCCACAAGTGCGCGGCAGTGAAAAGGATGTAACCGACATGACCCAATGCTCATTGTAATATAATTGGCTTTGTGGTTTAGGCACTCCCGTGGATTTTTCTGTGTGAGTCATGGGTAAGGACATGTGCAAAAGACGATGAGTATGACTAACCACTCCAGGGGCAAGAGTCACCAATCAATCAAGAGTTTACCCCTAAGCGAGGGTATAAGAGAAGAGGGCAAACAAAGACCATGGCTATCTGCCCTTGGATCAGCCCACCCCTCATTTTTGGAGGTGTACTGTCCCTTTGCTAAATAAAACCTTTAAAATCTTTCAGTACACAACACTTCCATCTCCCAGCTGAATTCATCTCTTTCAGGTAGGACAAGAGCTGGGGTCTTTTTCCTTCCCCTTTTAGGGTAACAGAACTATTAACAATTTCCTCAAATGAACATTAAGATAGTGCATATTCCTACTGGCTACTATTCTTAGCACTTTATAGTTATGTTAACTTATTTAATCTTCTCTTTAACTCCATGGATAATATGGCCTCATCATAAAGTAAATTGCTATTAATATCATAATTTTTTGACAAGGAAATTAAGGCATAGATCACTTATGTTATCTTTCTAAGGCCAAAGTGTCCAAACCCACATCTGAGCTCATAACTGGTTTACATTAATGCTTAATCCTTCTTGCTGGTTATTCAAATATTTGAGGACAGTTATTAGGGATTCCCTAAGCATTCTGTTCCCAGGCTAACGCTACCCGGTAATGTAACCACTTTTCTCATGCTATGGCTGTGATCTTTTACAAAAGCATAATTTAGTTTGTCATTGTTCCTCTTAAAACAAGTGCCCAGTACTGAATTCAGACTGGGCTAGCATCTGACTAATGCATAGAATTGTGTGAAATTATACAATGGTTAGGTTCTAAAATCTGCATGCAGGGTGAAAATTGAGTATAGCCAAAATTACCCTTGAAAAAGTCCTTCACTTACTCATAACGGAGGGTACATATGATATTGTGTGTACAGTCCTGCACAGAAATTCTTCTGTTCACTAAAATTTGAGAACCATTGTGGTCAACTAAAGGAGGAACAAAAGGAAAGCTGATATGCAGATGCCTGGGCATTAAGAACATTCTGCTTTTAAAGTAATGATCAAATTCCTAGCGGTGAATGAAGGATGAGTGTAAAGCACTTGACTGATCCTGTTTACTTCCAGTGCTACTTCATACATGTTAATGTTTTTATGTTGCAGTGATGATTAAATAAGAAAGGGGAGAAGGGTAGTTTCTACAATGAGTTTGTAAATTTGGTATAATATAATGACAGGCCTTACCCTCTAGTGGACTTTTCCAACAGGAGAGATGTCAACCCCAAGGGGGCAAGAATTGATTCTTGGAGGGTGAAAAACTAACTCATTTTATGTATAAAGCCCACACATACACGCAATACACATAAGAGATATACACTGTATCTAAGGAGCAGGTGTTATGAAATCAGGTCTTAAAAAAGGCTCCTGAGAGGGTGATAGTGATTTGATTTGGACACTGTTAACATAGTTCAAAACTGCATTTATTGTTTTAGCAGCTATATTGCATGCATTCTGGGTTTAAATAAAACTCACTGGTTTTACAGAAGAAATTTGATTTTTAGGTTATGATGAAAATAAAAATGTTTTCTACCTAAAGTGGTTGATTTTGCACTGTGATACGATCAGTCTTTTTTTTTTTTTAATTTTGTTTTTTACTGTAGTTGATTTGCTATGTTAATTTCAGATTTACAGGAAAGTGATTCAGTTATACATATACATATATTTTCATATTCTTTTCCATTATATGTTAATACAAGAAGTTGAATGTAGTTCCCTATGCTGTACAGTAGGTCCTTGTTATTTATCTATTTCATATATAGTAATGTGTATCTGTTAATCCTAACTCCTAATTTATCCCTCCCCTGCCCTTTCCCCTTTGGTAACTGTAGTTTGTTTTCTATGTCCAGTGACATGATTGTTTATTTATTTATTTATTTATTTATTTATTTATTTATTTATTTATTTATGTGCATGTATGTGGAAGGGAGATAATTAGGTTCATTTATTTATTTTTAAGGGAGGTACCAGGGATTGAACTGAGGACCTCAGGCATGCTCAGCAAGCACTCTACCACTGAGCTCTACTCTCCCTCCATTAATCTTAAGGGCTGACATTTGTACTTCCCTTGATTGATGAATTGAGGACACTATTAGCAAGACAAAGTAGGTGATGTGCACCTTAACTATCCAGGGCCAGTGTCCTGTTTTTCTCCATCCTGAATCCGTCAGGGTGCACAGGTGAGGGCGGCTAGAGTGACTGCCGGCTTGATGAGTAAAATGTCCTCTGTTTACTGGCAAGCGATGTTCCTCATCCGCAATGTAAATGAAAGTGTTGTGCGGCAGTTGCGGGGAACCTTCTTTAAGAGACAATCATGATCTCCCTACACCCTAGTTCTCCTTGGCCTTTTTTTCTCTGTCTTGGCAGAAAGACAGAATGTCTGAGGCTCTGGACGTCGCCTTGAACCAGTGGGAAGAAGGTCCCATTCTAGGGATGACAATGTAGTCCCTGAAGCCACTGTAGGGCTGAGCTTCCCTGTTACTCTCTTAATAACAAAGTCTAGACTTTTAGATGAGACAGAAATAGTTGTCTCATTTATGCCATTGACACTTTGGGTCAGAATCAAACCCAACCTTATTTATGTGAGTATATTGCCCAAAGTCACATAGCTCACGAGTGGCAGCTGGGGTTCAAACCCTGGTTTGCCTGACTAGAGAGGGCACAGGTGCGTATCGTGGTGTTACACTAACCCTAGGAGGGAAGAAAGGCTCCCCACTCTTCAGTACCAGATATTTAAAATAGGGATACTTGATCCTGGAATACAGTTTATATTTTGTTTCCAGTTCGTCTGTCTTTCTAATTACATTTGACTCTGGCTGATACTAAATTGAGTTCTATACCCCAAGCACGTACGCACCGTTTTTGGCAAGAGGAAGGGGCTCACAAAGGCCAGTTTGACATTAAACTTGTGTTGCAGATGCTTGGGCTATGTGGCTAATACGCATCAAAGCTTTGAAACATTAGCTTTGCATAATAATGCTTTCCATCTGCCTCCTTCATTTGCATAAAGAGAACCCCCTGCCTGAAGGACTTGCTCTTTGAGATGTGAGGGTCTGTATCTGCAATAAAACCACTTAATGTTTCTTTGGCTCTTTCAAATAAATGGATTTTGGATTTCAGGTATCTGCAAAATATCTCAATAATACTCAACATTGCAAATAAAATGGCAGTGAACTATACTTTATCTTAAAGATGATAGCAGAAGGAAAGATAGAAAGTGATTATTATTTGTGGACATTTTGACTTCACTGCTCAACATCCCAAGAGGACTAATTGAAAAGCTGTTAAGCTCATTAAGAGTTCATAAGATGGACAGACAGGATACAGTTACAAATACGGGTAGTTTCCTACATAATAGATACAATCATATCTTCATTTTAGCAATCAAAAAACAAAACAAAACAAAGCAATTAAAAAATCTTAAGAGTAATCTGAACAATAAACATACTGATCTTTTAGGGAGAAAATTTCCATTTTTCTGAGAGCTTTAAAGGATGATTTAAATTAATGGAAAGACAGATCATGTCCTTTTATGGAACAACAATATTGCAAAAGTGTTGGCTTTTCCAAATTAATTTGTGGGTTATATCATTCTGTATTGGAATTTTATGAATTAGCAAAATAATTCTAAAGTTCATCTGGCAGCTAAGATAATTATGAAGAATCAGAATAACGAGGGTTTTAGATTTTAAAATTTACTATAAAAATAAAAGTATCATACAGTATGGTATATATAAAAGTATACACAGACCAACAGTATATGTAACAACTCAAAAAATAAAGCAGTAATAAATTGAGAGAGTAAGAGATTTTTCAAGAAATTGTGTTAGGAGATTTACTATGTGGGAAAAAAGTTAATTTTGATAGCAGTCATGATCTTATATTAAGATAAATTCTGAGTGTACTAAAAATTAGGTGTCAAATTAGGAAAACATAAAAATAGGTGACTATATGTCAAGTTTCTGGATGGGGATGAAATTCTCAGCATAAAAGCAGTAAAGGAAATAAGAAGATGAATAGATTTGATATTATACAAATTTATGATTTTTCTATGTCAAAAATACAAGGTAAAGTTAAAAGGAAAATGGGAGCCCTAGTTGGGGAATGAGGAATGAGGAGCTCTGTGGACCCGCTCTTCCAGGAAACAAGCTTGACTGGGGCTTTCCTCCAAAACTGGCATCAAAAACTTCCCTTATCCAAAAATAAATGGGTCAGGTCACCAAGCAACTAATGCCCCCAGGGCCTTCTGGAAAGCAGTTGAGTAATCAGCCAACAATTAGTGACGCCTAAGAGCTGGGTATGACGCTAAATAAGACAGCTTAACAGACGGCTCAGGGAAAGATTTAGCCCCTGATTCCTCTTAGTTGGGTAGCCCCAGAGTACTCAGGCCGTGAATCTAGTCTAAAGTACTCTGGTTGGTAATCTCTCCAGACACTTAACAAAGGACATAGCAGATTCTCTCTGCAAGCATGCACCTTTTCCCTAGGCCTCAATACATTTGCAAAAATAATTGTTCACAGAGGCCGGGCATCTCACAATCAAAAGTGACTAAGGTCACTGAGTACTTAGATCTGGGTTTCTAAATACTGCTACTCTTCTTTTCCTAAAGGATACAGGATTCCATGGGGAAGTAGCTGGTCCCAGACCTGAAGCAGGGAAAGCAAACATTAATTCGGAACATCTTTTTGTGGCAGAAAATCCGAAAGTGGTCCCTATGAAAAGGTCACTGAAGCCAGCTTAAAGGGGCTTCCACCAGTAAATCAGGGCACATTTGAACATCAAAATGATGACTCACAGTAATGAACTGAAGTACATTGAATAAGATAATCAAAAACCCAAGTTGGTATTGAAAAATATAAACAAGTAAATAAAGTGAAGAAGAAGCTTTATTTATTTATAATTTTTGTTCATTTGTTTCTATTCTACTGACTGTCAGATAACTAAATACATTTAGAAGGAATGACAGAATTAGAAAATTACCATTTTGCAACCATCGTAAGAATGATTGATTTGGGCAAGAATCATCAGAGGATACTAGCAATACTAGAGCTATTGAGTGAACGTTTTTTAGGTAATCAGACACCCTGTCTCAGAGCATCGTCCCACGGTTATGTATTAATCAGAGGTTAAAAGAAGTACCTTCAGACTGGAGAAATTTGGCAAACACCGCCTCAACTAAGTGATCAAAGTTAACGCCACTAACATGACCGACTGAAATCACGTGCCTCTTGATGAAAGACACAGATCACTTATGTCATATCCCTGCCGAAAATGCATAACCTGAAACCGACTAGGGGGAACCACCAGACAAAGGCAAATTGAGGAGCATTCAAAGGACACAATTAGACTCTACTCTCCTGTGATTTCTGCTTCCTCCTCATCTCTCCCATTCAATCAATCATCTTGTTCTGCCGATTTTGCCTCCCAAATATTGCCGACGTTCATTCAATTCCCTCCGTTTTCTCAGTTACATCATGTCACCTAATTGCTAAAACAGTTGCTGGCCGTGTTCCCCTCGAATCCATGCTTCACAGGTTAGCCTGAGTGATCTGTCTCCAGTATAAATCTGATCATGCTACTTCCCTGCTAAAAAGGTTTCTGGGGCTTTCAGTGGCCATGAGAATAAATGCAGACTCCTCAATCTGTTTAACAAAGCCCGTCTTGAGCCGGCTCCTGTCTTGCCCCCTCCCTGTCTCCCTTGATACCCCTCCATTGCCAACAACATATTCTTTTCATTTGCCTCTTCCCTTAATTTTCAGGTTGAGAAATGTTCCTTTTTGTGCAGGCTTTTATCCACATCTCGAATGTTTTCTTTCCTTCCCTGCTACTCTTTTTGAGACAAGCCTTAGCTTAGGTGAGATTTATTCCGAGAACTTCTCTTTACTTCGCCATCCTCACCTTAGCCCAGGTCTAAGGTGCGTGTTCCCTCCGTGTGACCCTGACATACTTCTTGCTGCTGTAGACTCAGTTCTTAGCATATCGTTTTCTAGTTTCTCATTTAAAGCCCAGCTCCTCTGGTGGTCTGTAAGCCACTGCCAGGTTTCGTGTGTGTGTGTGTGTGTGTGTGTGTGTGTGTGTGTGTGAGAGAGAGAGAGAGAGAGAGAGAGACAGATTTGTGGTGGTAAGGGAGATGTGATGGTTAATTTTACACGTCAGTGTAAGACCTAGGTGCCCAGATGTTTCGTTAAACATCACTCGGGATGTGTCTCTGAGGGTGTTTTTGGATGAAACTACATTTGAATTGGGAGACCAAGCAGGAGGCCCTCCCTAAGTTGGGTGAACCTCATTCCATCCATTGGAGGCTTGAATAAAACAAAAGGCATAATAAGTGAAAATTCACTTTCTCTGCCTCTCTTTTTTATTGAAGTGTAGTTGGTTTGCAATGTTGTGTTAGTTTCTGGTGTGCAGCATAATGCTTCAGTTATACATATATTCTTTTTCATTATAGGTTATATAAGATACTGAATATAGTTCCCTGTGCTATCCAGTAGGCCCTTTATCTATTTTATGTACAGTAGTGTGTATATGTTAATCTCAAACTCCTAATTTAGCCCTCTCCCCCACCCTGACTTTCCCCTTTTGGTAACCATAAGTTTGTTTCTATGTCTGTGAGTCTGTTTCTGTTTTGTAAATAAGTTCATTTGTATCATTTTTTAGATTCCACATGTAAGTGATATCATAGGCTATTTGTCTTTCTCTGCTGGATTTACTTCACTTTGGATGATAATCTCTAGGCCCATCCGTGTTGCTGGAAATTCTGCCTGACTCTGTGAGCTGGGATGTCAGTTTTTTCCTGCGCTTGGACAGGAACTTAGCCCGTTGGGTCTCCTGGTCTCAGACTTATCAATTACAGAACTTGGGGCTTCTCAGCCTCCATAACTGTGTGACTCAATTCTTTATAATGCATCCCTTTATACACACACACACACACACACACACACACGCACACACATCCTATTGGTTCTGTTTTTCTGGAGAACCCAGACTAGGGGTCATTTACAGGATAAGGTCTGTCCCTTTGAAACTAAAAAAAAAAAATCTATCCATTGTCCCCTGTGAGATAAAATTCCAGAACTTCAGAACACTAGGCTCTTCTCCTCATGGGCAAAATTGATTTAAATTTTTAATTTACTTTTAAGTTATGATGTACACTCCCACATGCACAAAGGAGAGAGAACAATACAACAAACACACATTTTAAAATGTCAGTATTTGCTTTAGATTGCTTTAGTAGAAAATTTCCTATTCATTCTTTTGCTAGTAACCAAACACCAACAAAACATAAAGTAATTACATTATAATATTTGCTTTGCTCTAGCAGCTTACTCTCCATGCACATGACTTTATTTTATTCTCATGTATTTAAAAAAAACACATTCATATAAAACTGGACTAAGAAACACCTTAAAGTCATTATACTGGAAAGAACATGAAAGCCATAAATGATATTTCTTTTCAAAATAATGTTAACTCAGATTTTTCAAGTTTACCTTCCCACTAATTAATGAGGGTGGTTTTTTGTTTTTTGTTTTTTGTTTTTTAGTTTTGCCAACATCCAGAGGCTGCAGGAGGTTCTTTCAGTGTCTCCCTTCCTGTACCTTAGATGCTCCAAGGAGGTTATTTGAATTTATAATATATTACTCGTAGAAAAGTCAGTGCAGCAATTTATTCAGGGACGGGTGTCACTTTGCCCCCATGTCTCTCGCATTTTTGGAAACAGGCTGTCTTTGACGAAGAGTAGTTTAAAAGGAAAACACCCTCAGTTGTCCATGACTAAGCCTGAGCACCTTTCAAACTTCTTTTGAACAAGTCAAATTGATTTACTCACCAAAATATGATCAATTCCATCTGACACCTTGTTCTGATGGTTTGAAGTTGATGGACCATTGACTTGACAAAGATGACTGGTGCCACTTCCTTGACATGATTAATGTGTGTGGGTCCAGGCACAACCACAGCACTTGCTGTCCCCATCCCTGAGGGGCAGCGAGGAAACCTTGCTCAGAAGCAGTCAATACACAACAGAGGATTCTCTTGCGGGCAACAACTCCAGAAAGAGAGGCTGTCTTGGAGATTGATGAAAATAAGAAGAGTGATTTCCTGAACCCGCAGTTCTTGGCTGAATGTTTCCTGGAGCAGAACCTTAATTATAATTCAGATCTGTCCTCCTTCAATGGCCCGAAGCAGGGTGACTGTTGACCGCACTGTTGACTAAGTCTTCTGAATATCTCTTTAATTTTGGAGGAAGGGCAGATTTTCGGCACTTCTCTTGCATTCTTTCCTCCTCTCCCGCTTCATTTATAAAGCCCACCCAATACTCCTGCGATGGTTGATTTTATGTGTCAACTTGGCTAAGCTATGGTGCCCAAGGGTTTGGTCAAACACTGGTCTAGACATTGCTCTAGAGGCATTTTAAGATGTGATTAACATTTACAATTAGCTGACCTTAAGGAAAAGAGATAATCCCCCATAACTGTCAGCTGAAGACTGTAAAAGCAAAAGCTGGTCTTTTGGAGAAGAAATTCAGCCTTAACACTGTAACATGGAAATCCTGCTTGAGTTGCCAGCTTGCCAGCTTGCCCATATGGATTTCAGACTTGCCAGCCCCCATAATTGGGTGAGTCAACTCCTTAAAATAAATCTCTTCTCTTAACATAAATATCTATCTCGGGGGTGGGGTATAGCTCAGGAGTATAGCATGTGCTTAGCATGCCTGAGGTCCTGGGTTCAATCCCCAGTACCTCCATTAAAAAAAAAATTGTCCTTACTTATTAAGAGTATGAAACTAATAAGATACACACCACTATATATTAAAAATAGATTAAATAAATATCTATTTCTCTATCTATCATCTGTCCTTCTATCCTTTAACTCTTTCTCCCCGTCTCTTTATCTATCCTGTTGGTTCTATTTCTCTGGAGAACCCTGACTAATACAACTCATTAAAGGCTTCCCCCCTTTCCCTTTTTTTTCATTTTTTAAACCATCTATCTGACCAAAGGAAAAATAATAACCTTTGCCTTTGCCACCAAAATTCTGCCTTAAAAACAATTAATTTCTTTATTCATTTGTACTGTTTAGATTTAGTTATATAATTGGACTCATTGGAGAGTTGCTGGGAAGTCATTCATATTTGAGAGGTCTCCCCAGCACCACCCTGCTCCACCCCACCATCTCACTGCTTCACAGCACTAACCCAAAAATACAGTATATTTGACTCATCCCTTAGAAGAACTATCTGAAGTTTATAAAATTCTTAATAAAGAGGGTAAAAAGTATATAAACAATGCTAGGGTTGATAAGGTGGAAGATAGCAAGACTTGTGCATGTCTACAGGTATGAGAAGGTGAAGGATTATAATATTTGAGCAATGAAAACAGGAGGAGCTGAGGCCCCCAGTTTTGATGTTACATAAGGCTCTGTGTAAGTATGTAAAGACTGTATTGTAAAAGAATAGAGATCGTGGTACTTTTCATTATTATTATTATTATTATTATTATGATTATTATTATTATTATTTTACTGTACTGAGATTTATATTTATTTTTCACTTCATTTTAATTAATTAATTATTTTATGGAGGCATAGTTTATGTAAGTTATTGTATAAATTATAGGTGTACAATGTAGTGATTCACAAATTTTTAAGATTATACTCCATTTATAGTTACTATAAAACATTGGCTATATTCCGCATGTTGTAGAATATATCCTTGTAGTTTGTTTATTTTATACACAATAGTTTGTACCTCTTAATTCCTACCCCTATCTCATCCCTCCTTGCTCCCCTCTCCCCACTGGTAACCACTAGTTGATTCTTTATATCTGTGAGTCTGTTTCTTTTCTGTTATATTCACTAGTTTGTTGTATTTTTATATTCCACATATAAGTGATACCATACAGTATTTTTCTTTCTCTGTTGACTTATTTCACTTAGCATTTATACCCTCCAAGTCCTTTCATGTTACTTCAAATGGCAAAATTTTGTTCTTTTCTATGGCTGAGTAGTATTCCATTGTAGATATATACCACATCTTCCTTATCCATTCATCTGTTGATGGACACTTAGGTTGCTTCCATATCTTACAATTGTAAATAATGCTGCTATAAACATTGGGATACATACATCTTTTTGAATTAGTGTTTTCATTTGGGGGGATAAAGACATGAGAGTGAAATTGGAATAATTTTTTTTTTTGCTTTCCTGAAATTTTAAAAATAGTCATTATTTTTTAATATTTCTAAATAAATAGCTTTGGTATCAAGACAACTCCTTGAAGCCAAGTCATGAATTCTTGAAATGAAGAGATTATATAAAAGCTTGTTCAGAACTCTGTTGTGTTAAAAAGAAAGAGATGTCTACACTACACCTGATAGTGAATTTGTCTTAGTTGTTAGTTTCTTAGTTGTTTTTCTGGTCTCAGTTACAATACGAGGGAAATTATTCACACAAATGTGTTATAAGGAGGTTCCCTCCCTGTTTGTAGTTTTTGAATATGCTGCTCTTTCCCAGAAGCATTTTCCCTGAATCAAGCTAATTTTGAGAAGTACCTTTGAATGTGGAAATAGACGTTTTAATCTGGAAGCATTTATTATAAACACATCGTTACAGCAAATGACCCACATTCAAGGAGCAAGCACTTGCCTGTATCACTTTTGCCTTTCTTGATGTTCTGTTTGAAACAGAACGGAGTGCTTATTGAAAGCACAAACTTACTACATGAGCACTTCCATGGCGTCCCTGTGAGCCAGCTCTGTACACAGAAGAGAGGGCCTGGCCAATGAAGAAGCCACTCAGTGGCCATTCATCTAGTGTCAGCTGAAATACCAGCTTGGCTCTTTTTGTCCATTCATCAGTAGACAATCAACCTGAGGGATTTTCTTTTGAGACATGCATTGGACTTAGCTAGTTGGGTTGGTGTCACATAGGCCCAGTTTAATTTCCTAAAAATGGTAGCGTCAGGACATCCATGATATTTGTGATGATGAATTTGGGCATTTATTTCTTGTGTGTCTAAAAACAACACACCCCAACAGCCCTGTTCCCAACAGCCTAACAATAAGTAAGTTAGCATGGGATGCCTATGACTTCAACTTTTAAAATTTATGGTGCCTCTATTTATTCTTGTCAATTTTAAGAGTTAATGCAACTTCTTGAAAAATCATTTAAGGGCAATGCAGTAAAACGTGGGTATGTCTCACGGCCGAAATGTGAGATTTGCTCATATACAAAATCAAAACGGATCATAAAACAGCCACTGAAACCTTTTGCCAATTGTCTGTAAAAGGAGACCCCCAATGACCTACAGCAGGAATATAGATGCAAAGTTGTACTTTGCCTCATGCCCTAGGGAGGTTTTTGGCTTTAAGATTTTTGTCTCCTTGCTGCCAAATGCTAAAGCCAAGTGCATGGCTGAAGCTTTAGACACATTTTCATCAATAAAATTTCTTATAAAACAGATCCTGCAAATGCTGAACTTATCTGCCAAATAACCAATTAATTATTTTACATCCTTGTTGAACAATGAAATAATTTATGATGGGTAAAAGTTTTTACCATCACAAGTTAGTGTTCTGGAAACCACAAGGTCTAGCTTTCAATTAGCAGAAGGCATCACAATTAAGGATGAAAAGAAGTAATGTTGTGTGTTGGAAATTCTCCCTATAGAGAAATAAAACTCCCAAGGAACAATGACCCAACTAATTTGAGAGAGTTGAGTTTTCAGAAAAACAGATCCTTGTTAAAGGGAAAAGTTCAAACACTGCTTAGAGGCCTAGACTCCTCAGTCTTTCCCCTCCCCAATGGCCCTTTCTTTTCATAAATTGCAGCATTGAATTTGGACCATATTTGTCCACCATGCATTAGTGTGCATTAATCCCAGTTCAGACATTGTCTGTGAGTTCACACTATCATGGACAGTCACAATTTCCTGCATTGGGTCAGTGGGGAATGGTGCCTCCAATTCCCTGAATTTTCCAGAGAAGAGGAAAATCTGGCCTGAAACAGCTCTCATACAGTTGATCTTGTTTCTCAAGTTCAGGCCAGATCTGGCATAGAAGGAGAGGCCCTGTAAGAGAGAGTGTTCCAGGTTCCAGATGGCTGATTTGGAACTTAATGCAAGGCACTTGCAGAAAAATGGTGTCGAAGTGAACGGGCCACATAATTAAGTACCATATTTGTTTACCTAACCTGGGTGAAGTCAGCAACCTCCAGGGAAATGTAAGAAGTAGGCAGCTGGGGCATGGAACAAGGAATTGTCCTTTGGGGTTGCAGGCCAGAGAAGGAGACTGAAAGAATCTTCATTCCTGGAAGAAATGCTTGAAGCTTCTGGCATCCTCAGGTATTTAAGGAGAAGGTGGTGGGGGGGAAATATGAAAAAAAAAATCTCTTGGATTCACTTCAAATGATGTAATTGGATGAATCTTGAATTTGAGAAGCTTGACTTGTCTTCTTAAGAATCTTAATAGCCCCAATATCGTCTGTAGGTGTCTGACTTCCAAAACTCGAACAACTTCCTGACAGTGAGCTTGATACCTTAGAAATCACTTACTCTCATCTGGCTTTGCTTTCATAGAACTCCATGAGTTGTGGATTGTGACCTTGGCATCAGAGGGGTGGCTCCTGTTGGGATTCCTGGAAGCCACACATATACATCAGAGAAAAAAATTTGGCTTGATCTTTTCCTCTTTACCCAGTCCAGGATGAAATTCCATTCTTTCAGAAACTTGTAAGTGAAAAACTTTGGCAGGTCTTAGTATAGGTGTTGAACACTTAGACCTTCTCTTGTCCCACGTGAATGAAAGTTCAGTCTGGGCTTGGGTATACATTCTATCTCTGTGTTGCTCATCAGAATCATAATGGGCTGTGATGCTTAATCATAATGAACTTTCTCTTTGGTACCAGACCATCATCTGTGATGTGCTCATTTTATGACGGTCCAGGATGTATTTACAAACCAGATGAATTCGGAGCAATTGAACATTCTTTCTTTCAAAAAAGAAACTTTCTTTAAGAAAAGAGTTTTTATTTTATTAATAGAGTAACCACTAGTTCCCTAAATAATTTATTCCTTTGACACTTAATTGCCATCATTCAGATTTCTTTGAACCTGACTTCTAGAAAAGTCTTCAGAAACACAACAGTGATGGATCAGTTGCTAGTAAACATTCCTTATGGACTCAGCCACAGGGTCCTTTAAGCAAGGTGTTCCTGTGTGATTGAACTTCAAATGCCTGAAAGATAAACAAAACCAAAAAAACAATGACTTTCGTATAATAAGGGGCTTGTTTTCCCAGAGAAATAAAAACGTGAAACCTCTTATTTGGTCAAAACACTACCTCCCTAGGCTCAGCCCCTCCCTAGGTTGATAAGAACCTTCTCAGGTGGGAGGCGACCTCAGCTTTCCCTGACATCTGAGGCGTCAATCAATCACCTACTGGACCCCGTCTTCATTGCAAAAATCAAGACCAAACGTGGAGCAGTATTTTACCTGCGTACACCTCCTGCCTGGAAAAGCTGGACACTTCTCACCACCATGACCAGAGTGAGATGCCATCCCTTTTGGACTCATGTGACTATTCCAGGGCGGTTCCCAACCACTGTTGGTCAGAGGTTGGGGCTTGAGCCAGGAAATTGAAGCAGAGCGACGATTGAGGGGACACTCACAAGGGATTGCTAGCTGCATTGAGATGATGAATAAGGTCCCTACCTTGAGAGTTCTGCCCCCTCAGTTTGCTAAATTTGGTGTTTCCTCTTCAACAAACACACACATTGTTTTGGTATTCTGTGAGCAGAGGCTAAAAAATCATACACTATTAATTATAAAATGTGTGCATCTCGAAAGGGTCATAAACATCTTATCTTGAAGCGTGATGAAAAAGAAGGTGGAGGCAATCGTCCCGAAGAGTCAAAAAGAAGGGCAGATTTTCAGGCCGGATTTGATCATTTGTGGAATTTGGTGGCTCTGGGCAAGTCTTTTCATCTCCACGAGTCTCCGTTTCCTTATCCCTACTGGGAGGAAGGCCATTCCTACCTGAATGGATTGTTGAGGGATGAGGTGTCGGAAAGCACCCAGTATGATTCCTGGAACATAATACGGGCTCCAAATAAATACTGAGTCTGACTAACTGTGTTACAAATGGCTCTTTAGAATGAGTTCTTTTGTTCTATTCAACATGCTGCATTAATGTTCAGATATTCAGCCCTGCTTTCTGTCTTTGGGTTTGTGGGGGTGGTGGAGAATGGGGAAAAAGGGAATAATACTGGCAACACTGTAATCCCTGCTCCTATTTAGATTCTAATTTAAGATTACAGCTTCCTCTTTCAGTATTTCCTATGTGGAATCATATAGTGTGTACTCTTTTGTGTCTGACTTTTTAACAGCATGATAGTTTTGATTTTAATCTATGTTGTGGAATGTATCAATAATTCATTTCTTTTTGCTGCCGGGTAGTATTTCACTGTACGAATACACCACAGTTTGTGATCTCCACTTGCTTTTTGGACATTTGTTTCGGTTTTTAAGTAATGTATATAAATTTGTGATGTGAATATTTACATATATAAGTACATGTTTATGTGGGCATACACTTTATTTCTCTTGGGTAAGTATTTACGTGTGGAATTGATGGGTCATTTATAGGTGTATGATGTTTAACGTTAAGAAATTGTCAAACTGTTTTCAAAATGGTTGTAGCATTTCATATGCTCCACCCCAGAGACAGATGAGAGTTCCAGGTGCTTCACATCTTTGCTCAAATTTGATATTGCCAGTCTTTTTAATTTTAGCTTTTATAGTGGGTATTTAGTAGTACCTCCTTGTAGTTTTATAATTTAAATGTTTTTTTTTTTTTAATTTTATGGTTGGTATTTTCTTTATGTTCTAGGATATCTTTGCTTACCCTAAGACTGCAAAAATTTCTCCTATATAGTCCAGTGTTTTATAGGTTTAACCTTTACTTTAGGTCTATGATTCACTTTCAGTTGATTTTGAGCATGGTAAAAAACAAAGTGTTTCTGCAGATGGATGTCCAGTTGTCCTAGCATCTCCGCCCATTGAATTACTTCAGTGCCTTTGTTGAAAATCAGTTAGCCATATACATGTACGTATTTTTTTAGATGCTGTATTCTGTGCCTTTGATCTATGTATCTCTGCCTTTACGACACCACACAGTCTTGTTTGCTGTAACTTTATAGTTAGCCCTGAAATCAGGTAGTGTGACTACTTCACATTTGTTCTTCTTTTTTAAAATATTGCTGTAGCTATGGATGACACTTTGCATATAGATTTTAGCAAAAGTTTATCAATTTCTACAAAACAAAGCATGAAAATTTTGACAGAATTGCATTAAATCAATAAATAAATTTGGAGAATTGATACCTTCTCAATGTTCAGTGTTCCAGTCTATAGATGGTATATCTTTCTGATGATTTAGGTCTTTAATTTCCATTACCAATGTACTATAGTTTTCAATAAGGAGAACTTCCGTGTCTTTTGTTAAAGTTATGCCTAAGTATATTATGTTAGGGGACATTACTGGAAATAATATTGCTTTTTAGTTTTATTTTTCAATTGTTTGCTGCCAGTACACACACACACATACACAACATATATACAAACAAATGTATATATATATGTATATAGGTTTGTACAATATTTGTGGTAAATTTCATCTAAGTTGCCAAATATATCATTCATCCTTGTGAATATCATTATAAAAAATTTTTTTTAATCTTTCTTAATACTTTACATCTTAATGTCAAAAATCTTGCATTCATTTAGCCACTCTAATCTTTTTTGGTTTACTGTTTGCATATCTTTCCTATCCATTCACTTACCCTTTTGTGTCTTTATATTTCCAATATATCTATATTATATACATATATACACACAATACTGTATATATATATATACACACACACACAAAATATATGCAGTATATATGTATGTAAATCTAGATTCCAGTTCTCATAAGAAATTCTCAGTCTTTCCTATGTTTGGTAACTCCAAAAATTGGGTCATATGCATGTCTGGTTTTGGTTTATGCTTTTCTTTTTATACTGATTCCATATGCCTGCTACTCTTGATTAGTTGCGGACAGGTTGAACGCGGTAGATGACCTTAATCCAATGAAGGAGTGAGCTGATTTGTGGCTGGGCTGCAGTTTTTGTAAAGGTTTATTTGTAGTTTACCCCTGCTTCTAGGGAACAGCCCTTCAGGGGTCCCAACTGAAAGCATAGAGTGCTTGCTTGCTAAGGCCTCTCTTGGTAAATCCTTGAGTACAATATTTGTCTCATTTTCACGTGTGACTCTAGAAAACTCTCTTTGTATGATCTTTTTCTGTTTTGCTACTTAGCCCATAGCCTAGAGCAGCCTAAGAATTCAGCGAATGTCTTGAAGGGGAAACAGCACTGAATTTCATTCCCTTGTGTCTCCCTTCTCATTAGGTTTTGGCTACTTGATTCCTGGCTTCCTTGGTAGTCCTGAACGCTGTGTTTGTTTCTCTGGCCGCATGATACTGCTGACTCCTCTGTCTCCTAACAGCCATCTTTTGCCTGAATTCTCTGCCTCTTGTTCTCTTCTGAGAATCAGCAAATAGTCCACAGGGGAAAACACCTTAAAAACCATCAGCTGATCGGTCAGAAATTCCTTAGATTCCCAGCTCGTCATTCCCCAAATCTTGCTTGCTTTGCAATCTATTTAGGACCTCAAGCAAAAATAAATACGTAAATAAATAAATTCTATTTTATCTGGCTTTTCTGTTTCTTCTGGGCTGAAATTGGGGTGCTGTAAACTACGTTATCATAACTAAAAGCCAAAGTCAGGCTTCAGATTCCTTGAAATTACATGTAGGTGCACTTGGAAATTGAAAACCAGTGTTTTTCTCCTTCTTTTTTCTCTTCTCCATTGGGTTTCCCTCATGCAGACATACCTTCGAGATACTGCAGGTTTGGTTCCAGACTACTGCAATAAAGTGAATATCGCAGTAAAGCAAGTCACAGGGGTATTTTAGTTTCCCAGTGCATATAAAAGTTATGCCTACACTATAGTGTAGACTGTTAAGTGTGCAACAGCTTTATGCCTAAAAAGAATACTTACTTTAATTTTAAAATAGTTTATTGCTAAAAATGCTAACCACCTTCTATCCTTTAGCGAGTCATAATCTTTTTTTCTGGTGGAGGGTCTTGCCTGGATGTTAATGGCTGCTGACTGATCAGGGTGGTGGTTGCTGAGGGTTGGGGTGGCTGTGGCAATTTTTAAAATTAAGACAACAATGAAGTTTGCTACATCAATTAACTATTTGTTTTTTTTTTTTAGGGACAATTTCTCTGTGGCATGCAATGCTGTTTAATAGCATTTTAACCACAGTAGAACTTTCAAAATTGGCATCAGTCTTCTCAAACCCTGCCACTGATTTATCCATTAAGTTTATGAGGTATTCTAAATCTTTTGTTTTTGTTTCAATAATCGATTGTTTGCTGAGTGTGCCCAAAAACAATAGCAAAAGTAACATCACTGATCACAGATCATCAAATAAATATAATAATAATGAAAAAATTTGAGATATTATGAGAATTACCAGCAGGTGACACAGAACTATGACGTGAGCAACTGCTGATAGACTTGCCATAAACCTGCAATTTGTATTAAAAAAAAAAGTCTGAGAAGTGCCATAAAGTGAAGTGTAATAAAACAAGGTGTGCCTGTACAATTAATTTGCACAACATGCAAAGAAGAAGTTAAAAAGTTGACAATTCTAGCTTGGCCCTTGTTCAAACAGACCAGGGTCCAGCCAGACCTTTTATCTAGTTCATCTGACTTCATATCCACACATAGTGCTCTGATAGCCAATAAATCCAGCCCACGGTCATTGCATTTTTTGTTTCTAACAATAATTGCTTACTCTCTTCACTCTGCTCTCAGTCTTGAGTCCACTTCCTCTCTTCCTCCTGATTTCTGTCCCATCACCAGCCAAACTCTTGCTTTTTTGGACATCAGCTTAGTTTCCCCAATCTACCCAAAGTGTCCTCAAACAGTATCGGATTAGAGTTACCCCAGGATCTGAGCCCTTCAAATATTTAAAAATCTGTTTAAAATGTAGGTTTCTAGGCTTTGGCCACAGATTCTAAGCCACAGCTGGTCTGAGACGAACCCCAACAATTTATATTTTTAGTAAGTGGCCCCCCCCCCAGCACTTGAAAACCACTGAGGAATGTGCAGGACACCCTATGGTGGCTTCCACTCCGGGAGTTCATGGTCTGAGAGCAGCTGACTTCACCAGGTCTGCTCTGCCCTGTGTCCTGGAAAGGGACATTACTCACTGAGAGTTTAACTCATGTGGTGTTTTGCTATTTGAAGTGATCCCTGCCCCCTGGAGAAAAATAATCAGAGGATTATATAGAATTATCTCCCCCAAAGGCGAGGAGGACGCAGTCCATTATCCATGTGAGGTGCCAATATGGCGGATTACGTGTGCTTCTCCTTTGCTACTCTCTGACTCAGAATATTTAGAATGTAAAGTTCAACTCAGAAACACCTGCCATTGATTGTCTGAGCTACTCTCGGGCAATCTGGAAAACCCTTTCTCATCTGATGCACACAGTCTCCCCGACATCTTAAGCTATTATTCAGAACATTTCTATTCTTCATTTTATACTGAAGACCGTGAGCCCAGCCAAGAAGACATTTTTGTATTCCCCCGTCTCCTCCCTACCAGTACTGGAGGAACGTCAACATGAAAGAAGAAGGGCTATTATTTAGGGTGGCCTGAGGGGTAATAAGTAGGATTAATGGGATGAAATTGAGCAAAGGAAAATTTAAAGCGAACCTCAGGAACATTTTCCGAAGATTGAGATCAATGATCCTGTGGAATTAAGATCCCAGGGGAGGTTATGGGAGCCCTATTACTCGAACTAGCTCAAACTAGACTGGACCAAATATTTGAATATAATCCCACCTTGGCAGAGAGTAAACCTGCGATGGCTGGAAGATGGAAAAAATGACCTAATAGGTCTTTTCCATCCCTGACTTCTATGAGTCATCCGATGTATGCTGTTGTGCGTCACACAGCCGGCCAGACTCAGGTCATTCGCTATACATTTCAGCCACAAAATCCTCAGCTTCTGACGGCGCCCCAGCTAAACGGCTACCTCAGCAGAGGCTGAGGGCTCCTTGGGGATTTCTGGTTAGTTTATAATCAATTAAATATCAGAAAAGAAGGCAGAAATCAGTCATAGCAGTGGAGGGTGGTGAGTAATTGAGTTCTTTTCCCCTGCCCTCTGGGAGGCTCACCCTCAGCCCTTTGCAGACAGACTGAAATCTTTCCACTGCAGTTGCCGTCTCTAGCTGCCTCTCGGGCTTGGCGGGCCTGTGGCTTGTGCTGGGACCAGCCTCCTGCTGCTGCTCCGGGCCTGCCGTGGCCTCTTTGGTCACAGTCACTCTCCCCGTTGGCTGTACTCGTGGAAGGCACTCTCCTCACCCGCCCCTGCCAGGGAACCAGCCTTCAGGAGCACAGTTTCAGGACTGTCAGCTGGCTCAAGTCCCAGAGCGTCTTCTGAAAACATCACTATTACTAGTATTATTAGCTGCGTCTTTTCTTCAAATACAATGTTCAGAGAACATCTAAAACTGATAAAGCAAAATGGAGAAGACTATGAAAAGGAATACATGTATGTATATGTAGGACTGAAACATTATGCTTTACGCCAGAAACTGACACAACATTGTAAACTGACTGTATGTCAGCTAAAAAAATAGTAACTCTGAAATATAAAAAAAAAAGATATTGGGTGACGCAGGAAATGAAAGAGTCAGCTTGGTGTGATGAAAAATCTTGAAGTGAGAGCAAGGGGAAAGAAACGGATAAAGCAGAAGGTCTTTTTATTTCAGCAAGGAGGGGAACACAGGGCCCCCAAGAAATTTTCTTCTTGCCACTCCCCTGCCTCATCCTTCTTTCCAGAAGCTTCGCAGATGAATGCATACAAGCCACTATCAGGAACAGATTCAAAGCCACTTGTCTATAACCTTACATGCGCTTTCTTGACATTTTCCAGTCCATGAAATCCACCAATGGCAGGTGGGACCATGGCTGTCTCTCCAGACCTCGCAGAGCCCGGTGAAGTGAGGTTATCTATCCTCTCCTTTCCCTCTTCTGATTCTCCAGCTTCTCATGCTGCTGGTGGCTGGAGGGCGATTGGAAAAGAGAGCGGAAAAGGAGGGTTGGCCTCTGGTACTCACAAAGACTTGTGTTTCACATAAATTACATCAGCCAGTCACCTCTGCTTTCCCTGCCACCGAGGAGAACTGAGTGGCATTACCTTGTCCCCCTTTTGCATTTCTCCTCTCTTGCATGTTGTTTTTGGTGACTTTAGTTCTGCCCTAAATGCGCATTACGGCTTGGTTTTGCTAGGCAGGCCAGAAAGCATGGAGAAACCGTACTGAGATCAGCCCCCGCCCTGCAGCTCTAGGAAGTGCCGAGAGCATCCCTGGCTTCCCCACAGAATACCTTAGACAAGTCTCCTGAATTGCAACTGGCCTCCATGTTTTTGTTTTCCATCTTCTGGTTTTCAAAGCCTCCTCAGCTAAAATCCGAAGTCCGTCTAGCTAGGGGGCAGAGAAGGGAACAGACTAGAGCCTAAGCTTGTATCACAGCCCGGAGTCTAACCCCTGCATGGCACTTGCTCTCATTTAACCCGAGGGACTGCGCTGCCGCGGGAGTTCTCGGTTCTGAATTTCTAAACCTCCTGCTCTGTGCAGTGTTTCCATAAAGCAGCCAAGTAAAGAACATCACTGGGTTCGGGTTGATTTCCCTTCTCCTTCCTCTGGCATTTCTTCCTGGCTGCTTTCAATTTCAGATGGACTGAGGTGAGAGCTGTCCTCTCACTGGTCTACTGGTTAGCCCTCTTTCCTTTTATTGCCCCTCCCATTAACAGAGGTAAGTTCTTCCATAAACCAGAGTTAAATGCTGCCCTTAACTGGAACCTAAAGCTCCTTATCTTTTTTTTTTTTTTTTTTTTTTAAGTAATTTACTCCATTCATAAAAAGGCAACTCTGGGTTAGGAGCAAACCCAGAAGACACTGAAGTCCAGGTGGTTGGGGATTCTAGACTCAGAACTAGAAGGGCCACTAGGTTAGAGTCCTCCCTGCCTCCCACTTCCCTAAATGAGAAAAAAAAGAACCTAATGAGGTTCTGTGGCTGGTCCAGAGTCACACTGCTTACGGTAGAGAATTAGGAGTGAATTCAGGTTTGACTCCCAAATCCATGCTTTTTTGTCTACTCCACATCACTGGGAGAAGATGGGGCAAAGGTTTATGGCACGAGCTCGAGCCACAGGTGGCAACTTGTAGAGAAAAGGTTTGTACAGAAATTTCCTCGGAGGGCAATCTTTTATGAGCCCGTCCTCAGAGGGCCTCGTGTGAACACATCAGAGACGTGTGGATTACAAACATTTAAAATCCATATGGGTTGAAGAAGGGAGACAGGGAAAAGAGCTTGGCAAACACATTTGCTTTTTTAATATATGCATGTGTGTCTGTATATGTATATATATTATCAAATTTAAAATGTTTGAAAAGCAGTCCCAGGCGTTTCAGCCTAAACCAGAGTGGCTCATCCATCCCCACTAATAAGTTCCAACCCTTCTGCTGTGTGGTCTCCCCATCCCACGGGTTAGGACCCCCTAAGTCTGTTATACCTCAACCTGAATCCTGCCTGTTTTATACATTTTGAAGCTAGGTACAGAGAGACACAATCTCACTCTCCCGTACAGGAACCCAACTCCCAAGAGTCATCATTTAGCCGAATGGCTTCATTGTATTGTAAAGTGTTTTAAGTCCACTTATAAATAAATTGGGCTATACCCAATGTGCTTTTATAATGCACAGCATGAAAAATGAACAGTCAGCTTAAAATAGATTTTCTTTCACTGCCAAGTGCATTACGTGAAAAATGTACTCCATCTGGCAGGACAGACCATGTGGTCGTGTGGATGGAGCTCCGATAAGGGAGCGGTCCTTTGTGTAAAGAAGACGCCACTCAGACCCTGATCCCTATCAGGACCTACGCCACGATCCGTCTAGAAGCCGATGATGTAACAAGCCGTCTTCCCTTCCCGACACACACAGACAACAGCAGCCGACACTCATGAGCCTGGAATGAATTACACTCTGCCCGCTTTCTCCCGCAGCCTCCAGATCAGAACCTTCAGCGAGTCCGTCTAAATCGCAGGCGTAGCATTCATCACTTCACAATAGTTGACACCTCCTGGAGCGTTGGACTATTTCTTCACTCTGGCAAAGCCAATGTTACAACCAGCTCCTTGTGATTCTTTGAGCTTTGCCTGCGTTTCTCTGCTCATTTGCTTGCCAACCCCACATGGTCTTCTCCTCTTTGCCCATGAATTCATATTCATCCCTTTCATGAGGGTCCATAATAATGTCCAGGTCCTTAAAGATGGCGTCGCTAATCCTATCCAAATGTAGTAATCTACTCTTTGAATAAAAGTGCTCTCAGACTCTCAACTTTTTCCCCTCTCTGGCTTCCTGTTTCCTTTCTTCATACATAACCACTTACCTGTGGGAGGAAATGGCAGCTTAAGCCAAATACACCATGGCTGCTAATCTTGAGTCCTTCAGTCTGGCGACTGGATACTTCTTGTCCTAGTTTCCTTCTTAGGAACCTTTCTAGAAATATCTAGGTATCGATCTTGATTACCATTCCCACTCAAACTGTCAGTTAGCTATCTCACGCCTGCTAAGCTCTTCACCAATCGTAGGTTAGACCTTTGCTAATCCTCTGAGGATCTGCGTTTTAGTAGAGAATCTTCAAATAAGCCAGCGTTACCTTGAGCCTTTAACTCCATGTGATATGTCACCATCACCTAATTAGGCCGTACTTATGGCCAAAGTCCTGGAGCCATTTCCCCCATCCTGCCCGACGCTGTCCAGCCCGCTCTAAGCTTGTACCTTCCTGAAGGGCGATGTGGTGGCAAAAGCTCCAACTCATGAGACAGACAGAACTGACTTTGGTTCCTGATTTCAAATTCAGGCTTTGACATTTGCTAGCTCTGTGCCTGAAATTTATCTGAGACTCAGTTTTCTTACCTGCAAAATGGGGATAATAATAGTATCCCATGCTCATTATGTCCTTATGAAAATTATCTGAAGTAATTCTTGTGAAATATTTAGCTTGGTACCTAGTAAAGAATCCATGAATTTTAGTTATGATTATTATGGTTGTTCTGAATATTTTTCTCTTGGTGCCTTCATTCTGCCTTAGTTATTATTATCATTTTTTTAATTGAAGTGTAGTCAGTTTACAATGTTGTGTCAATTTCTGGTACACAGCATAATGTTTCAGTCATACACATCCACACATATATTCATTTTCATGTTTTTTTTTTCATGATAGGTTACTACAAGATATTGAATATAGTTCCCTGTGGTATTCTGAAGAAACTTACTGTTTATTTATAGTTGTTCTGAATTCTGTTTTCAGTTTTGTGCTCGCCCATCAGATCTGACAAATTAGTAGATTTTTCTTTTGTGCTTTGACTAGCCTTTTTTCTCTAGATTCTGACCATCTTTATATGTAGGTTTTACAGCTCCTTCTGTCCTCATGTAGGTGGTTTTCCTGCCTCGTTTGCCCCCACTGTGGTATTATTCTATGTGTACTCAGGATAGGAAAGGGTCAGGACTCAGAGAATAAACTTCTGATGGTAGAGCAGCCAATATCTAGAACAGGATGCCCTGTTCACACTACCTAAAAAGATTCACCTGAATCGCTCTCTACCTACCACCCCGTTGGTAGGTAGACACAGATTCTGTCTGGTATAGTGTGACATGTATTATAGGCAATAATAAAAGTTCGTGAAGTGAGGAGGGGAGGGAGCAATAAACTAAAGAAAATAGTGGTAAATGAATTCCCATGGACCTTTTGGTATTATAGTCAGCCTCCTGACTCTGAGCAGATGCAGAACCCAAAAGGCTGATGATACTACCCCGTGTTATATAAAGAGACGAGCATCCCAGGATTGATTTGGCATCTGGGGGTCCTGGAACAGTCTGTCATGGATGAATGAGGGATGACTGCAGTTGGAGTTTGTTCTGTGTCTGGAATTCTCCTGAACTGACCACTATCATAAGTGAAATGTGACTCAATTTTCAACTAAACGTCAGAACTGATAAGACTTTCTGACTGATTTCCTCCCATTGATGCCAGGGTAAACTTGGAAGGAATGGTGGGTGGGTGGGCAAGCTCCAAGGAAGGGCTTCAGTAGCTCAAGACCCAGAGAAGATCAGAAGCAGTCAATCTTCTGGGGCCTTGGAAAAACACGTAACCAAGTAGGAGACTGAAGTGGAAAGACTCTATCCAGCACCAACATAAGAGAGTAAGCTCAGGATGGTGGAGAGTGGAGAGAGCAAGATGGAAGACATCAAAAGTAAATTGGGAAGAGTAAAAGCAATTAGAAAATGGGCCATGAACAAAATAGAGACATGAAATCCTCATACATATCGGGGGCTGATAATGAGCCAAAGCTGGTTTGGCTGTCTTCAGGACTGGACACAACTTTAAATTAATAGCCCACTTAAAGCCTTTTTTCAAGGGTTTCAAACCCAACACTGTTTCGGAGAGAGCTGTCTCTGTTTCTGCTGCTCCCCATCTCAGCACGTTAGGCACCTGTGGATAAAAAAAAAATCAGCATTGAACTATACACATGTATGAACTACACACATGAAACTATATACATACCAGTATGTAGTTTTACTTTTGTTTTTATTCTAAAATCAGAAAAGAAGGCCCAAATAAGGAATCTCAACAAACTTCTTAGTTACCCATGACACCACATGGACTGCAGTGGCAGGAAGAACATTAGCCCCCCAAAGATGTTCATGTATTAATTCCTGGAACCTGTGAACACATTGCATGGCAAAAGGGACTTTGCAGATATGATTAAATTGAGAATCTTCAGATGGAAAGATTCTCCTGGATTATCCGGGTGAGCCCAATATAGTCATGAGAGTCCTTATAAGTGAAAAATACAGGAAAATGAGTGAGAAAGATATTTGAAGATGCTATGTGGCTGGCCTTGAAGGTGGTCACTAGTGACAGTGGAAAAGGCAATGAAATGGATTCTCCTCTACAGCCTCCAGGAAGAACACCACTTTGCCAACACTTTGATTTCAGTCCAGTGAGACCCATATTGGACTCTCGACCTCCAGAACTGTAAGATAATGAGCTGTGTTATTTGAAGCCGCTAAGTTTATGGTAATTTGTTACAGCAGCAACAAAAAACTAATACAATTGAGCTACTACTGTTACCTTAAGAACTAGTTTTTTTCCAGTCTGGCACTCAGGGTGAAACTTTTTTCTCTTAGGCATTTTTTAGGAAATGCTGTCACCTTTGAAAAATGAAACTTTATATCTTGTGGTTTTTAGTGCTTTTTCTGTAGAAAATATTAATAAAGAGATAGGTACAGGCATGCTTTATACTCATTCTTTTTAAAATATTAATTTGAAAAAACTCTAAAACATCTAATTATTTTAATCATTTTTGTCTTTTTTACTGGTTATCTCCTTAGATATTTTTAAAATGCCTTTTTCAACTAGTCTTGAATCTTTACCTTAGAGTCAAAAGCCCTTATGTTTTTGAAAACATTTATAAAAAACAATCTTTTTCCATCTCTCTAAAGGAAAAGTGCTTCCTATGTTACTCAAATGACAGATACTATCTTGCCATTTCCCAGGGCATTTTTCTTTTTTATCCCTGTCTCAGTGATTGAAAAAGAAGACAGTATCCTGAAGAAGAAAATGGTAAATTCATCTTCTTCATTTTCTCCCCATAATCTCCAAATATTTTTATCTACAGGTACCTTTAACTGTTGAGGAAGAGGCTTTCATCCTTTCTAAATCTATCTTTCTCTACTTGTATTCTCAATCCTATGTATTTCTTACACATCTGGGACCTTGTTCCATAAGTTAATCTTTTTATCTACTTCCTGTATTCTGACATGTAAACCAACAAACGTACATGATCAGCTCCTTTCACGAGATCCTCTTCCTGTGTCTAAATATTCTTCTTTTTCTCTCTTTTCTTCAACACCAGATTTCTGATTTCTTACCATTCATTTATACTTCAACTTTGGCAGCCTGAATCCCATACCAACCTCTCAACTGAAATTATTTTTGTGAAAATCACAGATGACCTCCTGATTGCTAAACCCCATGAGAATTTTGAAGCTTAACATTCCAGGTGAAAATATGATATCTTTAATTTATAAGCATTCTTTGTAGCTAAATAAGAAAGAGGTAATAGCCATATTGAAAGGGCACTTTATATAATTTTATAATCCAGAAAAGAAACACAATTTGCCAATAAATATGAAAGCATCTATTCTATTGGATGTTGAATACCTGTTAAGATATTTGAAAACTGGATATCATTTTCAGTGCTGGTGAGGCTGTGTGAGTTGCTATTCTGAGTTGTGTGCAAAATTTATGAGGATATTCATCAAACGATTTTACTAATGGCAAAACTTTAGAAACAAACCACATTTCTAATAACTGAAATAATTGATTAAATTATAATATATTTTACATATCAGAAGTCTATGTAGATAGTTTAATGACTTTGGAAAATTTTTATTAAGATATAGTAAAGGAAAACAAATTTACAAGTCAGCGATTTGCTTTTGGGGGGGAGAAGGGAAAAAATTCATAATGTTTTCAGTAGTTAGAGATGATTTAAAGAACTGTTTTCACTTTTCCTTTGCATGTTTTCCAAATTTCTACACAAGGTATTAATTTCATAACTAGAAATAAACAGAAAAATCTTTTGTTTTAAACCATAATGATGTATAACAACAAAAGAGACTATAAATATCATTTTGAGGACTTGAGATTTTGCTAAGTCTACGGAAAAGCCATGAGTTTGAGGGAATGTCATTTGAAAACAGTCAGGAGGTAGCTACTCCGTGGGGCTAGTTAAGATGGACTCATGTGCTCTAACCATCGGGAAAGCCCATATTGAGACTGATAATCTCTCATGGAGCTGGAGGAAGCTGACCAAAAAAAAAAAAAAAATGTTGAGAGATTTTTCTTGATGGGAAGTCCTCCCCATCTTGTTTATCGTGGAAAAGACAGCAGATCTACTGACTTCTTGAGTCACAGAGAACTGAATTTGACCTCGTATCTAGGGAGAAGAGTTTGTAGAGTTTGGTGGAAGTGTGGTTTTGGATGGACCTTGAACAAGTCAGGATTTGTTCCTATAGGCACAGCCCACAGCGGGTGCCGGTAAGAGGCCGTTACATTCTTGGAGGAAGCAGGTGATACAAGCCTGAACTGAGACCCTGCCCAGGGCAGAGGAAAGGAAGAGCCACCATAAAGAAAGAATAGCTGGCGCCTGGGATTGTTTGAAGGAGGGGCTCGAAGAGGTGGAAGGTCGAAAATGATAACATTTCTAAGCCCGAAGTTGCCAAGAAAATCACAGAACATCTGTCAAAAATGCAGCTATGGGTGGAGGTTGGTTTCGATGGGAGATGGTGAGTGTAGTTTTTGATGTAGTGTGAGGACAAATGGCAGAACACTTCGCTGCAGTGTCCAGCTGGTGCATGAGAACAAAGGACAGAGGTTAGGATTGCGTACAGACTATGTAACACATGTAATTATAAACTTTGTCAATAATTTTAGATACAAATTGAGACTGTGTGACTGTCTTGAATGAAATTACAGTCATGTCACTAATGATAAAGGCAAAAATCTCTCTTGGTATTTTTTTTTATTTCATTTTTTAAATAGAGGTACTGGAGATTGAACTTGCCCTCATGCATGCTGAGCATGCGCTCTACCACTGAGCTACACCCACCCCCCCTCTTTTTTTTTTCTGTTATACATGAATTTCATTTCACAAGTGCCATCAGATTCTTAGGCAACACAATTTAGAGTTTCTTTTTTTTCTTGGGTGGTTATAGCCACTGATTGTGGCCTTGGACATGAATACCTTATCATAGGTTATCTTATCCTAGAAATTAGCTTCAGATACCAAGAAAGATCTTTTATTGCATAAGAAAGCAGAATCTACTAAATCTCATCCCTGAGCTGTGTTGTTTTGAAACTAATTTATTCTGGTGTGGGAGAAATGCTTTCATCAAAATCTTCCACATGACACCTGCGTAGGCTGCTTCTCACTCCTAATTATCCAGATCAGAGGAAGGAAGGAAGAAGTGAAGATGAAACCAAACGGATAATTCAACAATTTTAGTGGTAAGAGTTGTGCAGTTGGACACAGTGACAGACGTCTGTGTTTGCGCACATCTGTATCTCACAGAGAGTTTACTGCCATGCTTTGTTTGCTTTAAGTGGCAAGAGACCTGGCTCGAGTCCTGGTTTCTCCCCCCGACAGATTGTATGACGGTAGACATGCTATTTATCTTTATGGGCCTTCCTTTTCATCCATTAAATAGAGATTACAAGACCCTGTGGTCCTAACTCATAGTGCTAGTGCAAAATAAGATAATAAATGCGAAATTACAGTGGAATCCATTTTAAGGGTCAGCCAAATCTAATTTTTGGCACACATTCCATTTGCAAAAGGCCTCCTGAAAATCATGCAAAAAGAGTGTCAATGAAAAAATAAATACTGGGTGACCCATTTGGCAAAACTTTATTTGAATGTAATGTGTTTTCTTTAAAAAGTTAATAAGCACTTTCAAAGTTTGTTTTGTCATATACGTTGGTACATGCATGTGTGATTGAGCGCACACACACACACACACACACTGAGCCTATGCAGATATTTTTTTCCTGCCTCTGGCTGCCATTTGCTGTCACTATTCAGGCAGTTGTGAGATGTGAAGGTAGCTGAATCATATTAAATTAATTATAGTTAATTTTAATCAAATCAGTAAATTGAAACTCAAAACCTTAAACTCAAAAAGCTATTAGCAGTGGTTTGCATTTCTTCAGGTTTTGAAATTTGGTAATATCAGACCTTTTTAAGAATCACCTGTTAGCTCTTTAATTTACCTGTATCTTGAGTTGCCCAGACCCCTTTAATCTGATCCAGGATCAATATTTAGAAGGCACCATCTTTACTAACTCTTACAAATTGAGTTGTGTTCCCTCAAATTTAGATGCTGAAGCCTTAACCCCCAATACCTCTGAATGTGACCTTACTTTGGATGTAGGGTCTTTATGGAGGTAATTAAGTTAAACTGGGTCTATTAGCATAGGTCCTAAGCCAAAGTGACAGATGTTCTTACTTAAAAAAAAAAAAAGAGAGGACATTTGGAGATAGACACACAGGGATAACGTGCAAAGATAAAGGCACTGATCAAGATGATGATTCTAAAAGTGAAGGAACACCAACACTTGCTAGCAAAGCACCGGAAGCAAGGGAAGAGGCATGAAACAGAGTCTTCCTCGCAGCCCCAGAAGGAACCACCTCTGCTAACACTTTGATCTTGAACTTTTAGCCTCCAGAACTGTGAGTCAATACAGTTCTCTTCTTTAAGCCACTGATTTATGGTACTTTGTTATGGCAGCCTGAGTGAACTAACATGCCAACAAGTTCCCTCCTCCTATTTACTCATTGGCTGAACAAACTAAGAGAAAACTTTGAAGAGCATGTAAATGTTTATGAAGAAAAGCTATATTGTGTGAGTATTCAAAGCCAGTGACTTAAAAAAAAAAGTCCATTACCAAAGAGATATTATTTTTATTCACAGGCTGGCTGCTAAATTATTTGGAATATTTTGGTTAGGACAGATTTCTTCTTCAACAGAATTCCAGCAAAGTAGTGTGAGTATGGGCCATGTGCCAGGATATAGAAATGGCTTCGTGATGGAGAACAGAAGCTTATAATGGGATTAAAGTAAAGCTACCTCCATCTTTATTTAGCTTTTAAATGTGATAATGCAGTGAAAACATCCAGTTCCGTGCCTGGAACGTAGTAAATGTTCAGTAAATAAATCTAAAATCTGAAACCTTTGAAGTCTAGAGAGAGTCACCCAGTTTGATTTTAAATAGACAAATGTTTTTAAAGAGCTGTTATATGAACTCTGCTGTGATCAATATTGGCTGTTAAGTAGAGCTCCCAAACACGTTCCATCAGGGCACTGACCTCAACTGGTGTGTACTCTCATCCAGCTCCATGAAGACAGCATGAACATCGATAAAGCTGGGTTTTCTGGAGTTATCAGTTTGCATATTACCATGTACTGCTAAGGTTAGGTCAGATCAGAACATCAGACCTCCCTCCCTTTGAGTGTCTATTGCACATTCTGCATTATCTCTATTTTAGTTCCTGCTACAGCTCAGCATTATTATTGTGTGTGTATTCCTTCCTACCAGACTCTAAGCTCCTCAAGGCAACTTGCCTCTTCCTTCTTGATAACTCCAGGACTGGGCATGGTGTCTGTCATATGGAGGCAATCAATGCAAGTGGTAAACACATTTGCAGGCTGAGAAAACTTCTGCAGGATGAAATGGTATACAAAGGTTTAGCTGCTTTACTTCTCTGCTGCAAGGCTGTTTTGGAATTGAGTCCCATTCCCATTTAAAACTCTAGAACCTCCAGAGTCTTGACATATGGTATCTTACTTGGGTTTTAAAACAGCACCCCCAAGATAGGGTGGATACTATTATTATTCCCATTTGAAAAATGGCAAAACTGATCCAGGAAAAGAAAAGTAACTTGCATGTGGTGATACAGATGTTTATAAGCCTAATAGGCTCCAAGTGTTGACTCCCCGTTCAGCAGTTCGGTTTGAGCCATTCTGCTCCCTGTCGCCATCGCACGATGTCCTTTCTTGTAACGCAGTTGATGTTATTGATCATGTGATTTTCTAATGCAGCCGCTGAGAACACTGAATGTCCTGGATCTACTAAAGTCCATCCAAACAGTTTTCAGTTGTCTCCACAAAGACTAAAGCTCTCCTAAGGTAGATAAAATAAAGGATATTTATGAAATAAAGACAATACCTCCAGGAACAAAACATAATCAAATTTGAATAAGCTGTGCATTGGAATAAGTTGTATACCACACATCTTTGTTAACAGGATTATTTTTTTCCCCTGAAACAGACCAGAAGTGGTAGAAATAAGACACATGTCAGTCTGACTTATGTACCCTACCTCTATATGCCCCTCAGAGTTTATGGGTTAACTCTAAGGAATTGCTCGTAATCCTGGGCCAGCAAAGATACCCACCATTTTTGCAGAGCCCGAAGCAAAGACATCTCTAAACATCGGGATGCTTGGCACTTGAACTTACCAGCAGCTACTGCCAGAGGTCAATTTCTTCTTGACAATTTAGGTTGATGGAAAGGTGGTTGTAAGTATGTTTGAGTAAGCTTAGCACTTAATGACAACGACATCCACACACGCGGGTTTGTACATGTTTTCTTCGTATGGACATATGTGTAAAATACGAGGATAAGTCAGCACTTAAACAGGCATGTCTATTTCATATCTGTTTCATGAAGAGAGCATGGAAGAAACAGGGGTGTTATTTCTTGGCACTTGTGCTATGGTAGATGTGAGACTGCCCCCAGAATGAAAATATGAGGTGGCTTATATGGCACAATTTTATAGCTCCTAAAAATCCTGCATGTCACCAATCTTCCCTAAGTGTCTTATCATGATAATATAGGCATTATTTCAACAGAAGTTTACATAAGTGTATAAATTTAATAATCATAGCCAGTTTTTATGGAATATTTATCCAAGCTTTAGATTTATTAATTCATTTAATCTCAAAATCACACTTTGAAGTGAATACCCTCTGTACTCTCATTTTATCAATCGGAAAAAAAAAAAAAAGATAGGATTGAACCTAGGGAAGCTGCCTGTGGAGTTTGTGTGTTTACCCACAGTCCCACCACCTCCTGGGTAGTGGGATTCTGGGTTGGGGAGCTCGCTATGTCATTAATTCGTACTGCCTAAGAGAGGATTAGATTGTTAGCTTAGCTATCACAAAAGGCTGTGACCAAATGACAATTAAGATGAGACTATTTCAATGAGTAAAAGGAAATTTAAAATACCTTGTGGGATAAACTACTTACAACTCAGAGGGGACTCAGTAAACAGAGGACATATAAGATTCAAAATTGTTTTATGGAGGGTGGGAATGGATAGACAGGATTTCAAAATTGTAGAATAGATAAACAAGATTATACTGTATAGCACAGGGAAATATACACAAGGTCTTATCATAGCTCACAGAGAAAAAAATGTGACAATGAATATATATATATATATATGTTCATGTATAACTGAAAAATTGTGCTCTACACTGGAATTTGACACAACATTGTAAAATGATTATAAATCAATAAAAAATGTTAAAAAAATTTGTTTTACAATACTTACTACACACCCAAGTTGGGCTAGATGCCATATTATTAACTATGGAGAGACAAAGATGAATAAATGATAACTTCTAGAGAAAATACACTAAGAGCAGGTAAATAGGCAGGTTAACAGACATGGCATGTACTGAGCAAGATAAATCATATGAAGGTGCCAAGTGAAAGTATCTCTGACCAGGAGACCCCGGGAAGAAGTGACAATTGAAGTTTGGGATGAAAGGAAAAAGAAGAATGTGTTGAGTGGAGAAGTTGGGGGAGGGCATCGTAGGGGAGAGAACATGTGTTCAAAGAAGGGCTAAGGCTTGTGGTAGGACCTAGGCTAATGAGAGAGGTGGGCTGTGAACGGAGCATGAGGAGCATGGTATGAAGTAGCAGGAGAGCCCAGGTCAGCTTGTGAAAGGTCCTGTAAGTCAGGCAAAGGATGTGGACTTTGTCCTTGGGCCAGTGGTTCTCACCTGGGGGTGGTTTTGCCCTTCACCCACAGAAGGTCTTGGCAACGTCTGGAGACACTGAGCTGTTACAGCAGAGGAGGCACTACTGGCACCTAGTGAGGAGGGCCAGGGGTGCTGCTGGATATCCTGCAATCCGTAAGATACTCCCCACAACGAAGAACGACCTGACAAAAATATCAGTGGTGACACTGTTGAGAAATATTGCTGTTGGGAAAGGGCAGGGGTTTTCAATAAGGGGACTGAAATCAGTATCTTTATTTTTAGAAACAAAGGAACTTATGACACAGCAGCCTTTTAGTAAGGAGTGGCCATTTATTGAAAGCTCACTGTATGTGGGGGAAAGAAAAAAAAACCCAAACGCATTAGAAACATTGAACTTATTGCTCAAAATAACCCCATAAGAAGGTGTAGGTGTAGACAGATTAAGTATCTCAGTCAAGGTTACCCAGTTAGCAGCCACCAAGTTACGATTTATTCCTAACTCCATTTAGACTTCAATGCCTAGCCCGCCCCTCCACAGTCAACACTGTCCTACCTCCCTAGTCTCTGCATAACTATCCAGGCAGAAGACTAAGGATGAATTCTGAGAGTAAGAAGCGGAATGAAAAGAGCAGCCAGATTTGATAGACATTGTAAGTAGACTTCATCAACAGGATTTGGAAACACATTTGACATAATGGGATGAGCAGCAGAAGGACCAAGGATGACACAAAGGTTTCTAATGGAGATAAGATTAACGATACGATATTTCATAGTATTTCACTATGAAGGCTTTAATAGTACCGAGGCCAAACAAAATTATTCCCTTGAAGTGCCCAAGAAACTGGCACTTGGTGATAATAGGGTTGCTGGAGGCAGGGATGCAATGAGGTCCTTTCTGGACATACTGAAGATGCTTAGAATGTGTGGTGGAGCAAAGATAAATGTTTGGGATCCATTAGCATATAGGTAGAAGTTGAAGCCATGAGAATGCCCCGGGAGAGTATGTAGAACAAGAAGAGAAAAAAGACCAGGGAAAAATCTTGGAGAATCCTTAAGGCACACTCAAGGCAGTAGAATGTGGGACGAGTAGGGGATTTATTTCATACCTTTAACTAGAAATATATATAAATATATTTCCCTCCAGTGATGTATAAGTCCATTAGTGATGTAGCTGTTCATATCTTTAGACTTCCTGTCTATCTAACCTATCTATCTAACTATCTATCTATCTATCTACCTACCTAACTATCTACCTATCTATCCTTCAATGGTAGATCCATGGAAGAGGAACCAGGCTGTATGGACTCACACATTCCTGTAAGAATGGCCTTAACTTCCACAGTATTAGAATTGGCTTTCCTGCCAAAATATGTACTTTTTTGTATTTACTGCTGGCTGTTACTCCACCATGAGATGTAGCTGACTGGGGAAGCCAGCCTATGGTCCCTTTACCCAAGGAAATATGTATCTTCAAATGATAAGAGGTCAGTAGAGGGGATTACCATTTCTCCACACATGGAAAGAGAATTCCTAGCCTAGAGAACTAAGTGCTCTCCAGCATTTCATTCATTAAAAGTGAATAAATTCAACCCTATTTTCATTATTCAGCCTTTCATGGTATCAAGGTCAAACAAAATGATTCCCTTGACGTGGCCAAGAAATGCTTGAGACACAAATTGCAGATCATGAATGCATGATCCCCTGCAGGGAGTAAAAGCTAAGTTTTGACTTGAAAGGAACAGACAAGTGAAATCAAGGAATTGGACATTTTTTCAGTTGGAAATTGCTCTAAATCATAGGTGCCAAGGGTTAGTTTGTGCCTCAATGTTTTATACATTTCATGTATATATAAATAGGCATTTATACATAAACACACACAAATATGCATTATTGCACAACAGCATTTAACTAGACTTTTGCTTTGCTTGCATTGCATGCTAATCCAAGCCCATGTCTTGCAGAAGCCTCCTCAGATGATTTTTAAAATCAAATGTTCAACAAAAGAATTTTTTTTTTGGCGGGGAGGAGTGGGTGAACTATGATGCCAAACAATCAGCTGATTTATTTCTAATATATTTTTGATGGCACAGAGTCAAGTCAAACAAATGTATTGCAAACTGAAAATTCAATCGAATACTTTTAAGCTTAACTTTGCCAAAAGAGGCCCATCCTGTGAAAAGACCACTGATCTCACTTGGGTTTAAAAGTTGTGCTTCCCATCACAGGTTTTGTCGGTGTTCACCAAAACATTAGCATAATCAGGTTTCATAATGGTTATTGGGCAGCCAAAACAAAAACAAAACAACTTATTTTTTTCATAACATTTTTAACTTTAGTGTACTCATAGCTGAGTAAGCCAATAAAAGCAGAACAGCCATAAGGCTAGACTCATCAGTATTCTGGGTACATGAGTAACCTTCAGAAGCTGATCACTAGAAAGTGAATTCCTCTTCAGTAAAGATCATGTCAGCTAAAATTAAGCCAATATGAGCACTCATTCAGTTACAGTCAAGGGAATGTTACTAGACTTGTTTTCAGCACAACTCTAATATTCGGGCCTCAGAAATGTACATGTATGACTACAAAATAATGGTATTTAATAATATTTCTTATACAACAACAAAATCACATCCAATAGCACAAAAACTGTTCTTAAAATACAGGCAGCAAACAGTCTGTAACAGAGAAGAACAAATCTGATTCCACATTGGATCTGTTCCTTTAGCTCCAACCCTGTGCTCTGTTTCCTGTGCTGAGTCATGCTGGTTCTGCACCTTTTGTAAAAGAATGTTGCCTGGAGCCTATAATATGCATGATAGCCCATTCTCAAGGCTCTGACCTTTGAAAGTATAACATTTTAACATTCAGATAGAGATAAAAATTTGCAGAACAGAGAATAACTTTTGTCTTATTGGAGGTTTACAGGAAAATGGTCACCAGACCTACCTGGACAGCTGCAAGAACAAAGGATTCTGGCACCAAGATGTTTGCCATAACTAACCACACCCCTTCTCCTTTTAGCATAAAAAAAGCTAACCGGGGTAAGATGGTTCTTTGGGACACTAGTCCACCATCTTCTCGGTGTGCTGGTTTTCCAAATAAAGTTGCTATTCCTTGCTGTAACATCTCATCTCTCAATTTACTGGTGTGTCATGCAGTAGGCAGTATGATCTTGAACTCAGTAACATTTCTACATATTTATATGTTACCTGGGGGATGGAAGGGATCTCTTTTCCTGAGGAAACCAGGTCTGGAAAAACTACTCTACTGAAAAATTGGCCAATTTGCATGATAAAAAATAACAGGATTTCTTCTGGCTGAAAAATCTGCATTCAGGTCATTTCAGGGTACTTAGGTTTTGCCCTCAGGTTGTCATGTGTTTTCATTGAGTATGAAGTAGCTTTCTGACGGAAAGTGATGGAATAGCTGTTGTGAAAGTAATTCAAATGTTCACCTCTCAGAAGGCAGAAACCATCTATTTTTTTTAAATATTCCTCCTTTTTTTTTTAATTTAAATTTTCTGCTTGTATATCATAAGGTTAATGCAAACAAGTACATAAAGTCAGTCAGGGCCTTTTTTTTTTTCTTTTTTTTTTTAAATTCTAGAGTCTGTCTACTTTTTCCCCTCCTCTTCCTCCTCCACCAAATTTTCCCTCTTTCTCTCCCCTTCCCTGCTCCCCCTCCTTCCAGCCACAGCAGCAATGCCGGTGGTTTGGCTAAGGTGACTGTCTTGCTGAATTCCCAGGTGGGTGTTGCATGTTGCAAGATGTGATGAGTGAGAGGTTTCTCTGCCAGAAACAGTTTGGCCCAGAACATGGGAGCATGGAGGGACCCAGGGAGACATGGGCCTGGGCTCAGAGGGCACCTGTCATGGCCTGGCTGGATATACTCAAAAGGCTAGCCTTTCAAACACTGAATTAGACCAATATTTTCCAGCCAGCACCATAGAGATATTTGGTGCAAGGTATTTTTAAAGAGAACAAAGGCAAAAGCTTCAATTCTTCCAGATAACGTTCCTGTGTCTCTTCTTTTATTCCATTGTCCTCCGGTCATTGTCCTCAGTTACAGAAGTCTTCACACTTAATGAATATTTGTCTCTTCCTCAAGCTCACCAATGGCAGGTATATTTTACCTAACACATATACCTGGCACAAAGTTGATATCCTATAATGTTTTTAAAAAAATAAAGTAACGAAAACATTGTTTTAAGTCAGCAAGAGAGAGTGCAGAATTTCTTGAAAATTTGTGAAGATGTATATAAGTTTAAGATTACTGTTCAGATATGTTTGACTGGGGAGGGGGCGGGGGTTTCTGTGTATGATTCTGTGTTTTTCAGTCACTTCTACTTCCCAAGACAATGATCTTTGTCGTTGGGCAATCCTACTGCCCTCCCTGGGTACTAGGCACCCATGTACTCTGAGATGATCGCTATTAGCATGTGTAGAGTTTATAGATGTTTAGTTTACAGCATCAACTTTATGGACCGGAGCACCAATTCTGTTTGTGGTAAAAACCAGCATTAGATTGCCCTCCCTTAGAGGGCTGAGCAAATCTCCCTGTTGTGGGTAGTTAGAACCACTAGAGACAGAATTTCCAAGGATGGGTCATCACTACCCAGAATTCCTTCTTCCAACTCTGGGAAAGTGTGAAAAGCCAGTTACTGAGTGACAATTCGAACACCTTCGAGAAGGATGCCCCTTCCTGAGAGACGTTTAGCAAAAGAAGGACTCCTTTCCAAGCCCAAACACACACAAAACACCTTTTAGAAATGTGTTTTGTCAATCAGTTTCTTATTTTGAATATCTGGTAACTTCTAGACCTTTATGACCCAGTGTTACTGCTTGTACTTGGAAGAACCGTTGCCTGACTGATTCAATTTTCCCCCCGCCTCCCAATCTGTTTGCTGTGTAGACACAACTTTGGAGAAACCTGTCTGACTAGGTAACCCAAAGGAAACCTTCTGATGTGGTGGAGCCCCCACCCATCCTTACCCAATTTCCTCGTGGAGTTTTGGAAAGTGCCGACGAACTTTTGTAAACGCACCACACCTCAAACTCTCATTTTTCCATTCTGTGGGCAGTTCTTTCTTTCTGACCCTGTTCTTCATCAAAGCAAACCAGACAACTCCGGGTACTTCCCTTAAATATTTTAGCAGCTGGACTTCAGCACCTACTCCAGATCAGAGTAAGCAAGATCACCTTTGGTGTGCTCTCATGAGCCACAGATTCTGATTAGTCTGAGGAAAAGTACAAATGACTTCCAGCTGAAGCAAGCTTCATCCCTGTCCAACTGGCTCCAGTTGGGGAAAGCTTCCTGTTGGCTCTCCAAACAGACCTACTGCCTTCTGACCAGGTCTTGGTTGGCGTTCAGGGAGTAGTAATGTGAGGATACGCCCTTCTTATTCAACCACTGGAGAGGGGATTCAGATAATTAAGTTCTCTAGTGTCTTTCCAACACTAGACAGATGCATTTTCTGTCATTGTGGAATATAAATAGAGCTGGGGATGCCTGTATAACAGGACATGACAGCTAATTTTCCCTCTTGGATGGGTTGCCAGGACTTTGAAAATAAATTTCCTCTCTCTTTCATGAAAGCACATCCTTGATTCAGTTGGTGTTTTGGTTGAAGAGTCACACTGGTCCTCATTTTACAAATTCATTGCCCTTGATTAAGAAAGCGAAAGTAACCCACCAAGGACCCACTTCTGCTGCGTTTTTGGATCTGCGTATCTCTCCGGAAACGAAGCTTGGCATCTTCTCTTTTGTCATTCTGCCTACAACAAACTGGAGAGCCGCTACAGATGCATTCCTTTTGAGGGACTCTCTTGGGTCCATTTGGGATTATTAAGTAGTCCAAGGTCAAAGTAGCTGAGTTATTGGGTAGGAATTGATTATAGGATGAAGTTCTTGGGTCTGGATAAAAGTCTGACTCAGTTGGACTTACTACCCTCCCCAGAAGTGTCAGTATACTGTGGTAAAAAGCTGCCTATCAGGGTGACTAAAATTATATTGGATCCTGGGAAACCCTCTAATCTTTCAAGTTGCTTTCAAACAGTGTCCTACTTACCCTTGCTAGGTGTCCTCTAGGATAAAACACGTCAGGTAGTCCCATCTCCCAAGCTGACTACATTTTTCTCCTCCATCTTACTATCTCTAGCAACACCATGTGCTCAATACAGTTTTGATTGAAGTAAATTTAGGGAAAGAATCAGCCCACTCTAGTGTCAGATTTGCACTGGTTTCTGCTGGTCAGAATGACTATGGTTTTATAGGTTATAACTTAAGTATGTAGCCTTTGTAGAGGAAACTTGCCATGAGTATACAGAAATTAAAAAAAAAAAAACCCACAGCATATCAGAGAATGAATGAAAATTTAGAAATCGGCTCTGAGTTCTTTACTTTGCTGGTGCAGAGACTTGGTCCTAGAGAAATGAACTGACGAACATCCTGAGGAATTTAACAGTGAAGGAGATTGGAATGTCCCACCCCAAAGTGGGTCACTTTGGCATATGGATTGTTTTGAGCTGAAGACAATTGAGAATCGGCTAATGTATGAAGACTTATTGGAGCTTCCCTTATCTCACTAAAAGCAGAAACTTCTGAGAAATGAGGACTGCCATAAATCCCCTCTGCAGAGCAGTTTTATGGCCAGGAGGATGAGAAATCAGCACTGAGATGAGTCTGCATGCATAAACCTTACTAAAATAACTCTTACTTTCCATTAGTTTCCCTATATTTCCAGTTTCCCACATTTCTGCAATTTACTGCCCCTGAAACCCCCCAAACCCCCTTTTATTTGTCTAGTTGCCTCTCCAGAATTTATTACCCTTTATTAAAATGTTATATGAACTTCCAGGTCTAACCACTTCTGTGAGTTTTCACTTCTCTTCCGTGAAGACGTGTGCATGTAAAAATATTAACACGTAAAGAAATCTCTACCTTTTCTCCCACTAATCTGGTGCTTGTGAGTTTAATTTGCAGACCCCAGTGAAAGGATCCAAGAAGACAGAGGAGAAGTTTTTCCTCTCTTAGAGCGGCAAAGTTAAGTGAAGATTCCCTGGTCTTTTGATAACATTTTGGGCAACTGAAATAAAATGAAAAACAAAAAGTATATTCTATTTATGAAATATTCTTAACACATTACAAAATTTCTTACCTTGTACAATTTGTTATATTTCCCTGTTTCTTGTTGAGAAAGTCTGGAGGAATGAGGACCATAAAGGAATTTAATTAAGACTGAGGACAGTATTTTCTTTGAATTCACCAGACAGTTTTCATATAATGATCAACTCAGGAAAAAATGCTGGTTTGCCGGTCCCCCCGCCAGTGCTTGTATGAATGAGCACAGGAGCGTGTGTAAAAGCTCCAACCTTGCAGTCATAAGGCCTGGGTTCATCCAAGTCTTTATTGCATACGGCTGGTTCTGAGATCTTCGATGATAATATTTTGTGTATGTGTATTGACCCTGTAGACAAATTGCTGAGGGTCCTGAAGTCTCAATCTGATATTTATCATAGCCTTTTGAAAAACTGTACTTTTCCTGCAGCTTCGTTTAAGTGATGGTTGAAAACCCAGAAAAGAGAGAGAATAGACTGAGCCGCAATGCTTGGTTTTCTGTTTCCTTCAAGGAGATCCAGCCTATACTTTATAGAGAAAGTTCTGCATTTTTCATAACCAGAGCGAGAGGCTGATGGAATCCTTTTGGTATCATGCAGCCGAAGTGGGCTGACTTAAGAAGACCTAACATTGCTTATTTATGTGTAGAGTTTAATGCTAAAAGGTGCCATTAAAGGTGAGGACCACATCTAATGTCAAGGCAGTTAAAATCTTAAACATCCCTAATGACTTCTTTTAAGTCATAGCTATTCCTTACAAAAACAAACCAGTGCTAGATTAAGTGCGGGGCACTCACGTTACAAATGATACCAGTCCTCTGGATTTCTCATTACAGAGCTTCTGCCAAGTTCAGACTCTGCCAAGGATGATTTAACCATTCAGAGTGTCAAACTGACCTTGTACTTGGGGCTGGGGGTGGGGAGAAGCCTATTTGCCTAAGCGTTATTTTCGTGAATTCTGAAATAGTGAGGAGATGAAACCATAAGTTAAAGACTTTCCTTCCCTCCCGTAGTTACCATCTGCACCCTCCGTAATTGCCCTGTTGAAACTCTGTGTGCCGGAGGCCTCTCCTGCTTTCACAGACTAAATCAAACAAATGCTTTTAAGAAAGGTTTTAGAAGACAATGGAAGAAAACAGAGATAAATGGGTTAGAAACTCAGAGTTGGTAAAATTAAGTATGAGGACCATTTAGTTGTTGGTGTCTGCTTATGTGTGTGTTTTACTGCCCTGAAAGACATCAGGCTTCAGTAGCAGGCCTGTGTAACGGGGAATGAAGCATCGTCTGAGCCATGAGCCCGCAATTCTGAATGCATTAAAAAATAAGGTCATAAGTCTTTAGTTTTGAAAGCTTCCTTGTCACTCTGCTATTAGACTGGGAGATATAATTGTTGTAGGGCTAGCTAATGGAACCAAACATTGCCTCATCATTAAAATAATTAGAAGTATTACCTAATCGAGTTGTCATTAAATCACCCTCTTTTATGCTGAATGGAGCTGCATTATGGCTAAGGGGTCCTTAAAATGTTCTGGAAGTAGTTTGTTATTTATAGTATCTAAATAATTCTTTTGGGGAGAGATTAAGTCTTGCTGAGCTCCACAGCACCCACACTCATGTCATTTTTCTCAACGCACAGAGGGTGGCCCAAAGCAAAACTGCTCTATACGAGGGGATGACTGGTGGCAAGTGAAAATCACAAGAATCTCTCACTTGTCCAAACACTTTACAAGTCCTATGGAAACAGTTTCTCCATCTCCACCTGGCATTTGCTGATAAGGAATTGTACACCTGCTTTAGAGGTCCCAGCTTGTCAGATTTCACATGATGATGGTTTTCCCATTGTTACCGACTGCCCCAAAGCCATCACAATCCCAAGGGGACGTTAGGGACGACAATTTTGTCAGTAACAGTGCAGCTCCTTTTCACGAACATCCGCTACACGTCAGGTGCTGTTTTACCTGTTTCCAAATTTAGTTTATCATTCATGCAAATCTTATGAGGAAGGTTTTAACGTGATTTACCTACTGGGACAGAAATAGAATTGAAGTATAGTGCTTAAGATTTCACAACTGATCTTCAGTGGAAGTGAGGTTTCAATTAGGTCTGCCTCAGTCGAAAGCCCAGTTTTCCACTAGAACATTCTACTGGTTCTGATCAACCACTTCCGTGGAATAGGTGGTTGTTAGTTATTTTCTCCCTTCACTATGCCTCATTGATTTACTTCTGTAGTTATGGATTTAGAAGAGGCTGTAGACTTTTCATTTGAGATTTGGGGTGGGGTGGGGGGCAGGTTGTTTTTAAATAAAAGCTAATTTGGGAGAATGGCTTGAGTGCAGTCCTGCTCAGAAGCTGCTCTGAGGCTGTGATTCCAGGAACTGTCAGTAAACGTGACATTCATCGATGTGTAAGTTGCTTGCTAGGAAAGAGGTGTGAGGACTCAACTGAAAGTCATCACTTTCATACTTGGTCACTACGGCAAGCTACATCGACTGGACACATTCACTGCCCTTAGGTTCTAAATGTGATTTTCAGGTGGCCTTGAAGGAAAATGTTAAAAAAAATAATTAGCTATGCTATTTTTGAAAAATCAGGAAGATTCAATATCCGGGTAGTATCTTAGAAATTCTCATATGCACAGCCTCTGAGAATCCCAGGTTTGGTCTGTTTCTTTGTACTCTTAATCTGCATGTCCCAACGCTTCTTTGTTTATTTTGGTGTTGAAGAAGTTTGCAACTCATTGTTTACGTTGCTAAAATGGCTTCTTTGAATTATATTCCTGTAGTTCAAGGGAAAAATTACACCAGGGGGCAAAACTGCAACAAAGGTAAAGTTTATCCTTGGCATTATTCTAATCTGCCTCATCCCCAGCCCTCATTTTTGGCCTTTTAATTGGTTTCTACTACAACTGCCAATGGTGTCATATTTCCTTGTCATCTATCTGCAATAAAATATTCAAAAAACTCATTCATGCTAAAGGATTCCAGAATTAATAACATACTTCCCAGGGGCACTTGTTTGCTTGCTTTACTTAAAAAAACAAACAAAAAAAAAAAAACAACCCTAAGGAGAGGGTCAATAATTATTTCAAAGGTGGAAAAGACTAATCATAGTACACAAATGCTCTGTGTGTGCGTATGTGTGTGTGTTTAACCCCCTCCCCCTTTGGGAAACCACACTTCTCCCACTGGGTGCCAAGGATGGGCATGCCAGCCAAAGGGGCTAATTATTGGTGCTTCATTTCCTTGGCAATAGAGATTAGCTCCAGGCCTCTGTGTTTGAGCCATCGAAGTTCAAAGTTCTTTCTTGGGATTCAGGGAAAGACAGAGGGAGAGAATTGTTTTTTTCTGCTGGGGTTGCTGCAACAGGTAAGTGTGAAAATGAAGTACCTAGGCAATCATTTTGTCCCCGTGGAAGAAGTTTCTATGTGGTGGGAAAGAGTAAAGTCGGCACACGGGAAGAAGAACTAGGAGATGGAGAGACAGCTCTGCCACTGTGATTGATTTCCAGCCAGTCTAGATGTACCTGAGATTAGATTTAATGGCACTGCTCAAATGGTGTGTGTGTGTGTATGTGTGTGTGTGTGTGTGTGTGTGTGTGTGTGTGTTTTGTGTGCACGTTCATTGTATGTATATGTTATTCACCACATCCTTTTTCATGGGGAACCACACTTTTCCCACTCAGTGCCAGGGATAAGCATGTGAATCAGGGTGACTAGGCTTCCTATCAATTTCTATTCCTTCATTTTGTGGGGACGGGGATTGGGTCTTGAGTTAGCTTGATTCAAGCTCTTGGAGGTGGAAGGGTCCCAACTGATACATTAATGGTAGGATTTAGGAGATTTTTAAGTGAAATACTTTTGGGCAGACAACCTTTTTGTTGTTTCCCTTGCACCCTGAGAATGTTGCTTTGCTGCTGGTTTTGAATAATGATGCTACGTTGACATCATCGCCTGCAGTAACTTGCTGGTAGGCAGCCATGACGTACTTTTCATCATTTCTTGTTGGTGTCTTCAATCTGATTCAATTCAATTTAATTCATTTTGGTTCAGCTTCATTAATCTGGACTAGATGCTCAATGAAGTCCTTTTCTGGAAGGTCAGCAGTAAACCATTTAGGCATCTATGCAGTGCTACACTTTTTCTACTTACGGAAGTATGAGCTACTGTTTCAGGTCCTGTGGGACAACCTATACATCTTAAGTCCGCCAGTTGATCATTGACAAACACTAATGACTTGCCTCTGTTTGGAACTTTGATGCAACTCGAAGGCCTTTGGTAAGCAGAAGATGAGCTTGGTGATGACAAGCTGATACTTGTCAAACTCACCAAAAGGAAAAGACCAATTTACATTTGTATTTCTAGTCCTGGGTGGTCATGTGGCTTTTTCAACATCATTGCCAACACTCCAATTAATGAAAGACTACAAACATGAGATGAAAGTGTGACTCCTCTGGTTCTTGTTTTGAATTTGTATTTAAGTGATTATGACTGTGTATTTACGTGTACATAAACTCGGGCAACTCTTTGTAACAGAATCTATAAATAGCTATAGTAAGCACCCTGGCTGAACACCACGTGGATTCCAGTGGAAGAAAAGACCAAACTGGTGGGGCTGTTCTAACTTTCTGTTACCGCTCTCTTCCTTTTTAATTTTCTACTACGCCTTTGTTTTTGGCTCCTAGACTGTTGACATTGAGTGTGACTAAGCTTTTGCCCTGAGGACCTTTCATTTTTCTAGTCACTGACTTTTGCTTCCATCTGGAGCTGGGGTTCTCTTTGCCCCGCTGGGCTGACTCCAGGCTCGCAGTGCAGTGAGGGGACCTGTCTTGAGGGTTGTCCTGCCTGTGGTTGCTGCCGCCATCCTGGGCATCAAGTCAAAGTCTGAGCATGTCAGTGAGGACTTCCTCCAACTTGGTTTTATGAGGCTCAGTCTTAGACTGGACGAAACAATACAAAATCAGCAAGCTGAAAAGAGAAAAAATTCAGGCAGTCACAGAGTGCTTTAGTCGACAGATCAGCAAATAACCAGTTAGAGTGATTATTTTTTTCCCAAACCTAATTACTTGGGTTTGAAGCTGCGTCTTACACAACAAAACCTAGCATGCTTGCTTGGGTTATCTTTACTAAGAAAGTCATATGGAAAAATACTGTGTGAATTTTGTGCATTGACTCAAATTAAAATAACCAACTTTATTTTTTGTGATCATTTTAAATTGAATTTTAATTTTTGTGCCATCTGTAACCTAAATGAGATAAATTCTTTGATGAGCAGAATTATTTTAGTAATAAGAGACTTTAACAGGAGAAAATATGTTTATCACCTCAATCAGATCTATTTTTATTAGACCAAAGACTGAATTTCTCAACCAGTTGTACAGTAGACATGTAAATATACATGTAAACTATACTGATTACTTTCATTGTAATGAATTGCATATTCATGAGAAAAATCCCAGGAGTTATCTTATTTAAACTCCAATTATTTTCTTTTCACCAAGATGACAATATCTCTTAAATTGCAACTTTTTGATGTGTCATTTTGACTTCATAAGTAGACAGGTTTATGCATAGAAATTTGTCTTTTCAAATGACTGGGTCAAGTGGATTGATGATCATCCATCTTGATGTTAGAAAAAAAGCAATTGGTGATGATGACTCTGACAGTAATGCTGATGTTTGTGTTTTTTCTATACCACCAAGCAAATCTCTGACACTGGCTGGGTGTCCTACAGCTTAATTCTGACACCATCTACCTGGAGGTAGTGTGAGCTCTCAGAGGATGTGGGCCCAGTCCCATAAGACTGCAACACCCCTTTCCGATGCCAATCACAAGTCCAGGCTGTCACCTGTGCTTCTGAGCCATAAGCTCTAGATCAGAGGTTCCCACAGCCTTTCCTTGGGTTCAGTAAATTTGGTGAAGTGGCTCACAGAACCTACAGAAAAATTTTATCTGATAAGTTACTGGTTTATTGTAAAAGGACATAACTGGGGAACAACCAGATGGAAAGGATGCACAGGGAAGGGAAGTGGGGAGAGGGGCAGTGCTTCCCAGGCCTCTCCAGAGCGCTCTTCTCTCCCGGCACCTCCACGTGTGTTCACCAACCTGAGAGCTCTCTGGGCCCTGACCTTTTGGGTTTTATGGAGCTTCCATACACAGGCTTGACTGATTAAATCATTGACGAATGGTGATTGAACTCAGTCTCCAGACCTCTCTCTGGTCTCAGGAAGTTGATGAGTGGGACTGAAAATTTCAACCCTCAAAACACATGGTTGACTCCCCTGGCAACCAGTCCCCTTCCTTAGGTACTTTCCAAAAGTCGTCTCATTAACATAACAAAAGACACCTTCATGACTCTCATCACAGGAAATTCCAAGGGTTTTAGTTGTTCTGTGCCAGGAACGTGAACAAAGGCCAAATATATATTTCCTATTGTGTCACAACATCACGCTATCAAAACGGTGTATCTAATAAGTTAATCACGGAATGTTTGAAAAACACCATGCTATAGTTCAATGGGATGTAAAGGTATGAAACTGAACTATTCTCGACATTAAAGAATTTTTACTCTACATGAGGAGGATACGTGGATTCACACATGTACACACACAAGGTGGACTTAGATAACAAATAAATGTTGTTGTCAGACGTGTGGAGAAGGTTGGAAATTTCCCAGAGGGCTAACAAGACCAGGGACTTGAGTTAGGGCTTGAAGAATTCATATCACTGAAGAGGGAGAAGAAAATACTGTGGAGGAAAAAAAAATTGTAAAATGAGTCCTTATTCCTTTCATAGAGGAACAGTATAGCAATATTAAAAAAATAAAGGATAGGGTTCTAATAACAGGTCAGAGATGTGATCTGATGCCTCTGACCAAGTCCACATTATTCATAATCTTTTTCTTTCCACCTACTGGTTCAATGTTTATCATTAACCAAATCTACAAGCTATTTGATTAAATCAACAGGTCAGCAGGTGCTCAATTTTCTCTTGATACATAACAGATCACGCTCAGATTTATGGTTTGAAACAATAACATATATTTACAATCTCTGATGATTTCTGTGGGTCAGGAATTTGAGGAGGGCTTGATTGGATGGTTCTGGCTCTGGGATCTCTCAGATAAGTTCAGGCAGATATTGGAGCACTGATGCAGGGACGAGGGATGCTAAAGAAGCTGAGGGTTGGCCAACTTTGTATGGGTTCTCAGAGCCAATCCGTGAAGTCTGTCCACACAGGATAGTTTGGGCTTCCCTACATCATGGCGTCCTCAGGGCAGTCAGATATAAACATGGCTGCTGAAAGCTGTCCAAGAGAGAATGCTGACAAATCAAAAGCTTCATTGCCTGCTTTTTGTGACCTAACCTTGGAGGTCACACAGCATCGTGACCACCCCACAGTCACGCTGTATCCAGTTTCAAGAGAATGGAACATAGACCCCCATCTCTTGATATCAAATTTCAGGTATAAGAAAAGAAAGTGGAAGAGAAGATATTGTTCTGTCCATTTTGGAAAACAGAATGCACTGCAACAGATCATTCTGGGCATTTTGTTTGACTTAGCACTCTCCTCGAGGAGTAAGAAAGTAGTAGAAAAATCTTGAACACACAATGCTTATTTATGTTTATTGACCAAAATGTATAGGTAATGTGCACTCAAAAGAGTGGATAGCACTCATTTATACCCTGGCATAATCACATTTACTAGTCATTCAAATAACCCATCCCCAGTTCATAGCTTCTGGTTCATAACAATAATACAACATTTGGAGAGTGGCCTTGTTAGTGATAGAAATGAAAAGTCATCTTCAAAACACCTCACAGGGTTTTAATATTTTATTTTCTTATTTATCCTTCATTTGCATCAAAATCCAACCTGGTAGTGTTTCACAGTAGCTTTCTTTAGGCTGGACTTGATTGCTGGAGAGACACCTTCTGTTAATGAGATGGAGTAATCTAAGCTGTAACCTGCATTTCCAAGACTTGGGCTTGTGTGTTTTAAAACACAGCTAAAGGTTAACTAGACTTCCGAAGCAGCACAGCTATTTTATTATTTTTGTTGTTATTGTTCTTATTTTAAACATGAAACTTCATGTTCCAAACATATTTCTTATGTCCTTTTATAAGAAAGGAAAATCCTCCTTGAAATTCTCCAATGTGAGCCAGGGAAGATATTACTGAATACCATCCTCTCACCTAAATGAGAAATAGATTTCCTCTTCATTTCCTGGTGCTATTTACTTTTCAGGAGAAATGTTCTCTCGTCTCTGCTTTGGGTTTCTTTGCCTTATTTCCCCTTCTTTCATGGATGAAACATCACCAGGGAAACAGCAGCTCCAACTGCATGTGGTTAACTTGCTTTCACCCCAGTTTTACAAGGCACTTAGGACTGAACCAGAATACTCCATTAAACGCTTCTTAACTGTCTCAAATTGTCAAACAAGTGAAACTTGTGTTTGTACGTTTTCCCTGTGTGCCTTCACCCCATCTCCAGCAGGGTCCTGCTTCACCAAGGATCATTGGTGTTTTATCAAGGGGACAAGTCCACATAATACAGATTGTTGTTTACACGAGGGAAGCCAAAAGGACTTCACCAAAGGTCCATGGCATTGGCCGTTGCTTGTTATGAATATCCCCTGTGTACAACAAGATTATAATTAAGTCTTTGGTTTCATATCCAGAATCTAGACAGCATCCCTGGAGTTACAATTTGGAAAAAGAGCTACTTGGTTTGACATCAAGTGTGGGGAACTGGAAAACACAATTTTCTAAGAAGTAGACTTTTTTTTAACTGTTAGCATTCCAGTCATCACGTTAGACAAGACTGCAGCTAGATTAAATGTTCAAGTAGTAACTCTCTTTAAGTATTTCTCCTTATGTCTAGATGCTGTGGGGACTATTACTAGAAGTAGTAAAACAACTAGAAGTTTCAGTTGATTCATTTAAAAACTATGATATGATATCTTCATTTCTGAAGATTAAAAAAAAGTACAAAGCTTTTGAGAAGTTCATTTTAGTTTTTGCTTTCCTACTGTAGGCATGCATTTCTGACTTTTACTGGTATACTTCTAGAGGATTAAGGGGAAGTTGTAAATGAACCTCAACCTGAACTTCACACCTTGCATGAAATGAACTCTAAAAAGGTCATGGGGACTTCAGTGTAAAATGTGAAACTATTAAAACATTTAGTAAAAAAACATAGAAGAAAATCTTTGGTACCTAGGGCTAGGTGAAGAATTTTAGCCTTGATGCCAAAAGCATAATCCATAAAATGTAAAACTGGTAAATTAGATCTCATCAAAATGAAGAACTTTAACTCTGGGAAAGACCCTGTGAGGAGGATAAAAAGACGAAGACATATTGGGAGAGAACCTTTGCCAACTACGTATTCAATAAAGGCCTCGTGTCTAGAATATGCAAAGAACTCTCAAAACTCAACAGTAATAACATGAGTAATCAATTAGAGGATGAGCAAAAGATATGAGCAGACATTTCACAAAAGAGGACACACAGATGGTAAATAAGCACCTGAAAGGGTGTTCAACATTGGCTATTGGGGAAATAAAAGTTAAAACTGCTGATATCACTATAGGTCTCTCAGCTGTTAAAATATGAAAATAGTGACAACCCCCAATGCTGGTGGCTTCCAGAGAAACCAGATTTGCTTACATATTGCCAGTGGGAGTGGGAATGTCGCAGTCACCCTGAAAACCTGCTGGGAGTTGCTTTAAAAACTCAGTGTGCACTGACTGTACAATTTAACCATTGTAGCCTTGGGCATTTATCCCAGAGAAATGGAAACTCATTTTCACACAAAAACCTATATATGAATGTTCATAGAAGCTTTGTTCGTAATAGCCCCAAACGAAACAACCCAAACGTACTTCAACAAGAGAATGGTGAGAAAAGTCCGTGGCACGTCCGCACCAGGATTGCTATCTGGCAGTCAAACTATTAAAATAGGGGAAAAGTGGATCCAATTAAGGGAATTAGGCTGCGTTTAAAAACACAAATCTCAAAACACTACTTTGTATAATCCCACTTAGTAACATCTCTGAAATAGCAAAATTTATAGAGAATATCTGTGTAGCAATAGAGATGGTGGACAAAGTTCAGGAATGGAAGCGGGGAGGGGTGGCTGTAAAGGGTTAACACATGGCACCTTCCGAGAGAGATCTGTTCTGCATCTTGATTTGTGGTGATGGTTACCTGCATCTATACATGCAATAAAATGACACAGAATAAACAGACACCCTTGTATGTAGGTAGGCGCCTCCCCCACACAAATGCCTGTAAAATATACGAAATTTGAATAAGTTGTGCCATTTGCATTTTATTGGTTGTAATATTGTGCTATAGGTTTACACGATGTTACCGCTGAAGGAATGGGTGAAGGATACCTGAGAACTCCCTGTACAATTTTCCTAAAACTTTTGGTGAACATGTAATTATTTCAAAATAAAAAAGTTTAAAAAAGTCATTTGCTAGACTTAATTGAAGGTCCAGCCCTACATTGCTAATAAGGATGTATTTATTTCTGTTAAGAGCAAGGAATAAAAGCAATTAGCACCAAAATAATATATATTATATATACATATACACATATACATATATATGAAGCTAGGGACATGGCTAGGGCTGTCACTGAAATTTATTGGTAATTCCTTTGAAATCCATGCACAGTAGATATGTTTGATAAGTGTCACACTTGCTTACCTTTCTTTTTATGAATATAATTATAGGAGAGGGAGAAGGAGAGCAGAGGTAAATGCTACCAAAACACATCACAAAGCCTCAGAGCCTGGGCTCAAATTCCTACTGGCTTTATTATTGTAAGAGCAATATCAGTTTCTTCCAGATCTAAGCCTAGAGGAGACAGTAATAGTTGAAAATATGCAAAAAGTAATAAATCTCTTTGTTCCCCCAAAAGTTTTAATCATATTTTAAATATTTCTCATTTTATATTATTTATGTTGGAATTCGCTTAGGCCTCAAAACGGGTAGTTTTTGGAGAAGGAAAAGCAGTTTGGAAACAGAATTTTGAAACGCTGGTATTCTTACTCTCTCACATCAATAGATAAGCAAAGTTTGAAACCTTTTTGTGTCTTTTCAGCAATGATAGTATACATGAACTGTATGTGTGTGTATATATGTATATATAGACATGTGAAATTTTGGATGGTTCCAGGGAAAATGTCACGCTTTATTAAGCACCTTCCAAAAAGTGCAGAAGTTGTATAATTTACTTTTTGAAAATCACTATTCATTATAGCAACAGAGGACTTCTTTAAAAATTATGGAACATCCGCACGAAGGCTATTATGCTGTGAGCTGGCTATGTCATACCTCAATGTGTTACTATGGAAGATCTATAGGAAATATTATTAAGTAAAATATGCAGCAGAGAGAAAAGTACATAAAGTATCTGTCATTTGGCTTAGATGGGTGCACACAAAATTATGTATGTATATTTGCTTGCATTTTAAAAAATCAAAGCAAAAACATCAATATTTTAAAGCTGATTTCTTAGAGGGGAGTTGAGAATAAGGTGACCATCACAGACAGAATTCTACTCAATTTCTCTTAGTCTACCTCACTTTGTAGTTCCGACCTTGGCATCATTTAAGTATTTCACATATTTTTAAAATAAAATTATCAAGCAACCCTTCAAACTTGAAAGGGAGATGAATCCTATGGTCCTAACTATGCACAAAGTTCTCTCTAAGTGACTGTAAAGTACAGTGGTTTCCCTGTACAATCCAAGTGACATATATTTTAGAGACAGAGCTGCAAAAATTTTGGTTAACTTTTTTCACATTTCTGAAATGTATTTTTGATGTTAGTATGCAATGATTGGACATTTGACATGAAAGAATGATCAGTTTTTTAAAATGTGATTGTATTATATTTTAAAAGAGTCCTTATCTGTTGGAAAAGCATGCTAAAATATTAACAAATGAAATAATATGATGCTTACTTGTTTCAAATCATCCAGGAAAAGAGAAGTGTGCAAAGTACTGTTGAAAGATGGCCATGGGTTGGTCATTTCTGAAGCTAGGTGATGAGGACATGAATGTCATTATCTTATTGTCTTTACTGCCATGTAAATTTGAAAAAATTCAAATTAAAGTATTAAAAATTTCCATCAAATCAGGGTTGAAATTTTAAAATAAAAGAATTTGTGTTGCTTCCTTCAATACTAAAGAAGGCGGTCTCTATAGAAATTCATTGTTGGTAAGCCCAGCATAATTTTTAAAAATTGCAAAAGCAAGTGCTTTCTGATACTAGTCTGCATCAAGGTTCACTATTTTACTTTATTTCAGATTACAAGAGTACAGGAGTCTAGGATAAGATTTTTGAAAATCATCTTCCATTGTACAAGTAAAAGAAAAGCTGATCAGTTTTTTTCTTGGGCATGGAAGAAAGTATAACTTCTTAGCCAGCTTTTTGTGAGAAATTCCAGAGAAACACAGAAGCACAAATTTTCACCTCCTGCTCACCTGGTCCTTCTGATGCAGGCTTCATCACCATTTCTCTGATGGAGAAAAAGGACCATATATATAGTTTATATATTTAACTGTAAAATGGTACCTATTTCATAAAGCAATTGTGATGCTTAAATGAAAAAAAATGTTTTAAAATGTTTTATTTTTCCTTTCCCAAGGGAATAATATCCACTGCATATGGTTATTAGCTTCAGGTGAAATAATAATGTATGTAAATGTGGTTTTTGGTCATTATTATGCCTATGTGACCCCTAGGTCACAGGCTGATGAGACCAACACTTAGCAGGCTGCATATCTCCTATGGGGTTTTTGAGATGCATGAGGATGAGAGTTTGATGGACTTCCAGAGACCTGAGCAGGTTACCATCTCTGAAAGCATGCTTATTTATGTGAGACTATTCTTAACTTACTGGCAATCAGAGCTTTGTTTCCTGGAGTGAGTCTGCCCTTGATTGTCCGACTTTCAGAAGGGAGTTGCCAATACTGGTTGCTTGGCTTGCAGAAGTGTGTTCACCAAATTGAGTTATTGATGGACTGAACAAGTTAAAACCTGGTTCTGATGGTTCTGTTACCAAAGCTATAGATCAATGAATCTTTTCCTAAGCTTGCGGGAACTTCTAGTTTCTCAAATCTCATTTTTCACATACCTACCAATTTTCTAAGGAGCTCTCTCATGGAAAAGAAATATATCTTATACCCTGGATGCTGAATACCAAGCTACAGCTCCAAAGAGAAGGGAATTGAAGAAAACAATCCCTTATTAATGGTTTTAGAATGGACCAAGATGTTTAAACCCAAGATGGAAAATTAGACAAAATTGATTTGTCTATTTTGTGAATTCTTCTCATTTTGTTTCATCCATGCTCATCACCTAATTGAAATTTATTGGTAAGTGTAGCAGGTGCTTAGCAAATTTTATTAGAATTACTCTTGGTGAGAGAAATTGACAGTCCTGGTGTGGGGGAGTGGTCACCAATTCAACTATTTTTGAGAATATTAAGAGAATTATCTATGAACAGACTCATTTTCTCCTACCTGTAATTTTTTTTTTCAGGTGGAGAAATAACCAACACACTTTTGAGTAATTATGATATTCCTTACAATTGTGTTTCTTTTGCCTAATGTGTTATTTCCAAGCAAGTAACAAGCAATGAGACTCAGGGAGAATATGTACACAAACCCACAAAACTCGATAGATGTCACAGGTCATCTTGTGATGTAGACCCATGCTCTAAGCATTGTTAGTAATCGATACATGTTTGTACAGTGAATTGTTGAGCAGTTATTACATGTCAAGAATTTTATTGACCATATCCTATTTAATACATCAACTTTATGAAATGCGGGCTGTTACCCTCATTTTACAGGAGATGAATCTGAGACATAGAGAAGTTCAGTGGTTTGCCCAACATCAGATAGCCAGAAAATGACACTAAGAAAGAAAGTGGATTTGAATCCATACCTGTGTGACTACAAAGCCTAGACTTTTAACCCTTTTGCAGGATCTTAAGGCTGCGAGCTTTGTTAAGGCAAATGCTAAAAATGTTGTGATTTAAAGTAAAGGGGAAAACTCAACTTAGCAATTCACTCATTATTATTTCATCCATTTAACACATTTGCTGAGCCCCTATTATTTGCAAGGCACTGTTCCTGATGCTTCTGAAGATACAAAGATGAAGACAAATTCAGCATCCTCTTAAAGCTTAAGTTCCATTGAGAAAGGTTACAAACAAATAAACAGATAAATATCAAATACACTAACGTCAGCTGACAATAAGTTATTGAAACACTATGGTAGAACTTGTTAGGTCCTTTAGAAGAACTAACAATTTGGTGGAGGAGACAAAGCATGGATATATAAAAAGTTAAATGGATAAAAGTGTCAAGCAACCTAAATAAGATAAGAATCGAAACAAAGCATGGAGGATTAATTTCTATTAAGTACTGTAGAAAACAAACGATGGAAGTCTAGGGGAGGGGACGATTGTGCTGGACTGCAGTGTTCTGGGGAAGTTATGGGGAGAAGACGAACGAGTAGATATGGTTTGGCTGGAGGGAGGAAGTTCTGGGGCAGTGAAAACAAGTTAATTGTCTCAACGAGACAACTGAAAGTTCATTTTTCTGCTGATAGTTGCTAAACGCGACAGATTTAAAGAGTGTGAGTTTGGCCCTCATGGCTCTTAACACTAAATCTGAAGCCCCATTCAGTTTCACCAAGCTGGCCTCAAAAACATCAGCATGGTGCCTAGACGTTCATGCAGCAGTTTCTGAACCTCAACACATGGATAGGCTTTAAAAAAAAATGCAAACAAAACACGACATTTACCATGCCCCGTAGAGTATGAAAACCTAGCTGACATTCTCATTTACTCATCATCAGTCTCCTTTAAAATGTCATCCATCATTGGCTCTCATTTCCCTGAAGAGCCTGTGAAAAGCTGGAGTGCAAATGGCTGAACAGTCGGACGCCCGCCATTATTCCTCTGGTGGGAATAACAAGGAGGAAGTCAAGTTTCTCTGACAACAATGGCTGACGCACATCTGAGTCTGGAGGCAGCCTGGACAGAAATGTGATTTTGAACCAGTGGAGCACTCCTCTGTCGGGTAGAGCCCTGACACACTGGTTGAAAAGAGTTTACAGCCCTGTATCTATCCAAGGGTTTGGTGTATTTTTAAATAAGGTGCTGCCAAGCAACCTTTCTGGAAAGGAGCCTCTCTGTCTATGCTGCCTGGAATTGGAGCAGATGTGTCCAGAAGAGTAGGACCAGATCCTTTCACACATTCCCTTGAAATCCTAAAAAAGGTAAACTTGAAATTAATCCTGTGGGCCGAGGTGGCTGAAACATACGTGGGGGGAAGCGAGAGAATGTGTTTTCAAGTAATGAAAAGGAAGTGGTAGATGACTTTTTCCCTCCCATTTTGATGGAAAAGTTGAGGAAAGAACAATGGTGTATTTTTCAAAATGCAACCAACAATATATCTTTAACTGCTGTTTAACTTCAGCAGTGCCTTAGGTGTCAGAGACACACTTAAAGCAAGAGGAGTCAAATTTAATTTCCAGGGCTCAGTGATTGCCCTTGGAGCCTTGTAACTGGAAGACTCAACTGCCTTCCGAGTAGGCTGTTTTTCCACTTGTGATTTTTTTTTTTTCCAGGGACTTTTTGGTGGATGGGAGCAGTGGTATGGTGTTGAGATAAAGATAAAACTCACAAGTGTTTGTGATAAATACACACTTCGATTATTTAGAAATACTTGAATTGATCCAGTCAGAGGTAATGTGTCCTAAAATTAGAAACTTCTCAGAATGGAATATACCAGTATTCCAATCACCAAAATAAAGACACTTAAAATTAATTCAATGACTTAATATTAAATGCTGAGTGTTTAATAAAAGTCACTATGTTATGTGCCACGGGGAATATGAATAAAGACATTATATATATCCTTTGAGAGGTGCCAATCTTACTAATGTCTAAAACAGAGTCAAAAAACAGAAGCAAAAATGTCTTCATAAAACTTTAGTGTCTGTGTTTATGCATATATGTTGGTTTCAAAAATCCTACCAATGTCCAGTGCAGTCAAATAAGATTTTCTATAAGGGAGATGCAGATCTTATGGGAGATGAGATGCTAAGTTGGAGGAAAAATGAAAACAGTAAAATTCTGTTATATCTCAAGTCGTGCATCCTTCTCCCTTCTCATATGACCAACATCACCAGATTTTCCTGTGGCATTAGAAAAAGCTGCTGATGCTCGCTGTGCCCAGCGATAAGAGTTGGTTTGTGTTTAGGGCCCTTATTTAGCTCTGCCCTTGGACGTCGGGGAGAAGAACGCCTGCGCTGAGCCATGTATTTTAGATCGCCTCCCTAAATATTGCAAAATACATATTTTTTAAGTAAATAAATATATTAAAAATACATGACTGCTTCTGTCACTTGGGATTCAGGGCCCAAGTGCTGGTTGAGTATAATCCATAACCAGCGCTGGCTACATGATTTGTGGGGCTGAGTGCAAAATAAAAATGTCCCTTTTACAAAAAGCAGGAAAAAGTGCTATGAAAGATTCATGTGAAGATATTTTTTCCTTCTTCCACTAGCCTCTCTCTCTCTCTCGCCACTTGTAATGGTGTTTTTTAAATTTGCTCTTAATGTAGTCTCAAGTAAGGAAATTAAAACCTTTAAATTATTACCATGCCATCTTACCATTCATCTCTATAACGTATAATGCCAGCTGTAAATGTGAACATTGGAGCATTTAGCTGATAGGCAGAATTACTGAAATTATACATTCTACATTTTGTGGCTCAATCCTGGATCAAGCCAGGAAAGACACATCATAAGCCAGATTCAAAGTCGTTTAGAAGAAGGAAGACAGGATCCCCTCCAACCTCTAGGCTTGCGGCCAGCTGAGGGGTGCTTGGAATGGCAATAGTGGCTCGGTGGGGACCCTCCTTGCTCTCCAGTGACACAGATGTGAGGGAATCTTGCATAAAGAAGTACTGTTGCTCAGTTGTTCTGAGTGGCCATAGTCTTGCTTCCCTTCCCATCCCCATTTATGGTTCTGGAGATATTTAAGAATAAGCGTCGTATTTTCAACCGTTGGTACTGTAGGTGAGACACTTGCTTACATTATTGAACATTCATTTTGCTGTTAAATTTGTAAAATATAGGTCTAGATGTTATAATGTGCATCAAATGTGATTGTGATTCTTTACACAGGCTGCTAGGTGCACACTGAATGCTGGAAATGTGAATTACATTTTTATTAAAAACTTAATGACAGCAATTTTTTCAGACCTTTTCAGCTTTATTTAAATAATTTGGTTTCGATTTTTAGATTTTAGATCAACATTACTTTTGAATTATAATTTATATTATGCCTTTTAATTTTAATAGTAACTTTCAATATTTTAGAAGGATAATTTTGAAAACATGTATGCAAAAATTACTTTAACTTTCCTTTTTTACATCTACTTTAATTTACATTTACAGTATATATTTATATTCCACTTTGTGCTAGAGCAATACTATACTGAAACAAAAATTTTGTGAAAATGTTATTTATAACAATATAATTAGTGACTTTACTGAAAGGAAGAAAAGAATAATTATTTTTACAGGATAAATGCATAACACTTTGTATATAATGTACATATTTGCCTTATTACTCATCCAGACACCACCGGCCCATAAACAGGATATCCCTACATGCATAGTAATAATTAAATTCCATTGTCTTTGATGTTTTGCCAACTTTCAGTCCTATAAAAACCACAGCTTTACTCACATTAATTTTTTAAATTTTGTCAATATGAAGATATAAATTTCAAGGATGAGAGATATAATTCTTTTACTTAACTCTCTGTTAACTTGATTTATGACTTTTAAGTACTTAGACATGGTTTACAGGCCTTTTTTATAGTCTTGCTCTTGGCCTCAGTTATTCAGTGAAGGCCTGTTGTTTGATTAAAAATTTGTCTCGATCTGTAAAAATCCCACTCACAGAAGAGAGTTGGCCTTTGTGAATGGGACCGGTTGAGGGACTGTAGATTCCAATGTCTCCCTTCTCAGGCTCACTCTGCGGTATGGACTGTTTGGCTTGGAACTGTTGATAAAATTGTTTGCACTTCTGGGTTGATTTTTCTTTTTGACCAAACACACTTAGTTGAATATTGTAAGTTAAATGTAATCATAATGCTACTTCCAATGCAGATACTGAAACGAGGAAAAGGTTCATAATTAGTTAATTAATTGTTTTATTAAATTTAACAGATTATGGCTTTGCTATCACTTTATGATTTTAGTGTTTTACCTTCATGCATATAGCCATTCATTCAGCACAAGTTAACTTTTGGGCATGGAAGATACAAATAAGATTCCATTTTTACTTTTGGCAAGAGGCTAGAAGAAATACTATGAATGGGCCTCTGCTACAATATACCTAGTCGTACCTTTTAATAAATTGCAGTCTTTACAGAAAATAAGAGAAAACTTTAACATGGCCTTCCTGCTGTCAAAAACTGTGAAACTTCTGAGATTTCCCTGCTTTCAAGCTAACAAGTTGCTTGTCACAGTTTCACAGATGCTGGTAGAAGACACGAGACAATGCACCTTATTACTCACAACACCGCAGACAGAATGCGATTTGTGTTTTCATAAGGTTCCTTGTCTTCCAAGCCTTCCAGGGTGGCGGACAAGCCCAGGTAGATGCTGTGTATGCAGTGGGTTTGCATCATAGCTGAGGAATGCTCAGATTAGGAAAACACCATTTTTCAGAAGGATTACCAGAAAACTTGTTCAACTTTTGACCTAGTGGGAGAAATTGTGTTTATGATTTTTGGATATATCTGCCCTTCACATTAGATGGAGGTAGCATCTACATCCTCCAAGGCTGTTTTCTCTATAAAAATCCTTGAAAAGATAGTTCAGAACAAAAACTGTCAATCCTTCTACTCAGAGGACACACAGAAATGTGAGAGATTCATGGATAATTTTCTTCCAAAACCCACCAGAAATAACTTAGTAAACCAACACAAATAAAAGTGGACAATGAGTAGTAAACAAGTGTAAGCTGGGCTTACTCTGTGGGCAAAGGCCAATACCGGAATACTAAATTCTGGGTCAGAAGAATGGTAGGGGAGTTGAAACAGAGAATATTTTGGACTCTAAAAGGAGGTTAAATGGTCTCAGGTAATAACATCCACTGGTTCTCAGCATAAGCAAGTTGTTCTGAAGGAAAAAAACTGATCTCAAAAGGAAAGCATTCTCTAAGTGCTCTTAATTACCATATAATAAGACCAAATAAATAAAAGTACATAGTTCAAAATCACCAAACACATGAGGAAATAAGCCACCATGAGTGAGAATTATCATATAGATTTAGATCCAAAGTGATTCAGATATTGAAGATTTCAGATGCAGAATATAAACAAATTTTGTATAAACTGCTTGAATAAATGAACATTAGAATCATAAAAATAAGCATGAAATAAAAATTTGTAATAAAATTATCAGATAAACCTAAATAAGAAAAAATATAACTTTTAGAAATAAAAAAATATGGGCACAGGAGACTTCACGGATTGATTAAATGGTGATTAGGTCAGTATAAGAGAAAAGTAAATAAAGTAAAGAAGATATACAAAAAAAAATTATCCAGAATTAAACTCTGGGAGATGAAGGAATGGAAACACAAGAAAAATAAAGAGATGTGGAAAACAGAATGAGAAGATCTAATGCAAAACTAATCAGAGTCCCAGAAGACAGTATAGAGAAAAGAAAATTTTAAAGAGACAATGACATAATTTTCCTGCCCTGATAAAAGCAGGAAAATTTATTTTCAGATAAAATAACCATAATTTATAGCAATGATAAAGACTTCACATTAGATAACTGTGATAAAGTTACAGAGTACCAGGGATGAAAAGAAGATCTTAGAGCAGCAAAAGAAGAATGTCAGCTTGTGTACAAAGAGAAGATGTAAGGGATCTGTTGGTGATGTCTGGATAATGACTGTAGGGTTAAGAATATTGTGAAATAATATCTTCAAAAGTGCTGATATAAAATACTCTTCAGCCTAGAATTTTGTACCCAGCACAACTATCTTTCAGTGATGCGAGCTGGCCTAAACTGTCAGTTGGCTATTATCAGATGCACCTCTTAATTTTAATTTATGCTCTTAATACTTCACATTTGTAAGCTTATGGTTTATATCTTCAATAAGATGATGAGTTTCTAAAGCTAGGAATGATCATATATTTTTATATCAATAATTAGTATAGTTTTTATTGTCAGTCAGTGGAGGACTTGATGAGTCATTGACTGACTGATGGACTTAGCTACTATGACTCTAGATGCCAGGGACCGTGTGTCTATATGTTAGCTTTTTGGTAGCACTAGATTCAACTGTATAGTCTGAGGATACATAGACATTTGCATGAGGAATCTTCAATGCGATAATGCAATCAGTTTGTGTTATTGAAATTCACCTACATGCCTCACAATGAAAAGAAATCTTTTATATGAAGTGACTCTATAACTTATAAATGGTGTGACCTTGAGTGCTAATATTTTCCTCATAAGTAAGTGAGGACTGAATAACATAGGTATACCTCGGGGATATTGCAGGCGCAACTTGAAATCACACAATAAAGTCAATATATCAATAAAGTGAGTCACATGAAGGTTTTGGTCCCCAGTGCACCTCTCCACCCTCACCTCCTGCTTCACCTTGCACTTCTACGTTATGGAGATGGCTTCTTTCCTTAAACCTCATGAAGTAACTTCTGCTACTTCTCCTTCAGCTTCCTCGCCTGTCTCAGCCTTCACAGAATTGCAGAGAGTTAGGGCCTTGCTCTGGAGTAGCCTTTGGTTTAAGGCAATGTTGTGGCTGGTTGGATCTTCCATCCAGACCACTGACACTTTCTCCACATGAGCCATAAAGCCGTTTTGTTTCCTTATCATTCGTGTGTTCACTGGAGTAACACTTTGAATTTCTTTGAAGGAATGTTCTTTCGCATTCACCACTTGGCTAACTGGCACAATAGGCCTAGCTTTCCACCTGTCTCGGCTTTTGACATGCCCTCCTCACTAAGATTAATTAATTATAACTTTTGATTTAAAGTGAGACACGTATGATTCACTTGAAAGCCCCTGTAGGGCTATTAATTGGCCCAGTTTTAATAGTGCTGTGTCTAAGGGACCGGGGAGGCCTGAGGCAAGGGAGAGAGACAGGGTAGTAGCTGGTCGGTGGAGCGGTGAGGACACACACAGTGTTTATTAACCCCTCTGTCCTACGCGGGCATGGCTTGTGGCACCCCAAACAGTTGTAGCAGTTACATCAGACTGCTGATCACGGATCACCAGAACAGATGTAATAATAATGAAAGAGTTTGAAATGTGAGAATTATAAAAATGTGACACACAGTGAGCAAGTGCTGTTGGAAAAATGGCACCTATAGACTTGCTCAGCTCAGGGTTGCTACAAACCTTCAACTTATGAAAAACACCACATCTGCAAAGCTCAGTACGGAAGTGCGATAAACAAGGTCTGCTGGTATCACTTACACAGAGCGTTTATTACAGTGTCCAGCACATAGACATCACTCAGTACGTAAAACTGAATCATTTTTCATGTTTTCTGGAGGTTATAGCTTAAATTCCGATGCTTAAGAGATAGGATCTGGGAAACACTCACATTCTAAGAGGAAAAAGATGATGAGATGGTAGATATTAACTAATTGTGGCAATCCTTTTGCAGCATGCGTAAGTCACACCTTTATGCTGTAACTTGAAGCTCATACAGTGACGTATGTTGATTATATCTCAATAAAATGAGAAAGTATCAATGTTGCTATCAAGAAAAATGAAAGAAAAAGTTCTCCACGGCTTATTAAGAAGTGATAGAGATGAAACTCTCCCTTCCCAAACGTCACCCTAATGTGCTGACACTCCGGGCCTCTCCAGTCTATGTGAGCAAAAGATGAAGAAGCATTTAGGAAATCATTTTAGGTGGTAATTCAACATGGACTGGAGGAAAATAAAACTACTTCGTAGTGAGTTCATACAGTTCATAAACCAGTCACGTGTTCAATTCTTATTAATATAAAATAAAAGTCAAAAGAATAGAAATTCTGTGCCTAGAATCTTAATTTTGTCCATCCTAATATCATCCGGGTGCTCTAATTTATATTCTAATATTAAGTAACAGTATTTTCTCAGCATAATTTTTAGTTTTCAAAGAGCATGTAGTGCTTTGTAATTTAGAAAAAAACTTTGGCTTATATTAACTCATTTAATCCTAATATTTGATACATTGGGTGGGGTGGGGTGGGTAAGAAAATGATTACTTTTTGTATTTTACAGAGAAGAAAGCAAGTAAGATGTTGAATGACTTATGTCCCACAACTAGAACTAGACTGAGCTCAGACCCTTTCATCCAACATTTAGTGTCTATGTATTCATAGGATGCTTGGTTACACACTGTTCAAGATAGTGGAGTTACCGTGGTCAACGTGACGTACAAAATACTGTCTTTCTTGGTGCTTACATCCTAGTAGAGGCAGAAAGATTAAAAAAAAAATAACTAAACAAGGTTATCTCAACTAGTTATAAATTCAATGAAGGGGAAAAAAATCAAAGTACATAACAGAAAGTGAACTGAGGCAGGGGTGGGAGGCGCCTTTGACCCAGTGGCAGGTGACTACACCTGAGCATAGTCACAAGTGAGAAGGAGCAAGCCGTCTGAGCTGCCTGGGGGAAGCACACCCCAGGCAGTGCCTACAGCAGGTACAACAGACTGGACTCGAGAGTCAGTCTGCACTTTTCAAGCAACGGAATGTGACCGAGCTTGAGTAAACTAGGGGAGAGTGTGGGGGCAGCTTTAGGGGAGGGAAGCAAGGGCCAGATCCCGCAGGGCCTCGAAGACTTCGGCAAAGAGTCTGCATTTCATTTTAAGTGCAGTGGGAAACCACTGGAGGGACTTCACCTGGGGTGTTTATATTTTACGAGGTCTTTCTTGTTGTAGGGTGATGTAGCTCCCTGTCTGGGAACAACAGGGTCGGCAAGGCGCTTTTTCGAAAGTCTTCAAAGCAAGATGTGGGGAGAGGGGGGTTTAGCTCAGCTCAGGGGTAGAGCGCGTGCTCAGTGCACACGAGGTCGTGGGTTTAATCCCCAGCACCTCCAGTAAATAAATAAATAAATGAGCTAATGATCCCCCCATAGGTAAATAAATAAATAGAGACTGTCGCTTAAAAAAAAAAAAAAGAGAGATGACCCTGGGCTCAGGGGGCGGCAGCCAAACTGACTGAATAACTGGATGTAGGATTTTACAACCCACTGTTGGGCTGGAAATCCAGCGCACCTCTCACTAGAACCCATATGCCTTCAAAGTTTCCAAACGTATCGCCCAGTTCTGGTAGGACCTTGGCAGCACAACTCTCCTCCCTTCACTCTTGTGGCTCAGTAACTATGACCTTCATTAATTCCTAGAACCCACTGAACACAGCCCTTTGGACCACACTTTTGCTCTGACCACTGTTTTCTCAACCTTCAGGACTTAACGTAAATATTGCTCCTTCAGAGATGGTCCCTAACTCCCCTAGATAATTATGTAGTCCCCTCCCGCTCTTGCCAGTCTCTTCTTATCCTTCCAATCAGTCATCATCATATCTAATTATTTGATTTATCTATTTACTTGTCTGTCTCTCTCCCTAGCATGTAGGCTTCCTGGCAGGGACTACGTCTTCCTTAATAGTTATGTCTCAGCACATGAGGCACTCAGTCAACGTTAATAGCTAGCACTTTGGATCTCTAAATCTATGACAAAGAGTATCCTAGGCACTTTGCATATTTTAATGTAATCTCCCTGCAATCCTAAGAGGTTGAATCTATTATAATTCACCTTTTATGGCTGAGAGAATTACAGAGTTGAAGGAACTTGCTCAAGATCCCCAAATTAGTGAAAAGGTGAATCTGGGATGTAGAAACGGACAGCCTCTCTTCTGAGTCTGCGTTCTTGACCATCACCTTAATCTTCCCTCAGGATAATGGGTGAATTAACAACGGTGGTACTTAATCCTCCCCTTAGCTCTAAATGATGCTTTAAGGTTATTTTTTAACATGGATAAAAGAATAAATGCTATTATGGACGAACAATAACAAAACCTAAATGGTCCTTAGCTCCATGTATGCCTTGATTTCAATGACTCAGTAAAGAAGATGCCATTTTCCAGCTTCTGCTGTCTTAGATTGTTTATTTTCTTACCCCTTAAATAATGGGGGGGGGGCAGGAAGAATTTTACTCCCACTGCTTCTCATCCTGTGGTTTCTATAGATCATGTGATGTTTTACATCTCACTGAGTTCTGCTACTTTTAAGCAGCCAGCTTCATTGTCAAAATCACCTCTTAAATTCTTTGACCAAGTTATTGAGCCATAAAAAAAGCAACCTTAAAAAAATATTCATAACACAGTTTTCTCCGTAGCCTTTTGGTTACAGACCGATTTACATGCACAGTCATGACTGGGTGGGTCTAAGCCAGATTTTCCTCATGTTTGTGGCCCCAGCACCCAATACAGTGCTTGGCACACACTGGGAACTCGATACCTATTTGTTCAGTGAATAATGAACCCAGCATATGAAACCTATTAGATAATTTTGGCCACGTGTCTCATTTGGTGAAATCATATAAAATGCATCCAACAGAGCATCTGCTACCTGCTTAGGCCCCCGGCTGGGAGCAAGATGGCGGCAGTGAAGACTTTTGGCAGGTCGGGATTGCGGGGTGAGTTCCTATGCTGTCCCCCTGTCAGTCCAGCAACACCATGATTCCTCCGTGACTCCCTGATCACCCACCTTTACTCATTCCATGGCTGATTTTCTGCTCAGATCCTCCAGCCTGACTCATGGTGTGACCTACTTTTCAGGCTCCGCGCCTTCCTTTTGGTTCCCAGACTCTGACGGGCATTCTCCTTCCTGGCACTGCGCTTCTGTGGACAGATATCTGGGAACAACCCCACCTTGGCATGGCCTGGGGGAATCTCACTTTTCACCCCACCTTCATCCTGAGCCTGCCCCACCCCCTCCAAAAAAAAAAAAAAAATCACCCATCGCCAGCCCTGGTGGCAGTCCTGGGTTGGAACGATCTATTTTCTTCAACTGCCAGATTCATCTTTATTCTTAGAACTTTTTGGATGTTTGAACTCCTTGCTTTTTTATATCTCTTTTGGTAACCTTAAATCGCCCTTTCTTTTCATCAGAAGCCTTGCCTGTTTCAAATATACATCTAGCCTATCCAGCCAACCTGAAGACAAACACCAACGCCTTCCTGCCCTTTGAAAACCAAACTTTACCACCGGTCACGTGATTTCTCTGTGTTAAGAGCTGAACACACTACTGGGCACAAAACTATAAAAATGAAGGCAGATTTTGAATGTTTTCAAAGAGGAAAATAAGTCTGAACTGTATATGCGTCAAAAAATGTCCTTTAATTTGGATAGCAGTCTTTGAAGATTATTCCTATTATATATATTTTGTTGTTAGATTTTTTTTTCCACTTTTTTAAAAAACTGAAGTATAGTCAGTTTACAATGTTGTGTCAATTTCTGGTGTACAGTATAATGTTTCAGTCATGCATATAGACATATATATATATTCATTTTCATATTTCTTTTCATTAAAGGTTACTGTGAGATATCAAATACAGTTCCCTGTGCTATGCAGAAGAAACTTGTTTATCTATTTTATATATAGTAGCTAGTATCTGCAAATCTTGAACCCCTAAGATTGTTGCTATTGTATTTCTATTTCTTCCCTCTGCTAACTCTCCCATGCCTGTTCTTCTTCGAAAAGATACTGTTCCCGGCACAGTGGTATACAGTTTGGAAAAGTCTGCCTTGTGTGCATCCAGCATCAGAATCCAAGCCAATGGCATTTTCTACTGAGGAAAGTCAGCTCTTAATGATCTCTGTTTGGATTATCTACGGTTTGCTTGTTCCAGACTTTCTCCTCCCTGACTCCGCCAGCCCCAGAACATCTCCAAGTTCTCTCCACTCCTCTAGTCTAGTTAATTTTTTTTTTTTCTCAAAGAGAATGAAAATTAACTCCAAGATTAGCTTAACTAAAACATAATTGGGTAAGTTGCTCTATAAAAAATTGAATTTCACAGAGCCACAGGAAAAAGAGGAATAATTTTGGATCTTCCACTATCATTATTATTACTGTATTATTATTATTATTATTATTATTATTATTATTATTATTATTATTATTATTATTATTATTATTATTATTACTATTACTGCTACTGCTACAATCACCCCTGCTACTATTGTTATTTGGCTAGGATACTTTAAGGCAGATCCTACCCCTTATTTTTCTGTAACGTCCAGCTGAGCCGAGCACCATTTTGGAACTCTCTTTTGAGTTAATTCAGAAGCCATCATCATTTTCTGCTAATGTTGAAAAATTATTTGGAATAAGGCCATTTTACAGCCTTGCAAGGTTGGAAGAGCTCTGAAAGTTTACCTCATACAACCACCATCAATTGTTCTGGTCTCCTCGCTAACGTTCCTGCCGAGAGGGTGGTCTGGCCTCTGCTGGAACGCTTTTGGGGATGGTCTGTTCTCTGAAACACTAGGAGGTCCTCCCTTTGATCATCTTTCACCTCATTCCTGGAGCGATTGTAATTTCACTGTGGTTGGGTGGCTGAACACTCCAAGGGGCTGGAAGGTAAACCATTGTCAGGCAGGCCAGCCAAATCCAGTTCCGCGAAGTCAATTTGCTATTGCTGGACTCCGTCCAGCAGAGATACCATTCATATTAATAGGGATCTTTTTGAATTCGAATCTTATCTACATGAGCCAGTGAGAACATCAATTGTTCTCCTGTTGTAAGTTAACAGCTTTGCATACTTTAGAAGCAATGAGCCTAAACAAAAAGGAATTTTCTTCCAGTGGTTTGTGTTGGAGCCAGTAGGGGCTGTGGTACGTACCGTGTGCAGGGGGATTTACTGGATTTTAGAACAGGTCGCTTACTGCTTGTGTTACCCCGAGCCCCTCATTGTCCCAGGACTAACCATTAGCAAATGTTCACCATTAGGCAAGGTATAATTTCTTTTCTTAAGCAACAGCTCATACTTAATAACTGCCATGACAAATAACTTTGTTCTGTTATACTAATCACTAAAAGGAATGGACAGCTTTCTCGTATTTTCTTTAAATGTTCTGTTTCTCATATAATTAACTTGTGAAAGAGCTACCCTGGAACAGAAGGCAATCATTTGGGGAATAATATCTTGCTTTTACAAAAACATATTTGGAGGTCAAACAAATCCTTCTTCCTCTGTGGCTGTTTTATATCTCACTGGTCAGAATGATAAAGAAGCGGAATTTTGAAGTAAGGACACTGATTCCTGAACAGCCACTGAATTTGTCTTCGGGAGGATGGAGCCTGGGAGCCCTTAGCTACTCTCTGGTGGTCCCTCCCTGAGTAGGACCACAGAACCACAGGCTTTGCAGAACGTTAGACGCCGGGTGTTAGCGGCAGCCTCATGACTCATCCAAGGGTGAGCTGGAATGGGGTGATCTAGACAGGAGAGAACTTATAAAGGGAAGCAAAACTGTAGCCAAATGACTAGCAGGGCTCTGTCCTGCTGGGAAACCCAGTTGTCTGTTGGACTTCCCTCCAAAAAAGAAAAAAAAAAAAAAAAAAAGAAAAAGAAAAGGGCTTGTTTGTTAAAAAAGGCCCCAGGCACTGAGTTTAGGTACAAGATCGGACACATCTGGAAGATGTAATGACTGGGCCTGCAATTAGCAAGCGTGGTATTAGCACACAGAGCAGATACATCTACTTACCCCTTCAGGGAGTGTCTGGCCTTTAACACTCAGGTCTTCATTATCCTGTTGGGAAAATCTGTAACTATTCAATTGTTCATGGGAGATGAAGTCTCGTTGGGGTAATGGAATGAGGCTACTGTGGAAACGATTTCATTTGATCAGACCTGTGAATTTCTAAGCCCTCCCAAAGGTGATTTCTTCAGACACAGCATGGTCTCTGGGCGTGTGCTATGACTGCAGAGCACTATTGTGTGAATAATTATACTGTAATTGGATTTCAAATGGTGTTAGCCTATGAGTGAAGCAATTTCTGTTTAAAAATGTTACCCTAGAGTGAAAATTCACTGATGATCTTTCTAGAAGATTGAAAGAAAGCAGAACTCAGCAGAAGTTTATATATATGTGTGTATAAATATATGTATGTGTATAAATTTCAGAAATTAATCTATATAGAAATTAGTATAATGATATCTATATAATTACAGAAATATGTAAATTTCAGAAAAAATATATGTGTTTCTCTCTGTAGGCCAAAACTGAAATCTCCATCTAGTTATGCTTTATTATTATTTGACTGCCTGGCTTTAAGGATTTACGAAGAGGTTGGAAGTGGGGCATGTCTATGAAATAAGGCTATACTCATGCCGGTTTCAGCCTGGGTGGAATTCAAAAGAATCAGAGTTTGTGGAAAAAAAAACAAAAACAAAAACCTTCTTCTCAAAGGTTCCTGTGCCAAGTTCTGATACCTCCAAAAGGCTGAGGAAAACATTTGACCTTCTAGAGACATACCACACTGTCCAAACCTTTTTCAGGCTGACCCATCACAGGCAAGGTCCTCAGCAAAACAGCCAGCACCTTCAGCAAACAAGGCAGTGAGACTCTAAAGACAGGCAGCCTTAGACTTCAGTTCCTGTAAGAAACGGTCAATTCAAAAATGTTTTCTTTTCATGGAGTTAAAAATAGTTGAAGCTGAAATAGCTCATCCTATGAAATACTTGAGTAAAATCTGTGTCCTCCCCCCTCTTTTTTTTTTTTTTTTCTTTCTTTCCTTAAAAATGTGTTGCATTAGACGAATCAGGTGGGAGCAGCTAGGATGGAATGCTAATCATGCCACCGGATGGCGAGCTGGAGAGGAACCTGCCTTTCCTCCTCATCGCAGGCGGGGCGAGGGAATGCACTATAGTCTCTGCTATGTGCGAGCGGGAGAGAGCTTTCCCAGGGTATTTTTCTTTTGCATTTCTGACTCTTATTGGATCGGAGACTTGCCCATGTGACCCAGCAGGGTCCATTTTCCATAATAAGGCTAAAAATATGCCAGAAATGTTTTCTTTAGCACAGTGCTTGAGTGTCAAACATGAAAGCGACAGAACTCCCTTTCCTGCGGATTCCGGTTCACCTTTTCCTGGAGAAGGATCCACTGTTAGCCCAGCATCCTGTCCCAATGTTATTCTTCTGATAGGCTCTATGCCCTGGCGTGTAATCCCGAATGGAATCACTGTAGAGATTTATTCCATGTCCCTGTAAAGTACAGTTTTTTTTCTCTCTTTATACTTATGTCTCTAATGACTCACCTTCAGTAAATCATAGCCCTCAAAATGTTTTTTTCCTGTCATGGGAATATATTGTCACTGAGTCACCTCTATGCTGAACTGGGGTCTGTTATGACCAGTGAGTTGCATGTAGAATTAGGGGTTGTCCCAGATTGTAACCAAGTCTGTCTAATGGGCTTATGAAGGATAATAAAGTGAACAAGAGCAGGGACTTAAATCAGGAAGACCTGGGTCACATCAGCTGACATCCATGTGATCTTTGGTAGTTTATTTCCAAACCTTTATTTCTTCATCTGGGAATTGGGCATATAAAGTTGTTGCAAAAATTCAACACAAGGATGTATCTGATATATTTAGCATAGTGCTGGGGGTATTTTAAGGAGAAAGCTTATAAATTTATTCTCATTGCTAATCAATGGACTCAACCAACCATAGACAGATTTCATAATTCCGTGGGTTAAAATGCTTTCACTAGGATTAGGAACACTGTCCCCAGTCTTCTCCTGATTCCTGGTCACTACTGTCATCAAGCTATTTGGACCAGTGGTTCTCAAACGGACACAACTTTGCTCCCCCAGCAGAGATCTGGTTTTGGCTGCCATACCTTTGGTGCTGTGGGGACTACCTGCATTTAATGAGCAGAGGCCATGGATGTTGCTACACATTCTGTTATGCACAAGACAGTCCCCCACAACAAAGTATCTGGAGCAAAATGTCAGTAGTGCAGAGGATAAGAAACCCTGGTTCAGACTGACAGCTTTAGGGTCTGTTGTTTGGTCTGGAAAGCTACCACAGGAGACAAAGAAACCAACTCGTGTCAATTCTCTCCACCCCTCATTTATTCCAGGAATGGCTTTGAGCTCCTACTATGTTCAGAGCTACATTATTGGTGTCTGAGAGAGACTGTGGGTTTCTGAAGCCACTGTGTTTCTAAAGAGGCCGCCATGCTGGCTAATGGGGAAAGGACAGATGGAGGAATTAGTTAAATCCTCCTGATGGTAAATGCATGCATTTAATCTTAGAGATTAAATATAAATTAGAAGCAGCTTTAGATGGTTTAGTATCATTCCTAAGACTAAAGGAGAATTTTCCAAACGAAATTCATCTCCACGGCAAGTTGATATTTTTACCAATTTAAGAGGCTTTTACTAGTTTGCAGTAATAGGTCGGAACCAGCCTGTCTACAGGATAGCTGCTTCTTTTCCCAGTCCAGGCGGTGCCGGATGCCAGGCAGAGAGAAAGCCAGAATCCCGGCTTACAAAAATGAGATTCATTTCAAAGAAGTTAAAAGTCTGGTTTTTACTGAATTTAAAAATAAAAGTGAAATTTTTCCTTTTTAATTCAATAAGAAATATTTTGCTTTAACCTCGCATCTTTCAAAGCTCTGAATCTCCCCTTAATTTTCAGGAAGTGTTAATCTGCTTCTGTCAAACTATGAAGAGGCTGGTTTCAATTTAGAGATCCAAATTTATGTGTAATCACATACATTAACCAATAACAATTTGTAGTGCACATTTTTTGTTCTCTCCACTCATTTGTAGTAAGTGTTTTCAAGTTTATTCCACTTCTTGCTAACTTTCTGTGCCCTGGATGTGTTTGTCATAATTTGCTTACAATGGCTTCTTTCTGATGCCCCCAGTAGGTCACTCAACTCATGACAGCCAGGTGTCTGTTCAGAGGAAGTGGTTCTGTAATCAGAGGAATAAAGGAGTCCAAGCTCCTGGCACTTGAAGTCTATGTTTATGGTTCATGGCAAACTGAAAAGTTCTCAGCCACATATTATTCTGTACTTGGCACTGAGAAATTATTTTGCTTGTGTTCAGGTTTACCGGTACTAAAATCATTGATATTGTAATTGGTTGATGATTGATTAAAGCTAGAAAAAACTTAGTGTAAAAATATCTATAGAAAGTTACACTGCACTTTATTTTAATTGATAAGTTAATTTAAGATCATGCACAGTAAGTAAAGACTGTGCAGTGGAAAGGACACTGTAAAGGGAATCTATAGATTTTGATTTCGCTCCCAGAGGTGAGCTAAATAAGTTAACTTCTTCCTTCTAAGTGTCCAGTAACCCATTTATAGAAGTGGACGGACTGAAGTTCTCAATACCCTTTTAATGCAATCATTCAATAGTTCGGTCAAAATAACATTTCAGTCCAAGTACGTGACATTACAGAGAAAATAGGTCTTTAATTAAATGTAGAGCTCATGTAGTCCTTGACTAAATAGTCAATGGTTTCTTAGCAAAAGTACCCAGAAGGACTCTGTAACCTATAAATATCTGTCATGCTCACAGCTCCATTTCAGAAAGCTGCCTCTGGTGGCTTCTTCTACATATGATGAAATTCTTCTTGCCACGTGAGTTCATTGCCCTGATCACAGGTGGTTAGATGATTTGGTCATGGAAGCACCTGATAGGAAGGCAGCCATGTATATTTTGGCCAATGGCCCCCAACATCCCTTAATACATCTCTTCTCTGCTGTAAAGTCATGGCTGAGCCAGCCCTTCTTGAGAAGTTTGATGTGAGGGGAAGTCAGCAGCTGGTAGAGTCGTGGGGAAACCAAGAGAACCTTGGGAAAAAAGGCAATAAATAGAAGGCATGAGGCATCAGAAGCCATAAGAAAACAGAACCTATGGAGGAAAGAGAGCCTGAGGCAATGTGAGCAGAAACCCTGTATACCAGTTAGTGCTTGGTACCAAATGTCTAGCCACAAGTGACAGATTCAGAAAAAAAGACACCACTGGAAATATACATTAAAATCAAAATCAAATTGTTTAGGTTGTGAAATCATGGTGACTATGGTATCCAAGCCATTTTAATAAGAATTAAAGCCGAGAAGAAGAAAACAATTCTTAAGTGGGATGCACTGTAAACAGACTCCGGTTACATGCCTCTGAGCAAGTTTGATCCAGAGTCTGCTGGTGCCGGCATAGTGTGCTTTGATTCTGGCTTTGACCTTGAGTTCTGTCATGTTTAATTGTGTTTCATTAAAATGTAGTTGCATCCAGAGGGGGGGTGTAGCTCAGTGGTAGAGGTGCATGAGGTCCTGGGTTCAATCTCCAGTGCCTCCGTTAAGAAAAAAAAAGATAAAGAAAAGTAGTTGCATCATTAGGTGGTAAGCACGAGAGCTCTGACATTCCTTAGTTCTCTTCCTCCTCCTCCTCCTCCTTCTTTATAGTTGTGTTTTATATAAGCCTTTTTATGCTGTAAATGTCTGGAAGGAACTAACCAACCCTCATAGCTCTTTGAATTCCCACTGGTAACCTGGAACAGTGACTCACACATAGTAGGAACTCAACAAATATTTGCTGAGGGAGTGATGAGGTGATAGATAGCAGAATGGCTTTTTCAAATATGCGCCATGTAGTTAAAGCACTTTATGGAATGCTACAGGTTTTTTTCCTGCATCTTAAAAAAAAAAAAAAACTTGGAAAAAATGTATGTGGGCTGGACATATGAAACATTCCCTGGAACATCTGGGCTCTGGTTACCTCAAGTCATGGCTGGGTCATGCATTCACCAGAGGTCAAAGCTTAGAGAATACAGCTTTGATGCTTCTCTGCATAAGGGTGTAATTTCAAGTTACTAATAACTTGGGAACACTTGATCTCGTTCCTTCTTCTTGCCCAGATGAGTCATTTTCTTGGTAGTTCACCTTGAGCTCCTCCTATTTATACACAGCAGACTAGCTGGTGTGGAAAGTCGCGTGCATCTGTCTCTCATACTGAAACATATGGCTTTATGGATTTTCTTCCCTCCGTACTGTTCTTCTCATTCGTTCATTTCTCTAGTCCCACTGTTTTTGCCTAAAACTCGGGAAGTGTCTTTCTTCCAGGGTGAGCTAGTCTTCAGTCTATCAGGAAGTTGGGGTCTCTACCTGTGACTGAATTGATTATATAAGAACAAAATACATAACCAAAAGACTCACTGCGTTGTTTCTCAAGGAATTGTCCAAAAGAATTTCCCCTTTTCAGAGCCTCATTTGTTTTCTAAATCCCCGAAGAGAGATTTGACTCAGCAAAAAAATGAGTTTTGAGCCTTCTTCAGGAGCAGCTACGGCCGCTGAGCTGTGGATCTTGGCTCTAGGACTGGCCTACTTATTCAGCAGATCTTGTCCCAGCCAAGCCCTGGAACAGCTTTTAGCCACTGCCACAGATGCTGCCTACCAACTGTTGCCTAGGTGACGGGAGCCTTGGCCATACATCCTGGCCCCTCCCCTTCCCCCGATCCGCCTGATTCATTTGTTCACACCACACCTTCCGAATGGAAGGTATGACTGCTTGCCTTCTTGCTTCCTTGTTTTTTCCTTTTCTCCTTCCCTCCCTCTCCCTCTCTCTCTCCTTTCTTTTTTGATCTGGCAAGTGACCCAGCCAAAAATGGAATTAGAGAAGGCACCCATGGGTCACCAACAGACAAAACAAGAAAAACTACTGCTGCTTATTTAAAACCGTTTTGGGTTCTTTCAAATTTCCTTCATTTTATGATTTTTTTTTTTTTCAAGAGCGTCTTGAGCTTTGAGCAACAACTTGCTTTTTGTAGTTTTCACTTAAAGATTTGTCTTCTCTAAGTCTTTGTAGTTCTAGGAAAGGCGATTGGTTAAAAATGGTGTGACGCACACACATGAAGCCGTGTGGCACAAAACTCAGAAGCCATTAAAAAGAGATTGATAGATGTGACTACATAAAAATAAAAATACTCTGCACAGGAGAAAAAAAAAGGAAAAAAAATAGAGAACACCCCAGGTAAAGTCAGAGGATGAAAAACATAGGGAAAAATACTTGAAACTCATTTCTCAGGCAAAGGGCTAATTTCTTAAATATATAAAAAGCTCCTGCAATTTGCAGATACTAACTAATACACATAAAATAGACAAACAACAGGTTCATACTGTATAGCACAGGGAACTATATTCAATATCTTGTAGTCACCTTTGGTGAAAAAGACTATGAAAGTGAATATTGGTGTGTTCATGTATGACTGAAGCACTGTGCTGTACACCAGAAACTGACACATTGTAAACTGACCAGACTTCAAAAAATACATATATATATATATATAAACCACCTACAATTCAGTTAAAAAACTGCAAATATATGAATTGAGACTTCATGGAAATGAAATTAAGATGGCTTCTAAGCCTATAGAAAGATGATCAAACTCACTCAAAATAAAAGAAATACAAATTTCAGCTAAGTTCAGATACCATTCTTTGCTAATCAGATCTAAGTGTGAGTCCACACTGCACTGGCAAGGCTGTGGATGACCACGTACTTTCATATAATGCTGGGGGGATAGAACTGGTTACCACCTCTAAGGAAGCAGTTAGGCAGAGTCAGAGTTGTAAGTTCCCCAACATGTAGACTCAGTACTTCTGTCTTAAAAGTTGCCCTCCATATAGACTCACCTTGGTATGTAGAATGGCACACATATAAGGCAGGCTCATGGGGAAGTGCTTCTATAGCCAAAGATTTTAGCCAGCCTAAGTGGAATACTATTAAGCCATGAAAAAGAGCAGGAAAGCTCTTTGTGCCCTGACATGGGAAGCTCTCCGAGAACTACTATTAATTAGAAAAACTGAGGTGCAGAATCATGTATCTAGGGTGTTCCCACTTATAGAAAAAGAAGGAAAAATTAGAGACCGATACAGAATATGCATTTGTGCATTGTTACATAAAATATCTGGATGTAGGATGCAAAAAAATTCCCACTAGAAGGTAATACAATGACTGGGGAATTTAAAAATGTGTATGTTATGGGACTCTTTTCTAAAGATAAAAAATTGAATAAAAAAGATGATTAGAAAAGAACGTGTCGTAAGATAAGGGTCAAATACTAAGACCGGCAGGAGCACCTGAGACTCCATGCCAGCAAGGGTGCCTACAAGCACATGCCACCTGAAGCGCTGGTTGCATCTTCACTTCCTTTTGTCTCCGCTCAGGCTGCTACAACAGAGAATCATAGATGTGGTGGCTTAGAGAACAGTTCTGGAAGCTGGAAACCCAAGATCAAGGCACCGGCAGATCTGGTGTCTGGTCGGAGCCTGCTTTCTGGTTTGCAGATTCTTCCTGTGTTTCCTCACAAGGCAGAGAGAGCGAGCGAGCACTCTTGTGTTTCTTTTTATGAAGGTGCTAATTCCATTTATGAGGGCTCCTTCCTCATGACTTAATTACCTCCCAAAGTCTCCACCTCCTAACCATCACAGTGAGGGGTTAGGACTGCAACATAAGAATTTGGATAAGGGGGGGACACAAACATGTTTATAGCATCCTTATGCACGGCTTCTGTTATATTCTATTGTAAAAATTTTGTTCTTTTTTCTCTCCAGTTCTCATCAGTTTTCTAAATACCTTTCTGCTTCTAAATTTCCTTGTCCAATACCGATGCATTTATTACTCTGTTGACCTGTGCATACACATATTAGCCTGCTTGGAGCTTGAACAGCATCAAAATCTATTTGTAAACTTCATTAAGACAGGCAACCGAGTAAGCCTATAAACCTGGAGGACTTATTCTGAGACTCAGTGGAGACAAAAGTATGGTTTTGACTTAGATAGTAGAATTAAACATGAATGAAAGATTTAATCAAGCAGATCCCTTATTGCCCAAGGACATTTTTCTTACAAATTACTGGGCTTAAGCCAGGTTGCTGGCCAGGTCTAAACAAATTGAGAAAACCTTTCAGTTCCTGTCTTATTCTTCTGAAGTTCTAAAGAACTCCTGCTGAGTAATAAAAGAAGATTTATGGATAGTCAGTGAGTTCCAAGTCACCATGACCAGGAAAACTTCAGCAACTAAGAACAACTTACTAAAAATGTGACCTTGTTCAAATTGCTGCCTCTCCCAGAAATCCTAGCATCTTCATCTGTATGATGGGGATGTCTTTGAGAGGCCAAATAAATGATAAATAAAGATCACGACAATAACCACTGGGGTAGCCAGTCTCCAAGATGGCCCTGATGAGCCCTTCCCCCTGGTATTTGTACCCTGTGTCACCCCTCCTCCATTGGACCAGGGTCAGCCTATGACAAACAGAATTTGGCAGAGGTGGTGGTACAGTTTATAAAGGTTCTTTAGTTCTGAGGTTAGGTTATAAAAGTTCTTTGTCCTGTCCTGCTTTCTCTTTCTTTGTCTGTCTGTCTCTGTCTGTCTTTCTCTAGGGGAAGCCAGCCGCCATGCTCTGAACAACTTTATGGAGAGGCCCGCATGATGAGGCACCCAGGCCCTCTGCCAGCAACCACATGAGTGAGCTTGGAAGCAAATAGTCTCATCCGGTCAAGCCTTCAAATGGCTGTGGCCCTGGCCAACACATTTGAGTACAATCCTTTGAGATATCCTAAGAGAGCCATCTGACTAAGCTGCTCCTGAATCACTGACCCTCACAGACTTTGTGACATAATAAATGTTACTTTAAGTTGCAAAGCTTTGGGGGCAATCTGTTAGGGTGCAATAGATAATTTATACAGTCCCATAACTATTGCAGTAAAAACCCATCAATCTCTTTTCTTCTTCATGGAAAGAAACTTATGGTGTTGCTAAGGTCCAGTCTTGGGTGCAGTGGTTCCAATGGAATGACTGTCCTCCTGACTCACCATTTAGCTACCTACAGACACATTATCCACTAACTCAAATACTTACCCCTTCTGCCATGTTGTCCTTATGAACTGCCCCTCTTGGCACCCAACGCACAAGGCTCGTGGACAGCTGTTTGGAAGGCCAAGGCCCCTGAGAGGGATGGGGAGTCTGTCCCTTGTTGCTGCTGATACCCAACCATTGCACCAGATTTGTTGCCTTGATTTCGATTCAGATGGTTTCCATGAATGATATTCAGCTTTAGCCTGCAACAGCCCATCCTAGAACACACACAAGGGCTGGGAAAACGGAGAACACAAACAGACTCTCACCGCTTACACCTCAGTCCTGAGCCACTTCTCCCATCAACTTGATTCCTCCCCATTTGGGTCCTCATCTTGTCTCTGAGTCCCTAATTCTTGTTTTCTATCCTTCAGGTCACCTTTGATAAACATGCTACTTTGTTTCACTTGGCTCTGGGATCTTTCTCTCTTGGTGCTGCCTCACGGGTTGAGATTTGGCCATAGCTTACCTCGTTGCTCCAGGAGCCCCTCGTGTATGAAGCTGTCAGTCCCTAACTATAGACTGCAGTGGTTCTTGACCATGGTTGGCACAAAAATCTGGAGAGCTTGAAAAATTTTCAGATGCCCAGGTCCTATTCCAGACCAATTAAATTAGATGACCTGGGTACAGGGCTCAGGCATGACTAGTTATTAAAAGCGTCCCAGTTGATCTTCAAGAGTAGCCAGATGTTAAAAGCAAAAATGTGCATCGAGGACGGAGCAAGTACAAAAGCGGTACCCGGTCAACAAAACCCATCTGGGAACCAGATCCCCACTCAGCGGCCAGTTTGTGACCTCTAACTGGAGGACGAGTTGACAGGCTTGCTGGGAAGCCCAGGGGCTTTGTTTGTGTCCTCCCTCAAGACGCGCCAGATGTGTAAGGAAACAGGGAGCAGAGAACTCAGAAGCAATTAGCGAGTGCATGTGCTTCCAGGGCAGCCCTGCTCCAGGAGGACATCTGATAACCTGCAGATAATTACAAGTTTACGATGAACAAACCACTGCTGGAAGATGGCACCGTGCACATCTGTTGTTTAGAAAGAAAGCCGCTGCAGTGTCTTTGACTTGGCGCTAGGAATCTCAAACCATGCCTAATCGTGTTCTCCTCGGGAAAACTCTGTTTGTGCACAGGGAGATTCCAGATAAGAAGGGTGACAAAGCTATAAGAAAGAAGGGACGAGAGGCTTGCCTTTTGGGGGTGGGGGAAATAAAAGTACTTGAGTCCCCGAACACAGTTCTTAGCTTAAATATATAAATGGCCATGCCTTTTTGCCGTTGTCAGCTATAAATATGACTTTGAGAATATGGATTTGATCTCCCAAGTAGTGTGAACAGCAAGATTCTCAAGATGAAAAAAGAAACTGATTTTAATGATCCCTCCAATTTACCTCCTCTGACATGTTTAGATAATGACAGCACTTTCAAGGGATGCTAACATGCATAGCGAGTGGTTTCTGGATTTTTTTTTTTAACATAGCAGTTTAAGATGTTTTCATTTAGCTAGCATCCCTGCTCTGTGGATTAATGAACAGAAATGGTATTGATAACTTTAAAAATTTAAGGTAGTTCTGTTCTTAGGCTAGATGCCTGGGTACCTTGCCTAATCTTGATAGAGACAATTCATCTATCGAATATATAGTGAATAGGCTGAATAGCCATGAATATTGATAAAACAAATTCACTATTTGAAATTTGGAGTTTGAAAACATTTTTTAGTATTCCAGGCTTATTCCGACTGATGGCCTAGCTTACTAGGGGTGGGAGCGCCTGGTGGGGCACACAGAGTCTGGCCCTGAGAAATACAAGCCTAGGGGGGCACCCAGACCTTCTTTGGGGTCCTGGCCCCACCACACACAAGTTATGTGACTGAGCAATCACTTAACCCTCACACTGGGTCTACAAGAAGAAGATTGTAATATCTGCTTTCCAAGGTTATTCTTACAATTAAATGCTGTGAATGTAAAGCACACACATGGTGTTTATTGAGTGCTCCCTCTGAGCAGACACTGCAGTAAGTGTGAGGGGAGGAGACATATAAGTCACAACCTTTGTCTCCTAGCAGCTGACTGCATATTTGGGACAATAAAATGCAAAGAATCAGAAGGTAATAAAAGAAAAATACCATATGATATCACTCATATGTGGAATCTTAAAAAAGGAAAAAGAAGACACTAATGAACTCATCTACAAAACAAAGACAGACTTACAGACATAGTAAACAATCTTACGGTTCCTGGGGGGGAAGGGGAGGGAAGAGATACATTTGGGAGTTCAAGATTTGCAAATATTAACTACTATATATAAAAACAAATAAAAAATAAATTTCTTCTGTGTAGCACAGGGAACTAAATTCAATTTCTTATAATAACCTTTAATTAAAAAGTATATGAAAATGAATACATGTACACATATGCATGACTGAGATGATGCTGTACACCAGACACTGACACATTGTAACTGACTATACTTCAATAATAATAAAAAAAAAGGTAATGAATTAAAAACACAGGAAAACTTTTTTAAAAGATTTAAATCAACACACATTTATCGTCTCACTCTTACTATGGGTCAGGAGTCTGAGTCCTTCACTTAGGATCTCACGGGACTGCAATCACGATGACAGCTGGGCTGCATTCTCATCTGGCGGCTCAGCTGGAAAAGAATCCACTCTGAAGCTTACTCGGGTTGTTTGAGAATTTTCCCCTTCAGGCTGTAGGGCTGAGGGCCTCAGCTTCTCGGGGATCCTCAGCTCCCAAAGGCCATCTGCAGTTCCTGCCCCTTGGCCCTTTCCACCACCCCTCCCACAACAGGGCAGCTTGCTTTTCCAAAGCCAAGAAGGGAGAAAGTCTTTAGAGTGAGTTTGCTGGTGTGACAGAATTTTACATAATGCAACGTCAGTCTAGAAGTGTCATCTCATGACCTTTGGCATATTTGGGAAGAAGCAACAGGTGCTGCCCACACTCAAAGGGAGAGGATACAGTTGGGTATAAATATCAAAAGGCAAGGTTGATTAGGGAGTCTGCCCACTGCAGCTGTGTTCCAATAAAACTTTATACAAACAAGTGGCAGGCTGGGTTTGGCCCACAGGCCATAGTTTGCTGACCCTGGTATAATGAATAAAGTGTAGAAGACATTGTTTAAATGATACCCAAGTTAAATTACAAAATAATGTAATCATTAGGTGCTATTAAAGTATCCAGTAAGCGAAAAAGTGTATCTTAACTGTGAGGCATAGGGTTGCTTAATTCGTCAGAGATTCTGAATATGAATCAGCCAAGTGCTCTCTGCAGCACAGGTGGGATTAAGATTCTGTATATTGAGAATATTAGGCTTGGGACGTGTAAACTGTCATTGTCGATTTGAAGCCTGCCGGAGTGTCAGGCCAAGTGGCTGGAGACCTAGTACAAGTAAGCCCCAAGGGACAGATGTAAGTCAGGTTTCCATAACTACCAGCAGTTTGGTTGGCAGGCTGCTTTCCAAGGGCTGATCTTCAGTACACGTTGGCAAAAATGCTCCTGGAGCAAAAGGTGGGGTGTGATTCATCCAAGGGGTCAAGTCAAGGGCATTAGAGTAACTGAGGACAGAGCAGGGATTCTGCACATACCCATTCGCTGTCTTTTTAAAAAAAATTTTTTATTGAAGTGTAGTTGATTGACAATGTTTGAAGTGTACAGCAAAGTGGTTCAGTTATACATATACTTACATATATATATATATTCTTTTTAGATTCTTTTCCATTTTATGTTATTACAAGAAATTGAATGTGGTTCCTTGTGCTGTACACTAAGTCCTTGTTTATCTATTTTATGTGTAGTAATGTGTGCCTGCTAATTCCCAATGCCTAATTTATCCCTTCCTGCCCTTTCCCCTTCGGTAACCATAGTTTGTTTTCCTTGTCCAATAGGAATATTCATTTCGTTTTTTTTTTTAAGTGGAGGTACTGGGAATTGAACCCAGGACCTCGTGCATGCTAAGTATGCGCTCAACCACTGAGCTCTACCCACGCCCCAACATACATATTCTCCTTCTCTTTGCGGGAGAGGGATTTCATTTCTTTCCTTTTCCGTGCAGCTGCCCTGCAATGAAACTGTTCCTTTTGCACTCATGGTAGCTTGGTACTAATGATGGATCAGTTTCATGACACTTTCACAAAGATGGATGCTGTAAAATTATTAAGCTCAATTATACCCTTAGAAAGTGTTTAGTCACTGACCTTATGATTATGTATGTTTCCTGTGCTGTGTGTCTGAAGCTCAACCTCCAAAGACAGCTCTAAATCCAGGTTGCATGTGACTTCTTGAATAAGTGATGTGCTTTGTGGTCCCCTAAAGTTTTACTGTGTCTAGACAGTACAAATTGCTTCGATCAATTTAATAGAAACAATGTTCAATAAAATCTGAGGGGTTGTCTAAACAAAGCTTTCTGATGTAATATAGATTTAAAAGTTGACAGGTTATGTTTTTCTTTCTTTTTGCAACTTGCAGAAGAGTAAGTCACAATTTTGATGAATCACTTGATATTTCACTAGTCCACTTAGAGTATGAAACAAAGAACCCAGGACACGTGATTTATGTCCAAAGATGTGATTTCTGAAAACCTGCTGGTCTTTAAAGACCGTAAAATAACCCATGAAAATATTTTCCTGTAAAGATGTGAACAAGAAAATGTGACTCTTATAAAGGAGTCGATTTTACTGTCTGAGGGACACGTGAAACACATGGGGCCCTAGAGTAAATTCACATTCGGAGAGAAGGTAACATTATTTGGGAATTAGAGTGTCCTAAAATGAAGCGAATTTGTGGAAAACAAGCCCGATTCGTTTCCTTGGACGGCCTTTGGGAAAATATGTCTCCAAGCGTCCCGTGGAGCCAGCGTTTCAGAGACAACATAGGAACCACATGTCCTCCCGCATGTCCGTTCAGTGATGTCTCATGTGGGTGTTCATTGAGCCTGACAACCAGATTGTCCTTAAAAGCAGCTGACCTCATTCCCCGTGGGCGCCGAGCCCCTTGTTCCTGAAGCCGTGGATGAGGCCAGAAGTCCCGGCACTGCGCCGTGACTCCCTCGCTGCCTGCAGGCCCCCCAGAGAGGGCCCTTGGACCCCTGATGCCACTGAGTAGCAGAGCAGCCTCTCTGCTATCAGCCGTCTCCAAGAATGCGGATGTAGCCGCGAGCCTGCTCTCTTAAGCCTCTTGTGGTTAACATGAATAGCATTCTTTCAATTGCTGCAGATATGAAATATCCTAAGTCTTCAAGTCAACAATTAAAAACTCAGGGTCATATTTTTTTGCAGGAGATGCTGAAAATGTTCGAGTTTGGGGGTAAAAACATTTTCAACTGGAGTGGCATGTATATTTATTCTGTGCCTAAACGTTGCAAATGAAGTAGAGATTTTTCAGTTATTCAGGTTTTATGGGGACAGAGAAAGTCAGGACAGATGGTAGGCTCAGCAAATAAAATATTTTTTATTACATTACTGAATACTTAACAAATAGCTATTTTTGTTAGTGAATCATGGACTGAATTAGCGTCTCTGCCCCTTAGTCCCCTCATCTGTAAAATGCAGATAATAATATATACTCCACAGAGTTAACAAACCACTCTGTCAGTTTTTAATATTTGTAAAGTGAGGGGTAATAATTCTACCTGCAGAGCCTGGTCCCACCTGATTTTTTCTTAGGAATGTAGAAACTTAGCCAAAAGGAAGTGTGCTAACATTCTCTGTGGATTTGTTTTCTCAGAAGCCTTTTCTTTCCTTTCTTCATTTAAAAAAAATTCTATTTTATCACTCCATTGTATTTTACAATCCACTCCTGGACATATGTCTAGAGGGAACCTTAATTCAAAAAGACACCTGCACCCCAATGTTCACAGCAGCACTATTTACAACAGCCAAGACATGGAAACAGCCTAAATGTCCATCGACAGATGACTGGATAAAGAAGCTGTGGTATATTTATACAATGGAATAGTACTCAGCCAAAAAAAAAAGAATAAAATAATACCATTTGCAGCAACATGGATGGACCTGGAGATTGTCATTCTAAGTGAAGTAAGCCAGAAAGAGAAAGAAAAATACCATATGCTATCACTCGTATGTGGAACCTAAAAAAAAAATGGCAGATGAACTTGTTTACAAAACAGAAACAGACTCATGGACACAGAAAACAAACTTATGGTTACCAGGAGGGGAAGGGGGTGGGAAGGGATAAATTGGGAGTTCGAGATTTGCAGATACTAACTAATATATGTAAAACAGATAAACAACAAGTTTATACTGTATAGCACAGGGAACTATATTCAATAACTTGTAGTAACCTATGGTGAAAAAGAATATGAAAATGATACATGTATGTTCCTATATGACTGAAAATTGTTTGCTAATATAACCAAATCTTCATGGATTGGTTAATGTGTTAAGATAACCAGCCCAACACTGGTCAAAGCAGATAAACCAATTTTTTTAAGAAGATGAATAGTGGTCCAACTTAGTTTGGCCACTAAATTGTTCTTTCCTGGGTGCAGGTGTGGAGAATGCCACAAGGTGCCAGAAGCAAAGTCTTGCTAAGTGGACCCAGCGCCAAGAGGTAGTGACAGAGTATGTCCTGGCTTGCTGAGAGACCTCCAGTTTAAATGGGTTGTTTGAGTGTAATTATTTGCAACACCTGTTTCTGTCTTCAAGGTGTCACGGGCTAGAAAGTAATGGTCACTGGATTGAGAGGGGAGAACGGTGGCAGCTCACACATGTGGATCTATTTGCTGATGAGGGCTCCTTGCTTTCCTCTCATCTTATTTCCGGTCCTCTGTCCACTTATTCCTGGTCCTCTGTCCAGCTCTGTCCAGACTATTCTCTGGATGAACAGTCTCCCTTCTGGTGGCTGCACTCACTAGACCATTTTGCATCAGGGGGAGGTCACTTCACTCTTAATGGGTCAACTACCACTTCTTCTAGTATTTCTTTTATCAGACAATTTTGAGTAAACTATATTAATTATTTCATTAATTAATATTACACGAGTAAAACTCATGGTAATTTGACTGAAATGTCACCATAGGTGTTGTCTGTCCTTGCATGTTGCCGTTTTGTTCAAATGACTTGTACCTTAAGTGGAAGCACATAGACTCTACTCCATAGATATTTATTCTTGCTTGATCTCTCAAAATAATGAGTGCCAATAAATTCAGAGGAAAACTAGGGGCAGAATCAGGATAAGCACAGATGGCAGCATAGAATAATCATGTCTGGATGGCCACTCCTGTCCCGGTTGCAATTTGGGTCTTCCCAGTTTAAAGAAACAGCTCATTGTGGTTGGCCTCCAACATGGTCAGGGTCAAGACTGGGGAAAAGAAAGCCATGGTGGCTGTGAGCTCAGCTAAATCAAGCCATTTGGGTTCAGTGCACGCGAACAAACCCTCTTGGGAAAATTTGCAAGTTCCAGATGCAGAATTTTCCTCTTTCAAGGGCATCAGTCTGTCATCAAAGTTAGAATTCAAAGGCTTTGTCAGGCAGCTAGAAGGATTTGTCTGGGAAATGGAGGGAGGAAACACAGTGGCAGAAGCAGTTCAGATAAGGTTTGGAGTATCTCAAACACGTGAGGCAGCAGAACCAAAGCGTTCTGAGAAAGAACAAACTTCTCCCCCTTTCTCCCTTCCTTGTTCTAGTTTTAAGCCTGAATCTGAAATTCTTTAAACCAGCATGAATAGCCTTTCCTTGTTTCTAGTGGGACATACTCCCAAAATTCTACTCACATCTTTGTTTTTCTTTTACACTTGAACACACACACTTGCTAATGAGCATATACGGCTGGAGACCTGCAACCTCAGAATACCTAATGACTTCATTTAACGCGATCATGTTAGTCATCAGTACCGTCTCCATTTCCACTCACATTAATGCAATAGTAAGGCCCAAATTCAGTGACATATTAAGTAACTGCACAAGCTACTGCCCAGGCAGTCAAAATGGAACTTTTTTTCCCAGGCAGATGATAAAGACTTTCATGTAGTAGCACAAGATGTTTGATGATGGATGAATGAAAGTCTATATTCAGCATAGGAGAGGCCGGTTATAGGCGTCTAGAAGACAGTGTGGGATGTGCCATGCTGAGTGTATGGAAGACCACTGACACATACACACACTACACACCTACACACACACTACACACCTGTGCACACATACACATATAACTCCATGGGTGCCCAGGAAAGGTTTCATCACTCACATCTCAAGACCCTGTTTCCCATGTGGTACGTGGCGAACACTTAGCCACCATTATTAAAGATGACCTGATCTTTAATGATAGCTCCCCTTCAAAAAGGAAAACAAAACAAAACAAAATTAAAAAACAAACAGAGAGAGACGTGCTCCACAGAATAATTCAACCATCCTGTTTCTTTTCAGCTTCCTTTCTCATTCGCCATAGTGGCCATTTCAAATCTACACGTTTCTCCAACTTCTTAAGCCATCATCTCCCCTTTACAAAAGAGAATCTAACTTGCTAATTTCCTACTTGACAGCAAGGTAAACACACTGGGATGGGTTGTCCATCGACCTCTGCCCACCAGTCTAGGGCCTGCCTGTAACCACTCCCATCGTTTCTCTCTCCCTCTAGTTACAGTGGAAAGGACGGCCCCCCTCCTGTCTAAGATGAATATCTTTCTGCGTTCTCTCTCGCCTTCCTAGAGACACACTGCCCTTCTATTTCCTCATTCACTTTATTGAAGGTCTTCACTGGAGCATGAGGGCACCTGGTAGGCTCTGTCCTCTAGTCTGCAAAACATCCTGTGTGAAAGAGACAAGCCTAGCTGAAAGCAGCAGATCTGAAAGAGTGTTCATTGAGAGCCTGCGCTGCGAGCACTGTGCTCATTAGGGGACGTATGGCTGACAAGTGCCTGCCCACAAGGATCTTACATTCTAATTCATACAGGTAAGCTTTTAGAAAAAATTACCAAAAGGAAAGCTAGGTAGTGACAAGTTATTACAGAAACCTGAAGCAGGATAAGGAGATAGGAAATGATTTATGCTGTTATTACTGGATGAGCAGGACATCTGTGGGAATGTTTCCGGGCAGGGACTTCAACAAGTGCACATGCCTCGAGGCAGAAGCATGCCTGGTATTTAAAGGAATAACAAGCTAGGTGGCCCTTGTGACTTCTGTGCACAGTGAGCCAGGGGAGACAGGAACAGAGGAAGTGGACCGGATCACAAGAGACACTGTAAATAAAGTTCCATCAGGAGACAATCATGATATTGGCAGAGAAGATGGTGGTGGAATGACTGGACTGTTTAGTGTCTGGTGGTGGGCGGGGCGAGAACCTTTCCAAATAGGGATATATTTTTAAAGGTAGAGCTGACAAATTATCTTATGGGTTAGGTATGAAATGTAACAGAAAAGGAAGGGTTAAGGAAACATATTGCCAGAAAGTCCACCAACCTAATCTGGAATCTGCAGGGACAGAAATGCCACAATTTCCCCCTCAAGTCAAGGCTGGTGACAACAGCGGCAGGGAAATGGGGAAATTTAGGAGGAAATAAGGGTGAAACCAGGCCTCTCGCAGGCTCTCCCTGCTAAGCATTCTTTTTTAGACAAAGGGAAGAGTCATACTGTGAAGACACAGGTGTGGAGTCGCTTAAATATAAGAAATCTATTATTAGAACCTCCATCCATAAAAGTAATTTTTTAAATTGCCTCCAGCCGCAGGTCAAGAATTTGGCTGTAGCCATGAAACAAGGGACTGTGAGATGGGAAGAGAAGAGAGATGTGATTCTAGGAGATACAACTGCCTGGATTCATATAGCGATGAACTGACAAGGGGTTTGGCTTCGATGCTAGCCCATGGAATTGATCACAAGCACATAGACCCAAAGCAAATAGACCAGCAGCCTACTACATTTTTAAGTGAGCCGTACTGCCAAAAAAACCCTGTGACTAGCCAAAAGAGCCTGTATTTCTCAAACCCTAAGATAATCCCAAGGGTCCAGGAATCAGATCAACAGGAAGTGGGCTGCTCAAACGGTCAGGCTCCAGATATTGCATCCTTTCCAAAGTCTATCTCCATGGAAGACAATGGACAAGGGAAATGCATTCATAGGCTAGGACCAGGGGTGTTCCTATTCGTCGGCCCAGGAATGCCTTCCACTGCCAGGGCAGGTTGTCTTTGTTATTTATGGCCAGCGGATTATGACATGTGCCATGAACCAGTGATTTCTGCGTGTTTCACATTGCTCTCTTTTTCCAAATGGAAGTTTTATTTCATTTATCCAGTTCCCTACTAACTTTCATTAATGGAAAGTGTCAGGGATCTATTCCATATTATCTTGGCCTGTGTCTTCCAGAAGATGGAACCTGAAACAAAGGCATATGTACTATTACTTTATTAAGATAACGCAAACGTTGGGAAAGGGTTGAAAGCAAAGGGAGTCAATTAAGTAAGAAGGCAGAGCCGACAAAGGTTTAAGTTTTGAGTTGGGTGTGGCTAAATGCTTGTATTTATTTAATGACACAGAGTTGTCCTCTGGGAAGCCATGAAGTATGCCTCATAGGTGTACATAGGTGAGAGGGTGGGATGGAGGGAGACAGAAAAGTTTTTCATTAGTTCTTACCTCCCAGCCATTAAAAGTTTACCCTTTGAAATTCAACAATTTTGCATTCTGAGCTGTGCATACATGGGCACCAAGTAGGGACCCACAGTGTCCCACAGCATATCACAAAATACTGTATCTATTGTGTTCAATAAATATTTGAAAATTATTTGGATGGATGGGTTAATGGATGAACGATCAAATTGAAAGCCTGATTAAATCAGGATTGAACCAAAGCAAAACAAAATCTTAATATGTAGAATTATAAAGTTTACAAAGTGCCTTTATGTATTCCACCAGATTTAAGCTGCACAACAGGTAAGGTCGGTACTATTATCCACCTATTTTAGACAACAGTAAGGCTTGAAGAGACTGACACAAGGCCACAGCTGGTGGTTAAGAAAGTGGGCCCTGCAGCAAAACTGCTTGCACTGAAGCCTAGCCCCCTCACTTACTAATTGGACCAGTGCCGCAACTCCCTCATCTATAAATGGGGGAAGATCATGAAATCTAATCATAATTCTGTTGGAGAGGTAAATGAGAAAATTCATGTAAATGCCTAGCACAGCATCAAGGATGTGAAAAGTGTTAAATAAATGCTAGCATCGTTGCAGCTTTTGTTCCTGAGTGCCTTGTACTTCGCTGCAAGCTAGTGTTCTAATCAAGGCTTACATGACGAGGGGTGTACTGAAAACTAAAGAGGTATCTTACGGAAATAAAGCCCTACTGAGACTGGACGGGCAGGCAGAGAGCCATCAGGAGCCTGCTGCTTCTCTCTCTCTCTCTGTGACCACATATTCGCTCATTTTTGTTTCTCTTTGTATGTCTGTTCTGTTACTTCTTTCTGCAGAAGGAATCTCTCTCCATGCTCATCAGAAGCAAATAGCCAAAGTGGCCGTCTCAGCCTTACCTTTATGTATTCTTTCCATTTAAGCACCTACCAGCGTCTACTGACGATTTCTGTGTCTTCTGTGACTGAATTTTTCAATGTGAGAATTCCCTTGGCTGTCACCGCTTAGACTAATGGTCTCTCCACTTAGACCAAACAGAAGTGTCTGAATGGGTCACAAGGTCGCAGCATGAATGAACACAAAGACCCTCTCCTTCTGCAGGGCCACTTTTTCTTGGGGAAGGCAGGAGCAGAGAGCTGGGCAGTCTCCCCAGAACATGACCTCCATGAGTTATTGGGTACCAAAAACCGGATGGACTTCATCCTGACCATTCTGACTCCAAATGACTCCTGCCATTTCACTCTATTCTGACTCCACACGCTCCTGTACAACCTCTTCGAATGCATTTTTGGGACTCCTTTTTTTGAGGGAGCATAAACACAGGAAAAGATCATCCATTCAGTGGTTCCTGTACTTCCGAGAGAGAGCTCAGATCTTAGCTACCTGCATTTGGTGCTGGATCAAGGCAAAACCTTGAAAAGCTGGTTTCTGCCTTCCTCAACGCATCTCCAGGCAAGCCCCTGCAGCAACAGCAACTTCCTCCTCCCGCTATTACTGCTCTTAGCCCCGCGACGCTGATGCCCCTTTGAAAAAATGACAGTGTTGTTCTCTCACTCCTCGTGAACGTGTTGTTACTGACAACACGGCTTTCTCTAACTACAAACACTTCTCATTTTCCTTTTGCTTTCATAGATTCCTACATTGCTGATGTGCTCATATGGAAGGACATGAGGTCGAGTCTTGGACCAGTTTTTTTTTTTTTTTTTTATCATTTTAAAGTAAACATGACTTCCGGCAGAGCTGCCGTAAAAAGGAGATTGACACCCACGTACAGTCGCGTGTTTTAGTTTCATTGGAAAAAGAAGACGTCGGAATCTCGCTGTGAGATTCTTTACCTGTGTATCGCAAAACCTGAAGCTGTGGATTTCATGGGTACCAGAGAATTCGCCTTATGCAGGAAGCGGCCCCATCCTCTCCAGCTCTTCTGACTGATTATTCTTTATTCAAATGACTTACATGACTGTGAAGACTACTGGCTTCACGATTTTTTTCTCTGTGTTAACCGATTGTTCCAACAAACTGCTTGAAATTTTTTAGTGTTTTGGGCTGTGTAGAGAAAAACAATGTGAAATCTTTCAGCACCTACCCTACTGGAGGAGTGAATCATGCCCTTAATCATAAACACCAGGATGTCCATTGAGACAGTAAGAAAATAAAAGCGCTTAAAGGGAGAAAATGAAAAAAAAAAAAACCAAAAAAAAAAAAAAAACAAACGCTTAAAATTGTTTACTTGATCGTACTAGAAATGACAAAAATAATCAAATCATATTTTGAAAGGAAAATATACCAAAGTCATTCTATCTAGGGCTCCAAACTTAGAACAACCGGGCAAACCTAACCTACATCAACCAGTCCAGTGTATGAGATAGTTACATATGTGAGCAGAAAGGAAGAGGGACAAATGAGATGCCAAGCTTCTGGCTCCAGTTCTAACAACACACTTGAGTCTTTCCTGACTGTGATTCCTACATAGACTCCAATAATAGCTTATCTCCGACATGGACTTCAGTAAAAGGAGATACTTGGAGTTGCTTAAATTTATTATCTCTTCTCACTGGTTTCAGGTTTTTTTGTGTTTTTTTTTTAAAACAACTCTTGATACAGTCACTGTATGTGAAATCTGATGGACCTTTTCTATTCCTCTCATTACTTGATCTCTCAACAGTATTTGACATTGTTGTTGACATGGTTGAACACGCCTTTCTTCCTGAACCGCTCCTCCCTGGCTTCTGTGACTCACCGCTCCCCAACTTTCCCTCCTACTCTGGCTGTTCTTTCTTGGCGTGCTACCTCGACTGACTGGCCTCTATCAGATCTTTAAACTTTGAACTCCTCAAGGCCAGATCCTAGGTTTTCTTTTCTTCTCACCCCGTACTCTATCCGCTTGGGTGAATCCATGAGTTTGATTGGCATGAATTCTCTCAAAGTTACATCTTTCCCTCAGATCTCTCAACTAAGCTTTCATGCCTCACTCAGGTCAGTCTGCCATAAAAAAGTGCCCTAGTCTGGGTGGTAAACAATAGACATTTTGGAAGCTGGAAAGTCCAAGTTGATCTTGTGGCCACAGATCTGGTGTCTGATGAGGGCCTCCTTCCTGGCTTTCCTGGATGCCTTTCTATGGTTTCCTTACACAGCGGATGGAGAAGGAGGAAGCAAGCTCTCTTGTATCTTCTTATAGGGTCTCTAATCCCATCATGAAGGCTCCAATCTCATGACCTCATTGCTTCCAAAAGGCATCACCTCCAAACACCATCATGCCAGGGATGAGGTTTCAACATAAGAATTTGGCGGGGAGAGGGTGCACATAAGCATTCAGCCCATATCAACTCGTATATCCAATTGCCTCCTGAAAATCATCAGAAAATCCTGCAGTGAGGATCAAAAGGTGATGAGTGTGAATCATGACGAGAACTCACTCAGATACAGAGCTCTTGGGAGAAAAGTCATGATGGCTCCTAGGAGTATAAGCATCCACCACTGTTCCCCTGAAGAACCAAGGAGGACCTGAAATGAAGGTGAAGTCCTTGGGACCTGTGAGCTTTAGGGGCATGAGCTCTTCATCTGAGGAGCCTGGAAAGCAGGCAGGACTTTAGCCAGTCAAACAAGAGTAGATGACCTGCTTGATGTAGTGGCACCCACACACAAGACAGGTGACCATTGCCACCTCTGGGTCTCATCCCACCATTCCAACAAAGGTTCTGTCTCTGAGGGAATCCAGAGATTAGAGAGAAGGGGACAAAGTCAACATGAAAAACACGGCTGAGGGGGAGGGTGTAGCTCAGTGGTAGAGTGCCGTGCTTAGCATGCACGAGGTCCTGGGTTCAATCCCCAGTAACGCTGTTAAAAAATAAATAAATAAACTTAATTACATTCCCCCAACAAGATTTTGTAAAAATAAAATTAAATTAAAAAAAATAAAAAGAACACAGCTGAACTAGAATTGCAGAGAAATAGAAGAAATATAAAATGAGCCGTTAGAGGTAAATATTCAGGAAAAGCACAAAGCATATTTTCAGGAACTAAAAAAATATGATTTTTGAGCTCAAATAATAGACTCCGTGCTGGAATCCATCATCTCAGTGATTATTACTGAGACCTAAATTAGGAGCCTGAAAAAAATTACCAAAAGTGGAAATATTGAGAGAAAAGATAAGAAACTTTGAGGCTAGATCCAGAGACCTAAGGATATGAATAAAAAGAATACCAGAAGCAGAAAGAGAAATAAGAACTTAAAATTTCATAAAATAACCCCACATCTTATGCTTCCTTTATATCTACCTATTTTAAGTAAGTTAATATTATATTAAGACTATATTGATATAGGAATAAAAATAATAAATTTGTGGAAGCGTGAGGAGGACAAAATGGCTGGAGGATAACGTGGTTTGGGATCACTTACACAGATTTCCGTGCAGAGCGACGTGGCAGCCACCGGAGGGTTCTGAAGAGGAGGAGGATGTGTGAGCCAGGCTCACTCTGGCTGCTGGACTGAGAAACAATCGTAGGGCGCCAAGGGCAGAAGCAAGGAAACTAGTTACGAGGTTGCTGACATAATTCAGGGAAGAGACCAAAGGAGGCTACTGTAATCATTCAGGCTTGAACAACTATTTGAGGGTTGGTGAAAATCTATCAGATTCTGAAGGGAGAGCTGGAAAGATCATCTGGTTGACTGGATGTGGATGGGAGTCCAAATGACTCCAAGTTCTTGCCCCAAAGGAAAGACCGTGGGAAGAACAAGTTGGTGGGAAAAATCAAGAACTAACTGATGGGCCATTCATGTGTAGGTGTCTCACAGACTTTCCCAGTGCTGCCAGAACACACATCCTGGGTGTCACGGACTCAGAGTCCACCAAAGTCTCTCCCATCTTCTTCTGACGTTGTCCCTTCGCCTAACCCTCTAGCTCAGGGAGGGATCTCCCTCTGTTGGGGGAAGGCGGGGAAGAGAAAATCTACTCTCTCCCTTGCTCCTCCAATACATTCTGTCTCTCCTCACAAATTTCCCACTTATCTCACCACAAATCATCCCAGAGCTCCTAAGAGCTTAAACGCATGGGGAGAAAATCCACAAAGACTTTTGGGTACTTTGGCTAGTGCCTCACAGCTTTCTTCTCTGGAGGAAATGAAGTGTATCACTCAAGATACTCTCTGAACACGTTAGTATTACTCAGCATGCATTAAGGGTATATTCTATTCCAGACCTGTGCATTAGTTTATTTCATGATCTCTATAAATCCTTGACTGAATTCTAGTTGTGGCGCTTACTGCTCTGTGAGCTTTGGAAATGTTCCTGTTTGCTAAATCTCAGCTTCCTGGATGGTAAAGTGGATGGAATATTTATCCTCTTAGCATTGGTGTGAGAATGATACGCGACGCTGGGTGTATCTCTGCACCTAGCGGAGATCGGGCACTTAGGAGATGTCCCTCAAGCGTTAATTCTTTAGCTTGTTTCTGGCAAAGGTTATGTTTCTTACATGAAGTATTATGTAGCTATAGCTAACACTTTTGATTAACAAAGAAGTGATTATAAAAAATGAATTCTCAATATCCTTATTATTTCAGGATAGTTTGAGAAACAAAAAATAGACAACATTAGAAAAGGTCCCAAGTGACAGTTTAATTCAATAATGCAGAGAAGGTGTCAATCAGGCTCAGACAGATAAAATGGGGAGGACTGAGGGACATACATAGAACATGAAAAACCTTTGGACGTGGGGCATTGAGTGAACCATGCATGCAGTGAGAATTGTGGGTGATTTCTTGGGGAACAATGGACAGACTAATTTGACTCAAGGGGTGTTTTCAAAGAAGGGAGCAGTGGAACATGAGGTTTAGAAACAGTAAGAGGGATCAGGTAACTGTTAGCATCCACTTCGAGATGAAAGCTTTCGGACTTCCCTTAATGGGAAATAGATTAGTTCCCAAAGGCTCTTGAATCAAAGATTAGTCATCATTTATAGAATATATATTTATGAAGTAACTCCATGCTCAAAACTCAGGCATTAATCATGCAAAGAGGCATCATGAAAGTTTAATCTGGCTATGATATTTCAGTTTGATTGGATGTAGAAAAGAATGGGAACTGAGATCCCAGTCAGGAAACAAATACAAGAGGTGAGGTTTAAGATGAGGAGGGCGGAGCCAGGATGCCAACAGCAGCCACTAAGAAGGGAAGGGTAGGGGTTGGAGGTGGAGCTCAGTGGTAGAGCTAATGCTTGGTGTGCATGAGGTCCTTGGTTCAATCCCCAGTGCCTCTGCTAAGGATGAACAAAGAAGGGAAGAGTTAAGTGTTAGAGGCACCAAAGAAGAAGAAGCACCAGAACCTGCAGGGTGAGTGGATGTGGTGGGAGAGGAAGGGGGAGGGGAGTGTCGGGGGTATTTCAAGGTGCTCAGTTTGAGTGATCGAGAGAATGCTCATGATGCTGTGGACAGAAAAAGAGAAGTCAGAAGGAAATACTGGCTTGGAGAGGGAGCTCATGAACTCCTTTTGAGACAGTAGCTGCCTGCAGTAGATGATAATTCAGAGTTCTCTTCCTGTTCCTACACTGAATGCTTTCCATCAGATAGGAAAGAATGGCTTCTCAATTAACAAGGAAAGCAACACATATATTATTTGATTTCCTTACACGTTAAAATCAAGACTTGTATTATTACCTTAATTTAGGATCTTAAATTGTACGATACATTTATTTTCAAAGCACATTCCGTTCCACCACCTCCTAAGTCCTTAGCTGATCATACTAATCTTATGCGATGATTCATTATCATCTAAGAAATGCTACTGAGATATTGAGTCCCTGCTGCCCACCGTCACCTCGACATTTCAGATCTGCCCAGGCTGTGCACACTTGGTTTAAACATATGGACATTTAGTGAAATGATAAAAATCTCTGGAAGGGGAACGTGAGGGTCATGTGGGAACTGGAAGGAGCCTTAGTGATTATCAAGTATCGGTCCACACCGGCAGCTCTGTGTTTTTGTTCTGGATGTCATCTTGCTTGTTCATGTGTTTGTTTTGGGTCTAAGAGAGGTTCGATGAGAGAATTCCCGTCTAAGCTTATCCCCCTTGGCTGATTACAGCTTAGCCTTTTGCATGGTTTCCACTCCTTATTCACGGCCTCTGTCTGTTTCTACTCTGCCAAACTGCAGGGTTTTTATTAGCCCCAACTCCCCCGACTGCGATCCCCCCTCCCCAACACATGCCTGGCAAACTCTTGCGTTATTACTTTTCCAATAGGGAAACAGCCTTGACTGAGACGATTATGCCTCTTTCAAAAGGAGGGAGGCAACGTAAGAGAAAGGGAATAAAAATCTTTACCCCTTTCAGAGGCATTTTAACAGCTTTTAAAGAATCTTTCGTCTTTTCTTGACATCTGTGTAGCATTCAGTTTTGTCCTGACTTCTCACATCCCTTTAGAGAAAGGAGAATACATTTCTTGTTTGCGAAAAACCACAAAGAGTAAAATATATTTGCACCCTGTTATCTTTGCCTCTTCAGCTCCTCCAAGAAGTCAGGGTATAAATAACCCAATAATTTTAGTGCTGGGAGTATACTGAGTTTGTTACAAGTGGCAACAGGTGGAAACACACTCTTGCAATTGAACTAGGTATAACCATGCCCCCTACACTTCTAATGAAAATTCCATGTGCATATGTGATCATTTTAAATGTGGAGGAATTTTTGAGACAGCCTGAGAGACGAGATAAATTAGGTGTGTTCGAATTTTTTTTAAAAAAAGATAAAATTTAGGATTAACTTGATTTGGAATGAGGGAAGGAATGAAGAAAATATTAAGCATTTCTCAGCTTCATGGTCATGTTACTTAGAAATGCCATGCAGTGTGGGTCTAGAAGCTTTCCTAAAATGATTGTTTCAGTTTTTCATGTTGGTTAACTTGGGCTGAATAGCTTTTTTTGTTGGATTCTGCCTTCCCCCTTTTCCTGAGATTCTAGGGCCAAATGTAAAAAGAAAACTAAGTTCAGAATTAGGATATAAAAGGGAAAAAATGCAGATAGGTCGCTGGCACGAGCTACCTCAGAAATGCAGGCCAGGGAGTGCTTTGCATTTTGTACAGAATATTTGGAAGTGGACCCAAATTTCAGAGATGCCTACCTCTGGGAACCAAAGCACCAGGCAAAGGAATCTGCCAATACTCGGGAAAGACTCTGCTTGGAGCCAACAATGTTTTTCCTGTGGAATGGTGCAGGGTTGCTCGGAGTTGCCCACCCACATTGCCATCTCCCACACACACCACTGCAAGCTTTTCGGAGGACTGAGGACTGAACAGAATCAAAACTGGGCAGGGCCTTTTTTTTTTTCTTTTTGGCAGAGCTGAAAACACATGATGAGGTGCTTTCTGGCTTTTGGAAGCAGCGAGGCTTGGTGATTTACAGCTGATCTAAGATTTGGAACGGGCTCATCTTTTGAATGGAGGGCATAAACTGTGTGTCCTGTCTATAACTGGGATGGCTGAGGGTCAGGGCCCAAGACAGCAAGGTAAGCAGGACCTTGAGAAAATGTCACCTCCCAGTGTCTCGGTTTCTCAGTCCATAAAGTCCCTGGTTTCTCTGCAAGAAGCCTAGGGAATAAAGCATGGCTTAAATTCTACCTTCTTTTGTTGTTTATTTCTGCTTCCTGTTTGCAGATTTCCCCTGCATCCTAGCCTGACTTTAGAGATTTATTTTGGGGAGGAAAACAAGGAACCACATGAAACAAAAGGATGGGAAAAGGTGTGGTGCCAAGTTTCGAACCCACTCAAACTTGTGGGTTTGGAGTTTTTGCAAAGCAACCTCCTGCCTGTTGAGCTTTTAGCTTGTTTATTCTTGGCAAAATGCAGCTTCCTGTTTTGAAGAAAAACAGCTTATAAAATTGCTTGAAAGTTCTTCTTGGACATCAAAACACCCTTCCCAAACAATATTTTGATGATTTATCACGTAAATGAGTCAAAACAATGTGAGCAACGTTTCCTATAAAGTACGTGTGGGTTTTAAAAATGAAGAGGAGAGTGCTTAGTTGAACAGATTTTGGTTATAGGAGATCAAAAGCATTGGAGACCCAGTTTGAGATGTTTGCTGAGTCTAAAATGAGGCCAATCCAACCAGTCTCAGCTGAAATGCAAGCAAACAATTTATTATTAAAAGAGCTCGTGGAGATGATTCCTCTTCAATCTCTGGGCTTGTGACTCTTCAAGCCAAAATAATTTCCAAGCAGTGACTATAATATTGCTCATGAGGAATCCTGGGACCAGAGCTCTTAGCCTGTCAATGGACGCGGACCAGTGACTCAAGTCCAGGCACCTCACCTCTTGGCTTGCTCATTCTTAGGCTCAAGGCTCCATCTGGAGAGATGTGATATTCCCACACTGCTAACTGAAAGTGTGTGGTTTCTGTCAGACAGACGGGAAGAACAGACTTGTCAGCCTTCAGACTCCTAATTCAAATCTCTAAGTCTGCTTCTAGATTCAGAAGCTGAGAAAGCTAACATCCTACTGGGATGGACTGCTCCTCAGATTTCTGCCCTTCAGGATTCCGTATGTCCAGGGATGTCCAGGAAGTACACAAATTCCACGTTGTCCTCACACATCTCGTCTAGAACATCCGTCGTGACAGTAGTAGAGGGCAATAGATTTTGGTTCTGGACCAATTCATAGGTTTTATTGAGCATCTACTATAAGTAAGTTATTATAACAGGAAAAATTTTGAATGAAAACACGAAGGAGACAGTCTTTTAACCTTAAAGAACCTTGAATCTAGCTGAGGGAATTCTGTGACAGTAACGACACAAGTCTCTGTGTGACAGAACCTTGTGGAGAATATCTGTGAAAATCCAGACTTTGCAGATGGGTAGGAGAGGCTCTCCTCTTGGGGAGGGGTGTAATCGTTTGGGGATATATAGCATTGAAAATAGGAAGGAGGGGTAGAGTTTATAGACATAAATGTGGGAGAAGATGGAAGCATTTAAGTGGACTAGAATAACTATGGTCAAAGTCCTTTTGAAGTGAAGCACACGGCAAGTTAGTGAAAAGGGCTGGAAAAGCTGGAATAAAGAGTCAGGACAATGATTTCCAACTGTGCCCCTCTGGATAACGTATGATCCGGGAGGAAGGAGTTATTTGACTTAATTTCTTTGGGAAGTTTGTGTCAAAAATGCTAAAATCAAAAAAAAAATATTGCAGGATTTTTGAGGAATGTTTAACAGGCTTCTCTCCAAGAGAAGGCATAAAAATACAATCCATTTGGCAAAAATTATGTAGCAAAAGGACAGACAACCTATGACTAGATTGGTAGATTAGAAAAATCCAGTAGCTGTAGGAGTTGTAAAGACTAAATGAGCTTTAACATGTAGTTTGACATTATTTGTTCTTAAACACAGTGCCTGGCACACACATAATAAATATTGTTTGTTTTTGTTACAGTTGTGTTCCTTGGACAAGGAATTTGACAGAGATTTTCAGGATATCTTTGTAGACAAAGTGAATTTGCATCATGAGTAATACAAACAATTAAGGGGCTTTGTAATGAGTTGAATGGCCAGGCTTAGAAAGTGCTCACAACAGATGCTGTGAACCCAAGGGGGAACCTTTAATCTTGCGCCGAGGACTTCAATCATCATCTTTAACCTGGTCTACATATTAATTGATGACTTAACTTATGAAAGTGTGGTCATCAAATTTGCAGATCATTGGAAGCTGGGAAAGTGAGTTATATTGGTTCATAGGATCTTAATACGAGAGTCCCAACAGACTGAGTAATGGTCTAAAAATATACAGAAAGGAAAAATATACAGTCTTGTATTTGAACCTTTAAATCAGCACACTTAGAAGATGGCAGAGAGGAGCTTTGCCAGGAATAAATTAGAAAAAGACTTAAGGATTTATAGACGATCATAAGCTAAATATGTGAAAACAGGAACAGGTGGTTTATGGAAAATGTAATGTGATTTCAGGTTGTATCAACAGACATATGGTATCTAGATCAAGGGAGGGGGAGTCCTATTTGATCTACACAGGTCACATGGTACATTGTAACATTTAATATAGCGCTCGTGAGAGGTGAAGACTAATTAGAGCTAACTGAAGGTCTCTGACCGAAATGGTGAGTAGACGTTAATTAAAAATGACCCACAAGTAATAGGTGCATTGGGACGTTTTAGTCTAGTGAAGACACGATTCAAGAGTGGGCATGGCAACTGGATTCAAAAATTTGGTAGTCTTTCATTCGAAAGAGAACTTAGATTTGGTTTCTATAAAAGCATATGGTAGAGTTAGGGCCAGTAGTTCTGTAACAGTCCTTTCATCAATAGGTATTGAATGCCAGTTCTGGGTCAGGCGTCATGCTAAGCAAGGAAGCAGACATGAAGAAGAGGAGGTCTTGCCCTAAAAGAGCTCGTGATCCATTGGATGAAAGGTGCACGGGCCACAGTAGCCCAGCACGATACACGGAACCCTGGTCCAGCAGTGCACTTTGGTAAAAGAGCAATGGGTGATTTGCCTGATGGTGACTTTTTTTTCACCAGGATTATACATTGCATGATTTATTTTTGAAGGCATTGTTTTATTGCCTTTTACCTTTCAGGGTTCCTGAGAAGTCCGAAGTTACTGATTCCTGGTCCTTTACATGTCATCTTTTTTTCTTTTTTGCCTTTTTTTTCTTTTTTTCGGTCTTAGGAAACTTTTAGGATTTTCTCTTTGTCAAAATTTTGCAATATTTTGCCTTCGGATGGTCTATTTTTGTTTCTCTTACTGGGTAATCAGTAGGCTGTTTCAATCTTTTCCTTCCACTTTGGGAACTTTTCTTGAGTGATTTTATTAATATTTTCCTCTTCTCCATTTCTCTGTTCTTTCTGGAGCTCCTGCTTTTTGGATTTGGGACCCCTTGTTCTGGTCCTATTATGTTCATATTTTTCTCTTTTATTCACAACCTTAAAATTTTTTTAAAATCTCTGATTCTTAATATATGGTTGCATTTATATTTTATCTCCCTGATAATATTAATAAAAATTGTAGATACTGAAGTTTTCTTCTCTCTGCAAATCATTGTCTCAGCCAAGTCGCTTTGTGTGATGGGACGGGGGTGTATGTAGGAGCGTGGATCCCTTACTGTTCTGTATATTCCACACTGGGAACTTTTCTCAAAGGTCTGGTAATTTTTACACTTAGGAACAGGGCACTCATCAGCTGATGTGCTGTTCTGAACGCATGAATGTGGACTGTTAACCGTCAGCTTGTTTCACTGCAGGGTGATTTGGCTGAGTGGTTTTAATGGAGAACCTCCACTGTCAATACCTTTATATCCCTCTTTTTGGCAAAGAAATATTTCCATATCTTCCCATGGAAGAGTTTTTTAATGTCCTGCCTGGCCGCCAGTGTCCTGGGAGCCAACTGGACACCGAGTGTCGGCTTTCAGTTTGCAAGAGATGACATTTTTCAGTAAGACATCTGTACCATCAACTGTGCCTGCTGCTACTTAGGGTCCTGTGTGTTGTGCTTTCTATATGATAAACTGGGGGAAATAGTCTGGCGTAGTGAGCCAGGGAACTGTGATCTGCCCACTTCTTAAAAAAATACTTTCAACCATTTTTTTTTTAATCTACTTCCCCTCACTCCTACTTCTTAAGTACTTGATAAGGCCAAATGTTGAGCCTTTGGGGATTATGTTGTATAAATCTGGGTTTGTTTTCAGTTTCCCCTGCTACTGGCTTAGTACTTCTGTTCCTTGGGTGTCTAAGTCCTTTACCATTCACTCGTTGGATTTCTAGCTTCCAAAATGATTTCTTCCCTTCTGTGAGTGATCTGGGATGTTGGCAGAGAAAGCAACATTTGTGAAGAACTTTGAACAAGAAGTCAGATTTTTTTTCCCCAAGCATTGAAAGCAGTGAGGAAGAGCAACACAAACAGAGGAGATGTGGGAAACTTCCCAGAGAACTCCGGCGGTGATGAGTGAGGCTGGGACACGGGGCGCTTGGGGGTAGGATGAAGTGGTAATTGGTAAGGCTGAGAACAGAGCAGGGGCACTCTGTGATTGCACAGAGATGAGGGGCGAAGTTTGTGGAGTCAAAGATGGAATATGAAAGGGAATCTATGCATGTATATGAATGACTGAAATATTACGCTGTACATCAGACACTGACACAACATTGTAAAGGGACTATCCCTCAATAATTTAAAAAAGATGATTCTGTCGCTTCTAGATTGGAAAAGTGGGTGTCCAGCAATGAATGAAGTCTGGGGGGCATTTTTTCCAACGTTATAGGTCACATGTACCCCACAATGAACTAGGTTCCCTTAAGATATGATGCACTATCTTTCTCAGTAATTGTTACGCCCTTAGGTGAACAGTGGAAGGAAAGATTCCAGATTCGTCCACCTATGAAAAATGTGGGCAATTTTCCAGTAAATGTATGTACCTCTTTAAAGCTACTTGATCTCAGGTAAGTTTTGAGAAGCACAGGAAGGCCAGGGGAGGAGAAATAAAGAGGCAGGGTAAAAAGAGACACAAAGGGAAAAAAAACCCAAAACCTCATAGTGATGACATCATCGTTGTGTTATAAAACAGCCTTAAATCTGTAAGAGTCATTTCTGTTCTATCTCAATAGGGAGAAATGTGCTGAGCTCCTGGGGTCATTGCCTAACACGTCTGCCAGATGGATCCTGGGCTTGGCTTCTGGGGCAGAGCATTCCATCTCAGGGTTTAAGATACAACAATGCATTATTAAACCTGTTTGTAACACAATGTGCAAGATGACATCATATCCCTGAGTGTGTGTGACCTCACCAGAAATGTGTGCCCTGCTGTGTAGGAAAAGTGGAACTCCAAGAGACAGACAGTTGGGCAGAAGTTATTATGAAGCCTTAGAAAGAGCTACCCTTCCCCCCCTTCTTTTTCTCTTTTCTCTCAAATCCAAAATGTTCTTTAAAAAGAGGAAGAAGAAATATTTTATGCAATCCTGCATCAAAAATATGCAATAAAAAATGTTGAGGAAAAAGCATCTGAAATGAATGAAAAATGGATATAACCTCAGGAGACTGTGATTTTTGGTCTGGTATCCCAGTCATGGTCAGCCAGGAAATAAAAACCATTGAATATTTAGAAGAGTAGGACCATGATGCAGGGAACTGGTTACACTGGTGATAGAAGAGATAAGAAGTCTATGAGACAGTGGGGCCACTCAGAAATTGGCAGAGGCAAGAAGATGCTGCCACCTGTAAGCCAGATGCAGGGAGTATGGGGAGCCTACTAGGGGGGTAGATGAGATGCAGCTGCTGCCAGAGATGCTACCAGAGGCAGGAAAGAGGTACCCTGCCCTCTCCTCTCTTCCTTGGACCCTCCAATCTTTCACTAGTGTTTCTTCTAAAGGGCTGAGTCCAGAAGGAAGCCAGTTGACTTAGGAGCCTGGAAAACCCAGTCCCCTGCAAAGCAAAGCAGAGCAGAGGAGGATGAGGAATAGATCTAAAAACAGAGAGATCCAGAACCAGCACATCTGGGAAGACGAATGCTGCCTTCAAGGGAAGAGCATCATTGTCTGCAGAATCATCATGGATCTGTGCACAGCAAGGAGATGATTATCCACCAGCTCCCAAACTGCATGTGGAAGAATCAGGAGCTAACTTTAGCTGAACATCACAGGGGGCAACCACCTCCACCACCCTCATAACAGGACTTCGGACTGGATTTCACCTATGGGCCTACCCAGTATGACCCCCTCTCTTTTAATTCTTAGTCACTGATACAATTAAGCATGGACAACAGTAATGGCAACCATTATTTTGGTCAGAAAAATTAAAATTTGTGTCCTATAGGTGTGATTTGTGTTGTGGATGACATTGCTAATGATCCTGACATCTAATACACATGTGTTCATTTATAATTCACTAACTCGCTGCTGGGCCATCATACTGTTTTCACAAGTCAGTCCTGTTCCCAGACATTCCTACTTCAAGATTGAAGTAATTTCTTTAAAAGTGATATTGGACAGTTGACTGTTGATGCAATGTTCTATTATTAACTAACGTGTAATTAGTTCATTAAAAAATACCTGCACTGAATAGCATGTAACTTAATACAATCTACCAAAGTGGAGAAATCCAGTTTCTTACAAATGGGAGCAAAATTACAGAGCAGGGAAACTGGAAACGAGAAGATGCCAGCTGGCAGGACACTAAGTGTTTCACATTACTGTGTGTTTATGACCTCTGTGTTCTAGAAAAAAAATTAATTAGATTACGTTATTTGAGAATCTTGGAATGTCCTGGCGCCATGCCAGGCTTATCAGAACCACACATCTGAAGCTTAATGTAGCTGTTTTAAATTTCACCTGTATTTCTAAGCTTTGAAAAAGCAATAAATGTAGGAACTAATAAATAACGGTGGGAGAATGCTGAGATTCCCTGCAACGGCAGCATTCAGCATAAAATGATGGGCTGCTCCAAAGTCCACTGTACACTTGTTTTCCTGAGCATGAATGCAATGTGAAGCAGTACTCTTTCTTCAAGAGTATTTGGAAAATAAATGTATGCAATGTGGGAACTATAATTGTAGAAACTTAGCGAGCTGTTTTTGAAAATTCAAATCATTCTTAAATAATGTGTCTGTATCTCAGGTTGGGGGCAAGATGGAGAAGGGCAGATGAGCTGCAGCGCAGGGAAAGGGAGGCAAAGGAAAATCTGCTTCCTGTTCACCTCGATGAGAGAGTCTTACTGGTCGTCATTTTTTTTTAACCATTTAATTTTATTATTTATTTTATTTTTAGTTTGCAGTAGGCACTGCTTTTGATTATTTAACTTTTAATTGTGGTAACATATGCATAACATAAAATTTACCATTTTAACCATTTTAAGTGGACAGTTTAGCAGCATTTAATACATTCACATGGTGGTGCAATCGTCACCACCATCCATCCTTCTCCAGAACTTGGCTTAAAGTTCTTCTGTTAATTTCTAAAAATTTAAAAAAAAAAGTTAAAAATTTTCTCTAGGAATATTTGGTCACTTTAGTCGAGGGCTGAAAATGTGCAGGGCAGGACATCTGTGTCTGCACGTGTGGGAGCCAGCACTGCAGTTGAAGTATCTCAGGGGTTTGACTGTGTTATTAGATAGATGAGTTGTGATTGAATAAAATGACTGTCCAATCAGATTTATGGAAGAATATTGGTTCCTTTTGAGAAAACCAATGAACAATACGTTACCGACCAGGGTTTTTGGACTCCGTAATCAATAGCAATTGATAAGAGGCTAGACGAGAAATTCAGGTAAGTCTTCTCTGAGAGGCGTGCTGCAGCACGAGGGAGCGAAAAAAAGCAACAGATTCCCTTGCTCCCTGCATGGGAGCAGGCTGGTCCCTTCAACGGGGCGAGGGTGGGGGTAGAGCCAGGGGTCAGGCCAGAGGGGTGGCTTAAGTGGCCTCTTGGTGGTGAGCAGGGATTATGCAAGCTATTCTGCTTTTGCTCCCGACACCTCAGAAGTGGATCCCATCGTTAATTTGCCCCAACTGCCTACGTGCGCAGTTATTTTTAGTTCCTTGTAGTTTCTTTGTATTCTGTTGCTCAAGGAGATGTCTGTTCAGGAGCAAGCACTTCAGTAAAGGGTCCCAGGTCCCAGGTCCCAGCCTGTCTCAATGACAAGACAGAAACGGATACTACTGACCACTTTAATGAAACAATTCCATTCATTCATTCCACAAATACTTCCTGAGCACCTACTTGTACTGGACATTGTTTTAGTCAGTGAGGGATTTATGGTGAACAAAAACTAAGCCTGCGCCTGCATACAGACCTTATATTCCAGTAGGAGAGACAGTCAATATGTAGGTAAATATGCAATGAATGGTGGTAAATGCTGCAGTAAAAAGTAAGTATGCATAAGAGAAATAAAAGCAAGTTTGCTTTCCCTTTTCCTATTTATTCCCACTCATAATATCCCAGAGATAAAAGTGGGAGATCTTCTTCAAAGGGAAACCTCATTCACCCAACAAACCCCTGGATCTCATTCCTTGCTGTGGCCTCGCCCTGATGACAGAATGATAATCTAGGGAGTTATGCAGAGGAGGCTGAGCTGGTCACAGTGTGAAGGACGCATTTCTCTTTGCTCTCCTCTCTCTGTTTCTCAGTTTTGTCTCAGTATCTTGGTTGCTTTTCCTCTGCTTCCTTCATGTCACTGACCAGACAAATGAAAAAGTCATTCATTTCTCCAACAAGGACAAAGCGGAAATCTGCCAGTAGGAGACACCATGCTAGTTGCTGGAGGGAGTTAGAGATGTGTAAGGCATGGGTTCCTATCCCCCAGAATCTACTGGCATCTAGACATGTAGCTGAGAAAGAGACAATCAATTTCCTGTTGTGTGAACCTCTGAGGTGGCACTTGCTTTGAGGATTTCAGGAGATGCCAAGGTAACTTCTGTTAAGACAATCAGGGAAGAATTCATAGAAGGGGTAAGTTTAGAGATAGATCTTGTTGGCTGAGCAGTGCAGAATCATATATGTTACGAGATAATCTCAACACAGAAGAGGCGACCAACATATCCCTTGCTGCAGAAACATCTGGGAGGAAGAAGACAGAAAACGTCTGATCACAAGTCATTGGCCTTTGAAACTGTCTCTATTGTGAGGGGAAAATACCTGACAGAAAATTAAAATTCAATCAATAAATTGTTCCATCTAAATAATATCAATTCATATCTTTGGCTGATTTCACTGCTTGGATCAAGCTCATCCATTCATTCACTTGACAGATATTAACAGAGAGCCTGATTTGTGCCTGTCCTGGGGTTACAGATAGCGGTGAACAGAACAGAAAAAGCACCTGCTCTTATAGAGCTTTACATTCTAGAAGAGCAAGATTTTGAACACAGCAGTAATTGTGGAACATACGAAGTAGTCACAAGTGCTATGAAGAAAAGAAACTCAGGCAACAGGGAATGGAGCACTGGCCCTGACTATGGAGTGTGCCTGGCATTGTGAGGAACAGAAAAGCCCAGCGTGGACGGAGCATAAGAGCGAGAGGCAGAGAACAGATGATGTGGTCCAAGGAAGTGGAGTCAGATTTCGTAGAGCCCCATAGGCTGCTGATAGAGAGACCCTGATGTTGACTGTGAGTGGGAGAGGAAATTGGTGAGAGTTTTATATCCTGGAGAGACGCGATCTAATTGATGTTTTAGTAAGATAGCTCTGCCTTCTGCGTTGTGAACAGATTCAATATTTTGTATGTTGTGGTGCAGAATACCCCGAAGGCCACTGATAATTTTACATACTATCTTTTGGTACTTGATTAAGTAAAAAAAAAAAAAAAATCAAGCTGGCTGTTTATTACCTCTAGGTTAATGATGAGATGATGTATTGATAACAGTCAGGGTAACAACCACTAGGAGATATATTAATAAGTATCTCTATATTGGTAATATTACTTATATATAAACAATATTAATTACATGTTACATAATATATGCATATATAGATAGAGAGAGAAAATGAGTGCAAACAACAAAATGGCTTTTGCAATTGTGGGTTTGTCTAGGCAAGTCCAAAATCTGTAAGGCAGGCTGTCAGGATGGGCAGGGTGGAAACGTGTTCACAGGAACTGATGCTCCAGTTCACTGGTAGAATTTCTTCTTCCAACAGGAAACCTCAGTTCTGCTCTTAAGGCCTTTCAGTGGATTGGATGAGACCCACCCAGATTATCCAGGAATCTCCTTTATGTAAAGTCAGCTGTTTGCAGATGTTAATCACATCTGTCACCTACCCTCACAGCAACAGTGAGATGAGGATTTGAGTGAGTAATGAGTACCGTAGCGTAGCCAGGTTGACACAGGGGTGATGATCACAGACAACTAACCACCCCTATTACCCAGTAACCAACTAACTGGCTTTGTGTAGACTGACAATTCTTTCCTCTACCCTCTATTTTTTAACTGGCTCTTTTGAAGTCTGCAGACAGCCTCAGATTTGGATTCCCTGTCTGATAGGCTACAGTCAGGACAAAATATTAATTAGAGGACTGGACACGGTTTTGTTTGTGAACTCATTAGCACCGGGAGCCTGGCTTCTGCAGCTGGATGTGTCGGTGCCAACAGGGTAAATTTCAGCCCCAAATAGCAGCCACCTGGACCTTGGGTCCAACTTCGTTGCCATGCCAGTCATCAACTCTTTAATATAAGAAGAGTGGGACTGCCTGACCTGCTGTCCACATTCAATATGCAAACACCTCTTTTAGGAACAAAATAGTGCCTGTGTGACTCTGTGTGGGTCGTGAGTAAATTCTAGGGACGAGGAATAACAACCATCCAGTTCATCCCATTGACCCCAATGAACTCGGCTCAATAAATATTTGCAGAGGGACTGAATGCCAAAGCACGCTTGGGTTTATGCGACTTGGTTACATTTCTACCGCGAAACCTGTGCTACTACAAACTTTATCTTGGAAAACTTCTGATAGGTGGTGAAGTTGCTCTGAACCTAGGAAGCAGCTATTGGCCAAATTATGTGCTCTTGTGGAGAAACATTTCCTGTGTATTAAAAAAAAAAAAAAAAAAAAAAGGCCCAGCATGACTAATATGGTAAGAATGTTCTCACCTTCTCTAGGAGAAGAAAGGAGTCAGGTAGAGCTTTGCAACAATCCGTGGTCGCAAACCTCAGCAGACACCCAGGTCGTTAACTAACCACACGCATGTGGCACACGGAATGGAACATCCCAGGGCTCTGAAACCACAGGCATCTATCTGCTGGATTCAAGGAAGCAGTTTCACAGGCCCGGACAGAAAAAGGATGTGGTGAATTCAAACGGTTCTGATTTATAGGCAATAAGGTGCAAGGTTACGGTATACAGAACACTGAGCCGCTGCATTCTCGTCACCCCCTCCAGAAGCCCCAGCTGCTGTGGTTTCTAGGAAGATACCAAGAGTGTCGCCATTACAATAACCAGGCCTGGCCCTTGTCCCTGTCATCCAGCTGCACATCTATGCAGTGGTCCTTCAGGAATAGCCATGACACCCTGCCTTTGGTTACCAGCCAAGCCAGGGTGTGATATTTTTTCCTGTTTAATTAAAAAAAAAAAAAAAGGACTTACCCGTTTGCTTTTGCCAGCTATCTGAAAGTTCAAAAGGTAAAGAACATTTCCCTCCACAAATAAAGCATGGAATGTATTTGGGAGCTGAGTTTTCATCAGCAGTTGTTGTTTTCGATCCACCTATTCCACTGCTAAGGAAGGTGAAATGGGGAGTTCTTTCCTGGAAGGAAAAAAAAAAAAAGAGCAACTTTGGATTTATAATTTGGCATCAGTGGGAAGGGCTCCAGGAACTGAGGGTCATCTCTCAGACATTCATATAAGCTAGTGACACCCTCACATGAGAGGGGCTTGTCGCACCTCCTTGGCGCAGGGAGAGTTCAAGTTTCCCTTCAGGGGAAATAAGAAAACGAAACCATGCTCACTTCAAGGCCGTCTGATGACAGGCTGTGATGGCATTTTTGTAGACCAACCTGTCCTCAGTCAAAGACTCTTTTCATAAAATTATATCTTTCATTTATAATGCTGCAAAGCTGAATGTCGTATTTGCCGCCGAGGGCCGCCCACAAGGTCTCACGAAGGACCAGAGCTGCTGTCCGTGGAACGTGGCAGAATGCCCCCCGCCCCCCCCCCCCCAAATTCCCTTTCATATTGACCCAAGGGCGGACACGAGTTTCTGGAGGAGATGACATTTGAATTGGAGCTTGGAAAGGCAAGATGAACAACCGAAAAGGACATAAGCGAAGTGTCTGCTGCCTGCCTGATCTCATCTTCCAACTTGCTGGGGTAATTTTTCAGTTATGGGAGAAAATTGGGTTCAGTCACCATCCCCTATTAACTGTGGAAAGTCAGCCCCCTCCTCGGTGTACCTCCCAGTCTTTGGGGGTTTCTCTTTCTCTCCATCACTTGCCTACAATTTCTTGCTTCACTGAATTCTCAGCGTCTTCTCTGTGTCTCATCTTTTCAAGCTATTTTTCCCTCTCTCTCTGCCCTACATCACTCCAATCCTGAGTTTCTTGAAACATCACTGACACAGGCTGCTTCACGCTTAGATTTTAAGATAACTAAGGAGAGTGGCACGAGGTACATGGTTGGTAACATCTTAAATTTTACATCAGGTATCCCTCACCAATTTCCCTGGTCCTCTTACATAGGAGATATCTCACCAGTCATCCTATTTGGGGTGCCATTTATTAATCTGGGGCTGAAGTAAGACCAGGCTAATACATAAGAGATCCCCTGATATTATGACTTGAAGAACTAAGAACGTTCTTTCCCACATAGCAGTCTGAAGTAAGATTTCCAGGCTAGCCTTTGGCTCTGCTTCACAGGATCATTCAGGGACCTGGTTGGGAATGAGTTGTGGCTTCGTTGTCCTTCAGGCTTTCCATTTGTGTGGCCAAGGCTGCCGCACCCCACTGGTACAGCCACAGGAATGGGAAAGAGAATAGAAGAAGATGTCCTGTCAGCCAGGACCAGCACCACCACTTCTGCTCAATGCCACGGGTGAGAATTCCGCCATAAGATCAAACTAGCTGCAGGGCGCGGAGAAGTGTAGTTAGCAGCCGGGTCCCGCCCCTGTACTATGAAAGGGGGTGAGAGCCAGTGTGGCTGGAAGACTGGTGGTCTCCTCCCCCTTACCTTCCAGAGACCCCTCCCTTTTCACCCATCTTTTGTCCTCCAATTCCCAGCAGCAAACTTCTAGCTTCCTGCCACATTTTGAAAGAAAAACAATTCAATTCCTCATGTTTGAATGCTCTCCTCCCAGACAAGACTCAGGGGCCACGACTTCCGTCACTCAGACAGCCCGCTGAGCTCTTTCATGGCACCGACGCCTCTGAGATGAGTGTTCCCCTTTCCTGTAACACAGTCGCGACCAGTTATTTGACTCCGTGTACGTTTGTGCCCTCACTCCCGCGCAAGCATGCAAATGAGAACTTCTTCTTTCTGGTACATGAGGGATGGAGGGCAGGGCCGGGGAAGGGGAACTATCCCCTGAGAAGGAAATACTGATGCAAAGGAGAGGAAAGAGGAAAGCAGGGGGTATCTTCCGGTAATGGATGGTCAGGTTGTCCTGCCCAGTAGGTTACTAGAAGAGGAATGGGGGTCTCAGCAAGGAATCTTTCCAGTTGCAGGTAATCAGAAACCAAATACAAACTAGCAGAGACTAAAAAGAGTGTTTACACGGGTTGTTCTAGAGGTGGTTCTGGTTCAAGACAAGCCTTGGCTCCATCCAAGGCTCCGAGATATGTCATCAAGTCTTTGCCTCCATCTCTAAGCTGTTTGGTCTCTGTCTTTCCAGAAAGGTTCTCTCCAGAGGGGCCCCAATAGCTCTAGGCCATGTATTATCTGAAAAATATTTAAGTTGATGTTTCCAGTGAGTCGTTAAGGTAAAATAAAGGTGAAATTCCAGAGTCAGGTCATCCAGTGCAGAATTTGCAAGGTAAAGTACAGAGACCTAGGTCCAGTGCTTCTGGATTCTCCTGACAGAAGGAAGATTTTACAAAGGGCAGCGAGAGGCAGGAATGCTTCTCCACGTTTGCCGCCCAGAGAGCGTGAAGCCAGCTTAGGCGAGGACCATTTTAAGTACAAATTTACCTCTTTCCTTAACATTCTTCCTTCTCCACCCGTAACTCTGATCCCAACAGGATCAGAAACTCACCAGGAGGTGGGCAGTGAGGAGAAGTATAAAGTAGAGAAATATAGAAAAACTCAATCATGTCATTCCTGCTTCCCCCAACTGCCTCTCAGCCCGAAGTCAGGGGATGGGAGTGCATTTTACGTTAAATCAAGGTCAGAGTTTTCACTACCATCTTGAACTTGACATTGCAATTCCTAAAGTGGGATTACATTTGTGATTGAAAGTGACTTTAGGATCTAAGTATGATCAGAAATTGTCTATGGAAATTGTCATCTAGGTCGGATAAAATTTTAAAGGGATCGTGGAAAACCAAAAATACTTTTATTTGATTACGTTATCAGTTCCGTTTGTCTAATGTGCTGTTTACCTCCCCCAAGAAATCACGATCCAGAGGGAAAAAAATACCCTCACTCCTCCAGAACCCATAAAATTCCCTTAAAAAGATATCTAGTGTTCCTTCTTGAGTCAGTGCCCCTCACCCCGACTAAACCTGTGACAAAAGAGTCATATGACTCTTCACAGTCCCACCTGGGCCCCACCTGTGAAAGCAAGGGGTGGAATCTAAAAGGGGAGGAGGCTGGCAGGACACAGCCGCCCGTGAGGACAGGAGATGACGGCACAGGGACTCGGAAAGACTGTAGGAAGAGTCACTCCTGGTGAAGAGGAAGGCCCCAGGTGAGAGCAGAGCCTCTGATTCCACTCGTGGCCTGGGGTTGGGAGCACTCACTCCTTCGGACGCGCAGGTCTAGAATGCTAGGACCCCAGCAACGCGGAACAGCGCCTGCCGGGCCCTCTCTGTGACCTCTGTCATTCCCACGCCACCCATGCAGCACGCGTGCCGCTGTCACTAGCCCCGCCACGGGGCTGTGCTGGCCTCCCCGACGTGCCTACCGGTCAGGGTGATGAGCTGAAGCCACACTGCGTCTTTCAGTAGTCAGCACATGGGTGTGAAGACCAAAATACGTTTAAGAGTGTTCCAGAAAATACGGAACCACTTAATCCACATTTAAAAGGCAGCTCACTCTGGAAAACCGTATGGAGGTTTCTCAAAAAACTAAAACTAGAACTACCATATGACCCAGCGATTCCACTCCTGGGGATGCAGCGCGAAGACCCAAAAACACTAAGTCAAAAAGACACCCCAATGTTCATAGCAACACTATTTACAATTGCCAAGATACGGAGACAACCTAAGTGTCCATCAACAGATGAATACATAAAGAAGATGTGGTGTGTATATATATATACAATTGAATACTATTCAGTCACAAAAAAGAACAAAGTTTGCCATTTGCTGCAGCAACATGGGCGGTCTTGGAGGGCATTATGCTAAGTGAAGTAAGTCAGAGAAAGACAGATATGCATGATATCACTTATACCTGGACTCTAAAAAATACAACATAGTGAATATAACAAAGAAGAAACAGACTTACAGACACAGAGAACAAACTAGGGTGTGTGGAGGGTGGGGCAACACAGGAGTTGGGGATTGGGAGGTACAGACTATTGGGTACAAGACAGATTATAAGGATATATTGTACAATAGGGGAAACATAGCCAATGGTTTGTAATAACTGTAAATAAAGTGTAACCTTTAAAATTATATATATAAAAAAATAATAAAAGGTAGTTCACTCTTCACACACTGCCCTGAGTTTACAGGTCCTTTCACTTATTCAAAATACATGTAAGGTATTTTTTACATGCTGATGATATGATTAGTGCAGTGTTAGAATCCAGGAACATCGGAGTATTTAGGAAAATGTCTACAAGTTTGTCTCCCTCGCCTGAAGTTAAGTTCCACCAGAGTGGGGTTCCTGTCTGCCTTGTTCACTAGAGGAGCCTCTGGCATCTGAGAAAATGTATGTATGTCTACGAGGAGCTCAATAAATATTTCTGGACTGGGTAAAGCAGTATCATCACTGCCCTCAAGAAGTTTAAAGTCCAATGGAGGAGAAGGCATGTAAGCACAACAGAGTACAGGAAGTTCAGTGACACAGGAAACCGTAAAACTGTATCACGGCAAACAGGGTGGGGGTGAGGCAGCAGCGAGTCAGGCTTCCAAGAGGTGATGCAACGTGGGGCATTAAAGGTCAAAGGGAGCACGGCCACCTAGGCCGCTGTCCTCCTGCCCTCTTCTCCCTGAGGGCTTTTGGATTCTTGTCTCCTCTTTGGATGGGAAGGAACAGTGGGTGAAGAGGGAGTTCTCTGGGGCTGCTCCTTCCTGGGTGTGGTCCTCTCCATAGCTACGCCAGTGGGATGACTTCACAGGACCTCAGCACGGAGCCCGTGGGACTGTAGCTCTGTGGGATCTTGGCAGAGCCTAGCCCAGCACTATGGTCAGAACTGAGGAGTGATGTAGTAATCGCCATAAAGGCACGTGGGCTCAACGCCGGCGCTGAGCAGAGCTCTTCCTGCAAACTGTGCTTGTGCGGAATGACTGGGAACTTTTCCTGCGTGTGGCCAATTCTATGGGGTTAAAAGATGATTAAGCCTAAACATGTAAACAGCAAATTCCCAAGTTAATGATGATGAAACATTCTCTTAGGGTTAGGCTGGTTTAGAGCTGACTGTGTTGCCTCATACTGGAATCTGGTCCAAAATGTTGATTCCTTTGATAAATCCTGTTGTCATCCCCAGGAATAACATGATCCACCAAAGAGAAGCTTTTCTAAAGTTTCTAGAGTTTCAATGACATGTTCCTTAGCATCACCTAGAAAAACCCCAAGCAACACTGATGGGCTCTTAGGGCCTCAGGAAAATGATGCACATCTCGAAAGGAGGGCCCGTGGTGAGTGCTGACAGCACAGGCCTGGGAGTGGCACACCCTAGCTCACATCCTAACGGAGAAAGACAGCAACAGGCAGTTAAATATAAGAGAATTTGTTTTTCTCTTTCTGACTTACTTCACTTAGTACAATCATCTCTAGGTCCATCCATGTTGCTGCAAATGACATTATTTTATTCTTTTTTATGGCTGAGTAGTATTCCATTGTATAAATAATGTCACAACATATTTATCCAATCATCTGTCAATGGACATTTAGGTTGCTTCCGTATGATACCATTTATATGTGGACTCTAAAATAATGACCCAATTGAACTTATTTACAAAACAGAAACAGATTAACAGACATAGAAAACAAACTTCTGGTTACCAGGGGGGAAAGGAGGAGGAGGGATAAATTGGGAGTTCAGGATTTACAGATACTAAATACTATATATAAAATAGATAAACAAGAAGGTCCTACTGTAGGGAACTATATCAATATCTTATAATAATCTATAATGGAAAAGAATCTGTAAAAGAATCTGCATAACTGAGTCACTGTGCTATATACCTGAAACTAACACAATGTCGTAAATCAGTTGGGGCCAGGGCTCGATTTGTAATCCTTCATCCTTTCTGGTAGTCATTCAACTGCCATCAACATCCCCACAGGATGGATTCTTTTTTCAGGGCAACAAATACTCAATTCATCAGGGAACAGAAGCACTGCTCCTGTGCTGTTTCTCCAGGACCCTCAAAAGGTTGGCATACAAACAGGAACTAAAGACACATTATTTTCAGAAGTGAACATATTTTTGCTCTAGTTGAAGGATGTTGATCTGTATCACCCCCTTCCACATGAAGAGCATCCTTGCTCTGCACCATGTTTCTGGTGACTTCAAAGGGAGCCTGCAGAGAGCCCCAGAAGACGGATTACTCTGCCCTGTTCCAACCACAGCCTTGCTGACGGCACGTAAATGCCAGAGCAAATGTTTCACCCAGGTAAGGACCTAAAATAATGAAGCTCATTTTTGTTTTAGGATTTTTTTTTTAATTAGCTCCAAGAAAGAAAAATGCTGCAGGAAGTCATAACAGTAATGGTTAAATCCCAATTCTGGGTAAATGAAAAAAAAGTGGAATATGGTTCTTTAAGTTTGTTTTATAACACTGCTGGGATTGAATCAAAGCTGGCTAACGATTCTAAGTTAAAAAGTGAGCTGTTTTCTGATTTGATAAAATGACACAGTAGACTAGAAACACTTGAATTCAGTATGAGAAAGACCTGAAAATGAAATGCTCATTGTTGCCTGCAGCCTCCCCAGACTCATCTGGGAAATTCCCATCCACATTATTTCTCCCATGACCCTGTTCTTGTGGCTAACGCATCTCCCACCTTCTCCAGTGCTATCATCTGCTTGGCCTGCTATCAATGAAATAATGGAAAAAACAGGGGTCTGAAGAGTGGAACTCCAGTCCCCTTGCTGACTACCTGGTGACAGGTTAGTTGGCCTCTTCAACCTCAGTGACTTCATGAGAATAATAATATTTTGCCTGTCTAAAGGCAGGAGGCTGACAAGATGAATGATGTGTTTCAACTTGATGTATACTTTATCTGCTTTACCTTAAAGGAGGGTCATGAATCATTGGGTTCATAGTCATCAGATGACTCTGCTGTGAACACAGAAGGTATATACACACACAAGAAGAATTAAACGAATGTTATAACTCATGCAATTTTGCTTATACCCACTTATTTTCATTTGGGCAACTTGATATTTTCTCAGTTTATGGCGAGGTTTTTAGATCATCAGATGATTCCTTGAGGTTTCATCCAGCTGGAAGCTCCGTAGTTTCATTATGGTTTTTTTTTTTTTTTTTCAGAGGAACTTAAAATAAATGTGAAAACAAATGGGCCAGAAACAGTCATGTTGGTCACTGAGACGTCTCTGGGAGCCAGCCCCTCTCTCTCATTCTTGCACTTTGTGCTTTGACCTTCACACCTGCTGCCCTATCAGTCTCGCTGTTCGGGGGACCACCTCCCCCCAATTCATTTCACGCTTCTATTATGCATTTTTCGAAACACAGATCTAACTAGCCATCTGTGCTTCCCCCTGCCTCACGCTCCTTAGTGTAGGCCTTTCAGAGAGCAGCTCCAACTTGGCTTTCTCATCTCACTGTCTGTCGTTCCTCAACATGAAATGTCTCACTGGCCACAGGGGACACTGGCTGTCCCACCACATTCCACATAGCTTCTCCTTGGCAAGGTCGCCCCTGCCGTTACCTCTCTGTTGGATTCCCTTCTGCATTTGTTTGTTTATTGCTGTAGAGGCTTAAACAATACCTGGTGGCTTAGTGGCTAAAGCAACACCCTTGTATTAATTCATGAAGTTCAGAAGTCCAGGCCCATCATGGCTAGTTTCTTTGCTCAGCATTTCACGAGACTGAAATCAAGGTGGTGTCCTCAGCTGGAGGCTCAGCTGGGGAAGGATCTGCTTTCAAGCTCCTTCGGGTTGTTTTCAGAACGAATTTCCTTGCAGCTGGAGGACTCAGGTCCCCTGGTCATGCCAGCTGTTGTCTGGGGGCTGCCCGCAGCTCCTAGGGTGGCTCTCGGGCCCTTGCCCCAAGGCCTCTTTCACAGGCCCTCACACAGTCCCACACTTTCTGACTTCAGAAAGGACCCAGGCCCTTTTCAGACAAATACTGTATGATATCACTTCCATCTGGAATCCAAAACATACAACAAACTGGTGAATATAACAAAAACGAAGCAGGCTCACTGGTGCAGAGAACAAACTAGTGGTTACCAGTGGGGAGAGGGAGGATGAGGGTTAATATAGGGGGAGCAGAGTAAGGGCACCAACTACTAGGTATAAAACAAGCTACAAGGACATATTGTACAACGCAGGGAATACAGCCGGTATTTCATAGTACCTATAAATGGAGTAGAACCTTTAGAAATTGTGAATCACTATAGTGTACACCTCCTCATATAATATTGTACAGCAATTATTAGTCATTTTTTTAAACAAGCTCACCTGATTAGATCAGACCCACCCTGGTAATCGCCTTTTTAATACAACTGATTGGGACCTTAACGATGCTCCCTTTTCCCATATAATATAATTGTAGGAGTCATAGCTCATTCTAGCCACAAGCTCTACCTGCACTTAATGGGAGGGAATTACACAAGGGCAAAGATCATTGGGATCAAAAATTCTGCCACACCTCCCTTTCCTTCTCTGCTACGAAAATCATTCTTTGTGAACCAGGTGCTAATGTAAATGCACCTCCTGTGTTAAGGAATCCTGACACCCACAGGCTGAGATGCTGGCCCTGTACTCAGTGTGGGTCTCTATTTATCCCAATACTATTAGATTTATCACATAATATTATAACTAGCTGTGTACATATCTGTTGGAATTAAGATGTAAGAAATTGGGATATCATGGAATTCTCAGTTTCATATTGTCTACAGTGAATCCCCTGTTTGTTGAAGCTGTGTTCTGGGCATTAAATTCCTTTCTGAACATTGTCTGCACTGCTTGAGAGGGAGGTGTGTCAGGCTGTCTAGGAAGAAGCATTTTTCCAGGTGAGGGTAGAGGCTTAACGCCAGGTGATGCCTGAGTCCTCTTTCCCTTGCCCGCGAGCCTTGCACATTCTTTAACTCAGGTCTGTCGTGCCAGTGGTACAGACACAAGGATGCAAATGTTAGATGGGAGCTGCTATGCACATTAGTGAAGCGCTCATGTTTGCTCATAAAGGATGAGATCGTATGAGAAAACAGCATCAGCAAATTGAGTGCCGAGATGCTGAGGGAGAGGTGTAAATTTTTTTTTTCAAATTTAATAGTTATTCTGCATCTGTTATCTGAATGAATAAAGATGGTGGTGATTATAAATGGGATAAAATAATTAAATAATTGCACCACTGGCATCTGTATAAGAACTTCAGAATGGCTATTAGTTATATTACATTCGTTTTTCCCCTGGGAAATTTTCTTTCATAAAGGAAACAGGAGGACTTCACATTGAAGGTGCTTGATTCTTCCACCTGGGAGCCAGTTCAAGTCTCATCGAGTCTTTCGAGGACTAGTGAGTCCAGTGTTGTGGTACCACTTCCCCGAGGTGCTCACAGCAGAGATGACAATCCTGTGAGGTGACTGGATGGTACAGACACTAATGTGTATTTCAAATTTGGAGGAAGTAACTGCTTTTGCCTATTTAGCAATGCAAAATATATCCTCTCTGTCAATTTTCTGGAAAGAAAACTGGAATTTGAGTAATTTTATACTATAGGCTGAATTTCAGGATTCCTCATTTTGAAAAGAATGAGCATGGGAAATTATCCAGAACCACAGCTCTTTGCTATGACTCTCTGAAAACAAGAAGCTTGAACTTACCTCCCCACCATCTTTCATGCAGGACTCCACCACTCAGGACTTCCCAGGTAACAGCCAGGAGGAATAATAAATAAATTTAACTCCTTTCATTTAACTATGGTTGCAGAGAATTGAGCTCTAAACTCTGTGCCAATGGGATGCTGGAAATAAATGCACCAGTCAGGATAATATTTAACAAAGCATTTTGACCTGGCACCAAGCTTCCATTAATGGAATTAAGAAAGCTCTGCCAGGGTTCTGGGGAAGATGATTCCCACAGTTCCCCTCCGAAATGTTTTCAAATATGCAGAAGAGGAAAAAAAAAAAAAAGATGAATCAAGCAGAAAACCTCGTGGACCATTTTTCTAAGCTGGGATGGATTATGTTAGCTTCTGTTCCCTGATTGTCCCCTCCCCCAAGAAATGTAGGGCTATTTCCATAGCCCTAATCAGCAGAGACAGTTGAAAAATTGATCTGGAAAATCGGCAGTTGACCCTCTGATCCTGCTCTTTGTCGACACATTCGATCACATCTGGTCTTGAACTGTAAAATTGTTGGCTTAGTCCCCAGCATACTGCTCTGACAGCTGCATGCATTTTGTCCACGGAAAAGCTCCCCTCCCAGAGGCGGAAGAAACCAGGACAACACAGCTTTCATGGCTAGACCCCCTAACCACGAAGAGCATTCTAATAAGTTTCTACATAAAGGCCCCTTGGCTTAAGATTTTCCCCAAATAAAGAAGCACTAGGGAAGAGCCCTGGTAAAGGCATCTGCTGGGGTGTGGGGAGGGCTGTATTTAAAACTCTGACTCTGTCTTTGGCTCGCAGTTATCCAGAAAGGAGTCAGAGATTCACATTCTACCCTCTGAAAAAAATGCCATCAGGATTGGAATAAAGTGCCACGCTTTGCAAAACACTCTAAGATAAATAATTATGCAAGTTACGCTCTTCAACTCCACAGCAGCAGACTGCCCCTCTAGTTGGGAACAGCTTGGTATTTTATAATAAAATATATACACATATATATTCACTAACTCAACTGGAGTTTACTGAGCATCTATAGTGTGTCCAACTGCTCTCTAAAAACACAAGATATGAATCAACCCCATAGAAGGGCATAAAGACATAATTTAGCTGACTAGAAAGTCAACCTTATGATTTTAAACTATCATTTTATGACATAAGTAATCCACTAAAGGACTGAGCATATATTGGACTATCTCATTTAAATCTCATAATGGTCACATGAAATAAAATATCACTGCGTAAGTAACAGACTCAGAGGTCTTTAACCACAGGTCCAAGGTCACATCGCTTGTTGAACAGGCGAGTCAGCCAGGAGTCAACATCCAGCTCTGTCTGATAGCACAGGGAACTTTGACAGCAGCCACCGTGCTCACCTCTTCAGGATGCTGACTGCTTCAAGGAGTTGCTCACAGACTTTCAAAGAGATTGACCTCATGGCAACACTAGAATAACCTGGCAACTAGTGTTTGTCATTTAATTTCTAAGGCATTGTAATCAAACGGGACATTCAAAGATTCGTTTTCCCTAAAAGAAGATATGGTACTCTCAGTTCTCATGTCTATGATTAGTAGCTCTGATTTCTGAGATTTCTAAGATATCCCTCATCTAAAAGTGTTACGGAGACTTTCCATTCTCGACAAGATGTCCAAATAACATGGGCTTCCTCCTCCTTTCCCAATCCAATCCTGAACATGCCAAATGTAGGCGAGAGGTGAGATCAATTGGTCTGAGAAAATAATGCCACAATTTGGAGAAACTCCTGGAAAGAGAGATGAATGGATTTTGATGTAGGAGAGAACAGTGGTTTGGAGAAGATTAAGGTTAGGTGCGACAAAGGGATGGGTTGGAAAAAAAATCTTCCCATTGTGTTCTTTCCTCAGTACAACATGCCCTGACAGGATCATTGCCTGCTCCACCACTGCTGCAAAGCCAGCGTCGAGCAGTTCCAGACCAGCCCAGCCTGCTGGAGGCAGCATGCAAGTGCGCCTAGAGATGCGTGCGGTCACGAGGTAAATGCTGCAGGAAGTTGAGCTAGAACATCACCTTCCCCTCCCTCCTTATTTCATGAACTCACTGATTACAGTCAAGGAGAAGAATTCTCAGAGCAGCGCTAAGGGCAATGGGACATGGGGCTACTGAGGGTCAGGATTAACTGGGTGGGAGGGTACCAAAAGGGCATTAGCTCAGCCTAGATTTAATACCAATGTTCTCCATTCTGAGGCAAATCTCTCTACCCTCACTAAATGTTTCAGTAAAGGCATAAGTCAGAGCTTAGAGTTTAGTTTCTCTCATTGGGCATCTTATTAACCGAGGTAGTTGATGCTGCCGGAGAAATAGGAGAGCCTAGTAAATGATAAGAAATTTTACAAGTTACCTTCTGTAAGAGAAAGGTAATACTTTGAACAATCTATACTGGAGGACCAGATAAATGCATTAGACCAAAAACTAATTGATATCAAGCATAACAAACATTCTCAGAGAAATATGGAAAGATATTTGAAATAGGGACAAACAGTTTAAAAAAATAACTACTTGAATAATTGCCAAAACTTGGAAGCTACCAACATATCCTTCAGTAAGTGAAAGGGTAAATTAAATGTGGTCCATCCAGATTATGAGATATGAGACAGCACTAAAAAGAAATGAGCTATCAAACCATGAAAAGACATGGAGGAACTTCAAATGCACATTACCAAGTGGAAGAAGCCAATCTGAAAAGCCTTCATACTATGTGATTTCAACCATTTGACATTCTGGAAAAGGCAAAACTATGGAAAGAGGAAAAAGAACAGTGGTTGCTACAAAACAACAACAACAACAAAAAATCTTACTGAATAAAAATAGTATCACAAAAGAGTAAGAATCAGACCTGACACAGACTTTAAAAAAATAATTTATGGATTTTCCTTACAACAAATTGATGTAAGAAAATAATGAGTCATATTTCAAAATGTTTAAGAGAACTAATTTGAAACTATCATTTTATACACATAGAAACTATTTTTTAAGTGCAGGCATAAAATACAGAGGTTCTCAAATATATATATAAATTTAGAGTATTTCCTGCACAAAGATCCTCTTTAAGAATACATTAGGGAAAGTAGTCTGATAAAAAGATGACATGAATCCAGGAAGACTCTATAAGAAAAGGCACAAAAATATTAGCAAAATTAGAAAAATTTAATATTGACTATGATAATTCAGAACTGAAATTCTAGGTGAAGGGAACTGAAGGGTGTTCTGTATTATGCTCATGTACTTTTCTTCAGAGAGAAGGTGGAACTATCTATAAGCTTAAAAAATTGAGAAGGAAAAGAATTATAACCAAGGACATTAATATATTTGGAGTAACTCTGAGAAGAATTAAACTGTTTTGTAATAAAATCTTCAGATAAAATAAATTCAGTATTTCCAATGGAAGGCAAGAAGAAAGAAAATTGAACATAACACAGGTGGTAAGTAGAAAATATTAAATAAGAGTGCAGAAATAATTAATATGATGTCTATTTTAATGTATAGAAGGGAATCAAAATAACCAACCCAAAGGTAGATTGCAATAATATCTGGCAATTACAATATTACAATATTAGATTATAATATTTTACTACTAAAGATATACTTAAAACAAGAATATAAAAAGACTAGAAACAAGGAAATGAGAAACCATAAACTAGGCAAAAAGAAAAAATTAAAAGACAGCCAGATAATAATTTTAGTATCAGAAAAAAATATAATTTAAGATGAAAAAATAACAAAGGATAAATAGGAACTATATATCAGTAAAAATAATAAATATTATGGACCATATATTTACCAAAAAATGTAGCCTCAAAATACATAAAGTAACAGCTGACAGAATGACAGGAAGAAGTAAAAAATTCAATAATTTTAGTTGCAGATTTAAACTTACCTACTTCAAATTTAAATAATCAGTAAATGAGTAAAAATATAGAAATTTTGAATAGTATGATTAATAGGCTTATTGGGAGAGAGAGGAAAAAAAATTTACAGACAACAAATGGTAAAATATGCATTCTTTTAAGCGTATAAACCTAAAATTCTCCAGGTGTTAACCACAAATAAACCTTCAACAAATTCCCAGGCTCAAACTTCATAAACACTATGTTCTCTGAACGTAATACATTACACCTGCATTAAAATGAAAAACTAATAACAAAAGTTTGGATGACTTCTGCTTAAAATAAACGTTGAATGTATTCCTAGACCCACTAAATTAGCAGTAAAGGTTGTTTTGTTGTGGTACATGCACGTGCATGTGTGTGTATGTGTGTGTCCACGCATGTACATGTGTGTGTTGTATCCACGGTCTAAACCTACCAGAATCAACAGTAAAACAGAAACCCAAAAGCATGTGAACTGTTGACACGAAGCATCTCTGAAAATTGATGTGAACGTGAGGTTCCGTTTAAAAGCAGGTAGACTCACCAATACTCTGTCACTCTGTGCCATAAAGCAACTGGCTCACTTCAACCAAGAAGAGGAAAATAGGCTGATGATCTGAAGAGAGAACATGGACTTAGGGACACTAACTACTAAATTAAAAACATGGGGGCTAATTCAAACTCTACATTCAAATTTCTGGAAACTTCAAACTTCCACCCAGATCTCAAAATCAGCAGCCTGGTTTATATCCTCCAGTCAAGCTACTGAAAGACTCTTCCTGATGAAACAGACTCCCAAGAAGAAAACACTAACAGCACCCAATAGGAGGTTTTGTAACAAAGCATGCCAGGAAGATCAACCTCCAGGAAGTCCACAATAGACAAGCCCCATGCATGTTTCAATCAACTTTTTGGTGGCCATTTCAAAATACACCAGAACGTCAGTGACGAACAGATTATTTGGAGATTTCTAAAATTAAAAATAAATGTTAAAAAGTGCTAACATAAAACAGCAGTTTGGTACACTCTAAGACCATGAAGGGAGAAGAATGCTTCACATAAACTACCACATTGTTTATAAAATATGTAAGATACTGCTTCTAAAGCAGCAAAGAGATAAGATATTGCTTTCACAAAACAATAGGATGCTATAATACTAATAGAATACACTACAGACACAAAACAGAAAGGGCCCATAGCAACTAAAAATACTATAGAAGAAATAAAAGCTTAATAAAAGAGTTGAAAGATAAAACTGAGGCTATCTCTTCTCCAAAAAACAAAAATTAAAACAACACAAACAAACAAAAAGCAGAGAAACAGACAAAGACTAGGTTACAGGTGAACCTCAAAATATTGATTTCCTGTCAGTCTGGAACAGCTGAAGACCTCTTGGCCACTTCGTAGAGGATCAGTTACCTCCCCAAGGCTATCCAGAGAATGGTCCTAGCAGAGTAAGACTTGACAGTATGCCCAGCATGAGAAAGGCTGGGAATAGCTGGCTTGGATAAATATATGTAAACCCAACAATAATCAGCAAAATGAGTTAAAAATGTTTACCTAAGTATAAGGAGTGGTACAAGGAGAAGTATGTTTCTATAGAACTGTTTCATTTTCTATATGATGTATTGGTGCAGAAACAGATAAACAGATTAGAGCAGTGCCTAGACTATGAGATTAACACATTCACCCCTTAACAGACACAAATATTGTCTTAGGATGGTTCACAACTGATTGACTTTAGGGGAACTGCCCTCAGCTGTGGGGAACTGCCCTGCCCATGATTATGCCCTGCTGAAGTGGCCAGTAGCCAGTGATCAATAACTGTCTGGTGTGGAAGTACAAAGGCCTGATCCACTTCCCACCATTTAATTCAAAAGCGAACTGCCATCTCAGCTCCAGAACTCCCACAGTATCAGCTGAGGCGTCAGTTCCAAGTGCACGGAGGGTCCATGTCTCCTTCTGTCTGGCTTGCCTTATTCGTTGTCTTACAGGTAGGTTTCTCAAGAGCACTCTCCAAAAAAAGTGCTGCGTGCAACTATCTGAGTCAGAGTCTCTTTCCTGAGAACCTAATCTAAGACATCTAACAAGTATGTGGAAGGAGGTTCAAGCTTACCATTAATTTAAAAATGCAGATTAAAAACAATGAGCTATCAATTTATACTCATCAATGGGCAAAAATTAGATAGATAATACCAACAGAAGTTCAAGTGAGGACAACTCTGCCTTTTAATTGGAGTATTTAGACCATTCACATTTGATATAATTGTTGGTATGGTTAGGTTTTAATCTCTCACCTTGTGATTTGTTTCTCTTGTCCCAAGTACTCTTTGTTCTGCCTTATACTTTGAATGGACCTTTTACTCATGCACGTTACTGTAATATGATTTACTGGCCTTCAGAGACTACTGGTTCACTAAATTATGCAGAACTTCCAAATGCTGACACAAATCATTCTATAACATCAAAACAATCATGTTTATCAAAATCACCACCAATCTCATCAGGAAATTCTTTAAGTAAGGGGGAACTGTCAAGTTCACAGCAATGGATTCAGGTTTTTGAAAATCTAATTTTCACTGGAAAGCTCAAATTTTACCATTGGCAGCAAATATCATCAATTGGTCTCTTTGATGTGACAAATTCACTTTGTTCAACTTCAAGAAAATGTTTTCCAAATACTCAGGCTTAAATGACCATAATTTGTGAGTCATTCTTATACATAAAAATTGTGTTCCATGAAAAGAGTGACTAGTTCCACTCAAACGACAACATGAGCTTTTCCTAGAGATCACAGTGCACTTCAGTGTGCATCAGAAATGCTTTATGGAGACTTTCCCCTTTTATCACACAGAATGTTAGAAAGGCATGTACTCAAGTGTTGACATTTAGTACAATTAATAATATTTATTGCTTCATCAAGGACGTTGTAAAGCGAAATTGGTGTTTTTTTTTAAATATAGTTAATGACAGTAAAGGATATGACTACTAGGATAGTTCGTTGCCATGACCTTGATTTGTGCTAAGGTACCAACAATTTGCACACCCTTGTTTTTGCACCAAAAGTGCTAATTCCAACCCAGTGACAAAAGCAAATAACTTCTTAATACTGTGGTTCCCAGACTGTGTACCAATTTCCAGTGCTCTGCCATAGTAAACTCACAGGGTACTGACAGAGATTTTAAAATTTCAAAGGAGAGTCAGCAATATTAGCATCTGTTGCATACTGTGCAAATTACTAGCTCAAGGTAGTTCAGTTTCAAGGCACATTTCACTATACTCCTTTTTATAATAATATATTTTTGAACTTTGATTTTTCACTGCTTCCTGTGATAAAAATTAATATGGACTAGTAAATGAGGATAACAGTATTCCATCCGATTCCAAGGTTTGAGTACAAGTACACACATCCTATTAATAAATAATCGTGGTTATTTAAGAGTAAAATAAAAGCATACCATTTATTTGCCTTATTTTTTTTCAAATAGTTACTAAGGTCCTGGGACGTGGATACGTATCGAGTTCTTCTAATCTAGCTACTTAATATACAGACTGGCCTAGAAAGGCTGTGGAAAAATTATTGAGACACTAAGGGTACCAAGAACTGGTAACTTTTGGTAACTTCCGTCTCTGTATCCTTATGGAAAAAGAATTTGAACACTTCAGGTCCACTGACAGGGTCTCAGGATCTCTCAGAGCTACAGGCTACACTTTGAGGACCAATGTATTAGCTCAATTCTCTGCTTCTCAAGTGTCGAAAGAAATTTCTAAAAGTTACATGAATTACCTCTCATCAAAAAATGCACAACCTCTCTATCCTGGCTCATTCTGTTACATGCTTGTCTGCTTGCTCAGGGTCTGGCACACGCTGCTGGCCTAAGATGAATTTATTCATTGAACGAACATGAGTTGAGGACAAGCCTCATGCCAGACTACTTTGGTTTGGAGATTGTTATCACATAAGAACTTTCCTCTGCCTTCAAGTAGCTTATAATCTTGTGGGAGAAATTGGCAAAATACAAATTACAACAGTATTTTTTAAATGCTCTCACAGAGGTCAAAAGAGCACTTTGGAAACACATAAATAGGTTTTCTAATTTAACTTTGGTGGCTCACGGAAGATTCTCCCAAGAGATGATATGCTGACTATGTCTCAAAGAATAAAGGGATGAGAGAGTGAGAAGGGAGATTAAATATGTGGAATCTAACAAATTAAACAGATGAATGTATATGACAAAATAGAAAAAGACTCACAAACACAGAAAACAAACTGGTGGTTACCAGTGGGGAGAGGGAAGGGGGCTGGACAAGGTACAGGTATTAGATTAAGAGATACAAACTCTTATGCATAAAATAGATATGCAACAAGAATAAACTGTATAGCATAGGGAAATATAGCCATTGTTTTATAATAATTTTAAATGGAGTACATAATCTATAAAAATATTGAATCACTTGTGTTATACACCTGAAAACTATATAATATTGGAAATCAAGTATACTTCAATTTAAAAAAAAAAAGAAAAGAAAAAGAAGGGAGATTGAGAGAGAGAGAATCAATGAATGAATGACTGAAGACTGCACTGGTATGAGCCAGGGGACGGTGATAAGAGGGAGGCTGGGCTGTACCAAAGTCAAGCTGGGAAGTTAGGACTTTATTATTAACAGGCTAATGAGAAGTCATCGAAGGATTTCAAGGTTGTAAAAATCTTCCTCTAAGAGCCATTAAAGAATGGAATAGAAGAGGGAAAGCTTAGACAGAGACTGGTTAAGAGCTGGTTGCAAAATTAAACTGAGAAATGGTGAACACTTGAACTAAAATGGGGGGTGAGCAATGAAGAGAGGATGTCAGGTTAGGGAGACTAAGAGGGGTGCATTGATTTGGCAGGTGAGTGTGGGAATGAATAACTCATAAGGGTCCTTTTACTTTTTTTTTTTTTTAAAGGGGGAGGAAGTGCAGGTTTGCAGAGGAGAAATAGTAAGTTCATTTTAGGTCATTTTAGGGTGTCTGTTAGATACCCAGCAGACAGGTGCTTGTACCAGAGTAGAGCTAACATTGTTTTGGCAACTGGATGTGGAAGCACGACCAGGTTTTATGCTATCCAGTTAAAGGAATCATTGCCTATGGTAGGTATATGGTATGCTTCCCAAACACTGAGCAAACGACAGGAGGAACAGATGGGCATGCTATTTTTTATAGTAAACTTGAGTTCACAGTGATAGTAGGATCCAGTGATGCCCACAGGGCCCTCCCATAGCACCTCTACTGGCAACCTCTCTGATTTTCAGCACAGTACCTCAGAAGGAAGATGGATTGCGTGGCTATTTACTCCCTTATTGAAATTGTACTCACTTCTCACTTTGTAACAGGGAAAAGGCAACATGGCTTTACTTCGTTTCACAAAACAAATTACATTTAGAGTTTGCATTTACCTAGTGCCAATTCAAAGTATCAGGAGGTTCTGTGACGTCGAGAACTTCTCCAGCATCTGGAGCTCTGTTTCCTTTCCCGGGAGGGATTATGTGTGGCCCATCACTTTTCCTTCCCATACAGATTCCCTTCTCTCAGACTGGCTCTGTGCGTAGCCAGCGAGGCAGAAGGCAGGTGGTTACCTGGGCGGCTCAGACGGGGAAGCACTGACGGTCGAGGGGCAGCCACTTGACCATTCGCCATGTGAGCTAAACGATCCCCTCACCCTCAGGCTGAACCCGCACTGCCCAAGATGACTCAAAGTTACCCAATCACATTTGCCTTTGAAAACAGCTTGGGGCTCTCTGGTTTGAACTGATCCTTGAGCCAAAGATCCAGGCCATTTGCAGAGATCTTGGCAATAGGAGCCTCAGCTGTCAACAAGCAGAAACGGTGAGTTAACACGAACACATTCAGGGAAGTGAAGTTAGGGGCAAGTCCATTTCCTAAATCTTACGTCAAGACATCTGACATTCTTAATGGTGCTTTGGACAGAATCTGGCTCTGTGAAGGATAAATCTCCCCAAAGAGTAAAATATCTTTGTCTTGGACTCCATTGATTAGAAATTCAGAAAGGAGAGTGACAGAAGTTCACTATTGTATGATCTAAGAAAAAATATCTTGCTAAATAAAGAGTCATGTAGTAAAAAGGCCATTGGAAGTACAGTCAGAAGGCAGAGATCCTGGTGCATGCTCTGCTGTCTGCTACTGAGACAGGACAATTTTTATGAGCTATTATATTTTACCAACGTTATTGTTTTCCTTGTCTCCACTTTCTAAGCTGATACCTAGGCTCTTATTATTTCTTTGCCTCCAGGACTTTTATAGGACAGAAAACAGGAGCTACACAGTCAATGGTAACCTTTTGTAAAAGCCCAACATGACGAAGAGACGTCAGTCACAACTGCTAGTGTGCTAAGGTTTTGTCTTAACTGTTCCACCTGTCTTCTCCCCTAGCATCTCCCAGTAAACCTCTTTGAGCACAAAGAGGAAGCTCCTTGACTGATGTATGTCAGTCAATGTGAGAAAGTCCTATGAACATGATGACGAACTGTGTTGGTGAAAATAAAACAAAACAACAGATTTAGTAAGTAACAGCCGTGCAGCATTCAGGCTGACCATTGAGTTGAAGATTCCTGAGCATCACAGAATGTCAGAAGCTAGTGCTGTGACTTCCACAGCCAGCCCTGGATAGCTATGAAACTGGTGACCGGCCCCTGGAACACTGACCACTGAAGCCTGGGCACCAGAACTCTACTGCAAAAAACACCCACATCTCCATGACCATGCTTGCTAGTAGAAATCAGTCGAAGCAGCAAGGAGATGCTGTTGGCCTCACTTCTGTGTGCCAACTGCACATGATGTCACTGCAACTCGTCGGTGAAACCAAGTCTGCAATAGCCTCCTAAGTGCAAGTTGGTATGTTACTTCCCATTTGTAGCTTCTAAATTACAGGAAGACAGACTAAAAAGGGATGGAAATGGATGCTAATGACCACGATAATATTCAACTGCTACCTAGATGTCTACCTCAGACAACATTATATACCTCAATATATTGCCTTTCTTTTCAAATGTGTTTTCCTTCTATGTTCTAATCTGTTAGTGGCACTAATTCCATCCAGTTTTCAAACAGAAAACCTTGAAGTTATTTTCATTTCTACTCTCTCTCTTTCCATATCACCTGGTATGACACGGAATCTTCCTGAGCCTTGTGCCCCCTTCTGTGTATTCTCATGGCCACTCTGATTTTATGTCTTCATCATTTTTCTCCTGGACTTTTCCAATAATCTCTTTTATTTTAATGTGCTTCCAATCTCATGGACTATCCACTCTGCAGTCAGAGAAATCTCTCTCAATGCAAATGTGATCATTTACATTTCTCCCTTTCAAAACTTTGCCATGGTTGCATGTCCAAACTTCCAACAAAGCAGTATGTCTCTTCCTCAACTGGTACATGCCTCCTTTTCCAAATTTATTTCTGATACTCACCCTGCCTCATACTTTATACTCAATCCTTCTAGATTCATTGGAATTCCTTGAAAATATCATCCATCAATTCACCCATGTACCTATTTATTAAGTATCTATTAAAATCCACTATTTATTTAAAAATATAATATAGTCAGGGAATATGAACAATGTGCCTGAAAATTGTCCTTAAAAAGTTTACAGTTATAAAGTAAGCAGATGGCTACAACACAGTGTAACAAATCATTTCCTTATATACGGGAGTTGGATGGGGTAGTCAGGGAAATTTTCCTTATGTTGCGACAACTGAGCTGAGTCTTGAGGGACAAGTAGCACTAACTAACAAAGACATAGGAAAAGAGGACATGGAAAGCCCTTCCAGAGAGAGTACACACACAGGTAGTGAGGCCAGACAAAGGAAGATATTTCACGATTCAGATTGTTGAGTGTGTCGGGGATTGTATTTTTGGGGCTCTCAAAAAAACAGAACTTATAAGAGGTATATAAAAAGAGATTTATTTTAAGGAATTAGCTCAAATTTAAAATATTCAGGGTGGGCTGGTTGGCTGGAGACTCAAAGAAAAGCTGTCGTTCCAGTTCAAGTCCAAAGGCTGTTGACCCCAAGAAGAATCAGTGCTGCATCTCAAATCCAAAGGCTATAAAGCTGGAGACCCTGGGAATTGCTGAGTCAATGCTGCAGTTGAAGTCTGAATGCAGTCTGCTGGCAGAATTTCCTCTCGCTTGGAGAAGGCCAGACTTTTGCTCCATTCAGGCCGTCAACTGACTGGATGTGGCCCACCTCAATTATTGAGGGCAATCTGCTTGACTCAGTATCCACCAATTTAAGTGTAAATCTTACTTTGTGAAATAAGCCAGATACATAAGAACAAATACTACATCATATCACTTATATGTAGAATCTAAAATAGTCAAACTCACAGAAGCAGAAAGTGGAATGGTAGTTGTCAGGGGGAAACAGGAGTTAGTCGAAGGATACAAAGTTTCATCGTACAAGATGAATAAGTCCTAGAGACCTACCGTACAGCTTAGCTTCTGTAGTTACCAATTTTGCATTGTATACTTAAAATTTGGCTGAGGGTAGATCCTATGCTATATAGTCTTATCACACAAAAAATAATAAATAAACAGTAAGGGAGGGAAGTGATAGATAGGTTTATGGCATAGATGGTGCCGATAGTTTTGTGGATACGCTTATGTCCAAACTCATCAGGTTCTATATATTAAATAGGTATAGCATTTTGTGTGTCAATCATACCTCAATAAACTGGTTTACAAAATGTAATCTCATTCACAATGTTCCTCACAGAAACATCAAAAATACTGTTTGACTGAATATCTAGACACTTATGGACCACTCAAATTGTCACATAAAATTAACCATCTTGGGATAAAGCTGAGCTTAAGGTTAGGAGAGCCAGGTCATGAAGCCCATGCTTGGGAATTTGAACTTCAATTTGGAGATCAGATGAAATCATTACAGAGTTGCAAGCAGAAAGTCCCTTGAGCAGATCTGTGTTTAGGAAAAAGAATTCTGCTGAGAGAGTCAAATACGCAATGGCGTGATGACAAGAATTAAGGGGGGGAGTTGTGGAGAAGGAGAGAGAGAGACATTGGAAACTGGTGAATTAAACCCGGGAAATTCTCGCAGTGGTATCAGTAAAGAATCATGATCTTCATGGACTCTGTTGTTTCAGCCTGTAACGTGTTTTCACCCATTGTCTACCTGGAAAAAGATCCTATTTATCTATCAAAACAAAACCCACTTGCAGTAAGCAGAATTTTAAGATGATCCCAAAGAATCCCACCCTCATATAATCTGCTGCCCTTGAGTGCTGGTAGGACCTGTGCACCTAGTGGAATATTATTCCTGTAATTACATTAGACTAGATGGCTGAGATGAAGGGGTTTTACAGATGTAATTGAAGTCCCTAATCAGCTGACTGCTACTGGAAAGTTAATGGAAGGGGAGATTTTCCTGGATGAACCTCATCTAATTAAGTGAGCCCTTTAACAAAAGGTCTAAACGTCAGAGATGGAAGAAGGAGTAGCAAATGTCCTTCAGTTGACCTTGAAGACACAAGCTGCCATGTTGTGGAGGGAGTCGTGTGACAAGGAACAGAAGGTGACTCTAGCAGACGCGAGCCTCGGTCTTTAACCACGAGGAACAGAATTCTGCCAACAAAGCCTCAGAGGAGATGTCAGCCCTGGCTGACACCTTGGTGTTGGCCTTCTGAAACCCTGCACAGAGGGTCCAGTTGGGCTATGCCTGGACTTCTAACCTACAGAAAAGAGCTTCTTAACCTAGGCATGTAAGCTCCCTCACATTTAGTAGCAGTTTATAGAGATGTTTCCTCCTTTGAACAGGATGAGATAGGTGGTGATAGAAGTAACACTTGAGCAGAGGCTAGAAGAATATGAGTAGCTGGATTTAATCTGAACAACAGATAGTTGTTTGCATCCAACGTTTGGACTAGAAAATGAGAGGTGTAAGCACCGACTGCCAAAAGCCATCATCTGGGATCTGGAACTTTTTCCATCCCCTTCAGAACTATTTTAGTTCTGTGAAGGCAGGTCAAGATGGATACATTCAGTATGCTGACTCTCAAGGTAATGAGGAAGAAAAGCTGAAAATGTCATCTTAACTCACGCGAAGTCTAATAATCATAGCAGTAATGATAGCAACAGTTCCTGGCACCGAAGGAAAAGAAGAATTGGGCCATAAAGGAGTTAAATGCAAAAAAAAAAAAAAAAATCTATTCAGACTTTATAATCTCCCCACTGCACCACCCTGCCTGTTGGATCACAAATACGAAAGGGGGAAAAAGGTTCTGTATTATACTCATTGGCTAGATCTTTGACTAAATGAATCAAAGTACATTTACGCATTAAATTAGGCTGCAGGTTGAACTTTTCTAGAAGTTCCAGGAGAGCAGCCCTATGGTTTATATAAGCCTCACTCTCCATCCCCAGTGCCAAGCTCAGTGCTTGGCAAATAATAGGTACTCCGTAAACATTGGATGGCCGACCGACTTTCTGGGGAAACACATCCTAAAGCTGAAAATAACAGTAAACTCTTAACCAAATGAAATCACTGAAATCTACAGCTGGCAGACCTCTTCTCCCTCCCTTTTTCAGGAGATTAATTGCAGTACTTAACATTTGTAAAGCATTTCTGACACATCAAAATGGCCAGAGGGGAATTTGTACTAAAAATCTAATTCATTATTATTAATAAATTGCCTTGTGGTCCCAACCATCCCATAGGGATTTGGAGATGGGAGAGAAAGGGAAAGTCACTTTCAATGTTTTTCTCAGCGTCTTAATTTGGGAAAACGCAGAAGTTTTCTCAGTGGTTCATTCTGAGGTCTGGGCAAAGGTTCAAGCCCATTCCTGAGTTATCTAAACTGACTCATCCTCCCCCGTCCAAAGCCAACAATTGCGAAGGTTTGCAGCAGGACTCTGCCCTGACTGTACTTAGTGCTGAGAGGTTTTTAATCTTTTCCTTGTTGGTCTCCTTATCTTCTGGTGCTTCTCCGTCTCATCCCCTTTTCCAGAGGCTCCCAACATAATCAGCATCTCCTGCAGCTGATGACAGACACAAGAAGCAGATGGGCTAAAAGGTTAATGGAAGGGGAATGGTAAATCCAGATACAGAGGAAGAAAAGGCAACTGGAAGTTTAGCTGGGTTACACGCAAGCAGAGATAGCTAGAAAAGGCTTCAAAGAGCTCAGAAACAGGGTCGGAAAGAGGCGTCCCACAGGTCAGCGGCGCATTCTCTCAGCCCAAAGAAAACTAATTGTCTCAGCAAAAAAAAAAAAAAAAAAAAAAAAAAAAAAAAAAAAATACATTAAAGCTTCCAAATGTGCTATGGGTCTTTCTTTTTGTCAATGTAGTTCTAGTAGTATGTCAGCTCCTTCAGTGAAACTTTTTCCAAGTTGTGATGGTCATTTGTTAGTATAATGTTTCCTGCTCAATATCCATTCTCTCTTATTCTAACAAGAGAAGCCAGACTTGATTTTGGAGAATGATTTCTCTGCCACTGAGTGCATTCCTGGTAAGGCTGTCAATCAGAATGTTCAGGGCCAAGTATGTGACCTATGGTGATGCAGCTGGACACCTTCTCTTGGGGACTGGACCACGGAGTGAAACAAGGAGTTTAAAAAATGGGATTGGTGCTATCTCGACGCTATTGTGGCGCCCAGAGACCAGCAAGAGTTTTTCTCATGTAGAAAGGATCTCAGAGTTGCTCTCGTTTCTTTCTTTCTTTCTTTCTTTCTTTCTTTTTTTTTTTTTTGAGTTTGTTTTTGTGACTCTTGCTCCAGGTATGTGCCCTGCTTCCCAGCCTTCCAATATATTTTCTTTTGCTTAAGTTAGATGGAGTTAGTCCCTGTTGCTTACCACCGAAGACCCTAACAGACAGACCTGTATCCAGCTGATTCTTGTTATGTGATATTCTTGTAAGGAAATATGTAATGACTGACAGCATGGGTGCATGACAAGTTCTCAGACAACAGGATGGAGTAGACAAAAGAGCACTGAACTAAAGAATGTTATGGTGGCTCCAACTCTGTTTACTTGCACAATCTTGTACTATCACTGGACTTTCAAAGTGGCATGATTACTGCAGTTAAAACGCACCCGTTCTACACATGCGTTACTTGTGGTTCTAGTTGGTAAATCGAGCCTCTATAGATTAGTATGAAGTATAACTTCAGTACACTTGTCCTCTTTCCAGGGGCAACAACAGGCTTACCTCTGAAAGAAAATGCAGTTCAAGTGTTTTCGTTGAGATACAAGTTTTAGTTGCAATGGACATGAATTTTTATGTCTAGGTCTATAATTACTGAGTTTTTGTCATGCCCCCAGAGTCAGTGATGGAGGCAATTGTGGCACTTCCTAGATCCTTGGAAAATGGCATCAAAAAACTGAGGGTAAACAATGAGCACACTGAGTGTTGTAAGAGAAATCTATATGACCTGCAATGTCCTAGGAAGACTTTGTGATCAAGGTGGGACTTGATTTGGACTTTGCGTGATGAATAACATTTGAAAAGAAAGAAGTAGAAAGGCCTTCCAGGTGTGTTGAATGGAATGAGTGAAACATTTAGGGAGGAAAACAAAAGACACATCTGGAAGATGGTATAGAGAACAGCTCGCAGAGAGAACCAAGGTAGAGGAGCTTTTAGTGGAAAGACAGAGAGAAGTACTGCCAGGTTGTGCAGGGTCTGAAAGATCAGGCTAAAGAGTTTGGATTTTAGCAATTAGGCTCTCCTAAGTTCTAGAGCATAGAGGTGAGGGGGTGGAATGATGCTGAGGAAGGTCAGTCTCGTGCGGCATGTAGGAGAGGAAAACTTAGAGAAACCACAGTTAGAGACAGTCAGGAACCGCTGATAGAGAGTAAAGGTTTAAAGGAAAAATATTACACGCCCAGGCAATAATTTGTGATTGTCATTTGTTTTCTTACCAAATCCCTCACACCGATTGGTTTTCTGATGGCTCTCCCATTTCTTCTTGAAGCAGAGGATGGGAACGTTTCAATTAATAGAGGACTGTAACAGCTTAGTATCCGAATATTCACAGTTTTGCCTTACCTTTATGGTTTGAGCTCTTTTGGGTCCAGATCAACCCCGAGTGTTACAGGAAACCTCAGCTAGCCCCATGGACAAACTCCTGCCCTTCTTCATCACTTTTTCCTTCCAACATTTGAAAGGATATTCGGTAAAATTACTAAGACTCTCTGGGTGCCTTTTTAGCTTTTCTTGGCCAGATTTCGGAAATGCAGACCAATTATTCTTACTAGTCCTTATCCTCCCAATGAAGAGGAAAATCAATTTTGCCTTGCATGTGACCCTCAATCAGTTAATAGCAGTGACTCGAACACTGTGCTAGTGAGAATTCAAAGGGTGTGGCTGGGCCCAGTGAGAAAGTGCCGTGTCTGACTAAGAGCAATGCTGGCCTTAGGTGAAGAAGAGATGGGCTGGTCTCACACCAGCTAAAGCACGATATTCTTCACAATGTGGATAGTAGGGCCCAGGAAAGCCCTAGTGTCCCCAAGCAACCATTCAAATATTCCTGGGTGAACTTCAAGTTGAACTAATTCCTAATTCATCTGGAACTTCAAACCCTTCCATCCTTCTCTGCTGTGTGCATGGGGCCAGCGGTCAGATTCCCTGGGTCTGAGAAAGAAGAGGGATCTTCATCTTGGAAATTAAAATGGGGTTGGACTTGCTTTGCAAATAAGTGCTTAATATGATGATTATCTTTTCTAGCTCAAAATGCAGGGACACTCTGACAGGCAATATTTTTTAACCCCCAAATTAATTTATATTAACAATTTATAAAATCATAGTGATTAAATCTCATTTCGTTATTAAAATAATTAAATGATATGCAATTGAGACTGTCCATGAAAATCAAAACATCTGTTTAACAAATGACAAAGACAAACAAGATTTGTTTGACACATACACGAGATCATGATTATTATCTGACTTGGATTTCTGAGGCATATAATGCTTTTCCTGCCCATTATTTGTTATTTGGATAGATCTCCTGGTTCATACTTTAGAATTCTGAGACCAGCAAGGAAAGCCTATAGTTTAAGTGAAACTGCATGTGGCCAGATGTAAGTGCTCAGTGAAACAAATGGTTTAACTTTATCAAAAGCCAATATTATAAATCTTTATAAAACAGACTGATTGGAATTGGAGATTTATATAACAAAAGTACAAATTGTTTCAAAAAGAACTTTTTCATTTTTGAAGGTTCAGTTACATTCAAATGATTATTTGTTTGATACAGGATTTGGAATCAGCCAGAGACACAAGAAGGACATGGTGCACGTTGAAATCAATCAGAAACGAGGGAAAAGTGATCTTTACAAAGATAAAATAATTCTTTGTAAACTCTGGTTCAAGTTACAAATATTTGAGTAATATAGAACATGTGTCCGTTCCAATAGTTCGACCACAGTCAATAATTCAACCACAAATCACAGGCATTGCCATTGTAGCAATATGGCTCTCAGAAGCCTATTCTGTAACCAGCACTGAATTTGGAAACTTTCATCACAATAGCACGGAATAATAAAATATTTCACAAAATTAATCGTCATCATCATCATCAAGAAACCTTCACTGACCACCTATAATGAACAAGAAACCCTTTGTACTCAGTTAAATAACAGCCTATATACCTAAATGCCTTGTATAGATAATGGCAAACATGTTTTTAAAATAAATCAGTTTGCAAATAATAGGAAGGGAAGTGATACTGTAACATCCAAACCAAGATTAGCCTAACAGAGTGAGTGTTCATAGAAATGCTTCTTTTAAAATAATATACACTGTTCAGTCATGTTAAAAGCAGTCCCAGATGCCCACGCCACCCCCCCCCCCACCATGGTGCAGTGGTGGGGCCACTTGGTCTTGTTATTTGACACCTTCTTGGCCTGGGTTCCATGCCGTCCACCCTCTGCCCACTCCTCCCCCTGCCCAGCTGGGGTCTGGGTGTGGAGCTGAGGAGAGACTATTGCACAACGCACAGCAAGAAAGGGACAGGCTTTGGCAACAGGGCCCCCAGAGATCCAATCCAGCTGCTGTGAAAGGAATCTCATGGTATGTCCCCACCCTGCCCCTGACGAAATCACAAGTGATCTTGGAAAGGTTACAAGACCAACTTGCTGATCTGCACAGATGTGAACGTGGGCAGCGCAGCCTGCAGCCAAAAGGGGGAACCAGGAGTTCTCAGGACCAGCTCCACCACTGCGGTGTTCTCTGACCCTGGGCAAGGGCTTCCGCTCTCCCCCTTCCACTCTTCCTTAACTCAAAAAATGGACACAAAAAACTAACTACTCCCATTTCTGGAGGACATTGTGAGAACATTCCAGGAATACAAACGGAGGGCAAAACTGCTGAACATTGTCTTGAATTCATAATGAGAAACAAGAAGAGATATGAATACTTCCTTTAGATTTATTTTAAATTCCAGGAAACTTCTAAAATAAAGTTTAATAGGATGAACGTGGTATTAGAAATGTGACGATGGAAAATGAGAAGCTCTGCTGATTGTGGCTGAGGCACTGGATTAAACACTCAGTGTGTGGGTATCTGGCAGATTTCAGATCACAGTCCCAGGCATCTCTGATTTGATCAGTAGCAACCACGTGAGCCAACATTGCTGCCACCTTGTAAATAAAAACACTGAGTTTCAGAGAGCCTTGGTGACGCAGCATAGCCAAGAAATACCAGGTTTAGAATTAAAAGTAATTAAGGTGTTATTGAGAAAACTGTGTCAAGGACAGATTTTTTATCCTGAGGAATATTCTATCTGGCATTTTGCTGTAAGATGTGGATCAGTCAGTGAGCCAGAGCAAGGAGGTCACTGTTCCTTACAAAGCTTATTAGATTGTCAGGTTGAAATACATGTCTATAAAAATGGACTTTACAAGGATATTTACTTAAGAACGTACAGGAACAGAAACTACAAAGCCAATGCTAAAATTTTATGTAAATCATTAAGATACTAAGTGTCTCCTCTAGGAGGGTTTAGATGAGATAAAAAATGAAAGTGTGTCCCACAGAAAACTAAGCAGGAACATTCTTCTTGAAAGCACCCTTCTTCCTTTGCCTTACTCCTACACCCAACTCCTCTCAACTTTTTACTTTGAAAGCATTTTCAAATGTCCAGAGACGTTGAAAGAAAAGTGCTGTGACAGCCTGTATCCCACAACCCACTTGGAAACTATTTGTAAATTCGTTGTAGACATTGTAATGTTTCACTTCTAAACATGTTAGTTTCTATCTTAAAAAAACAAAAATAAAAGAAGACACTTTCTTATATAACCTCATACCCTTATCATACCCAAGAAAATTAACCATATCTCCTTAACATCATCCAATATCTACTCCATATTCAAAACTTTCAAATTGTCAACAAAATCTCATTACAGTATTTTTTTTTTCTGAAATACAATCCAGTCAAACTTTATGCATTGGATTTGGTTATGTTTCTTTAGCTCTTTTATATTAGAACAATCCCGCTCCTATCCTCCCCTACCCTTTGACTTTTTGGAGAGAAAACATCAATTTCCTTGTAGAATGTCCCACACTCTATATTTGTCTGCTTATTTCTTTGTGGTGAAGTTTAACTTGTGACTGTCCCCTTTGTTTCCATGAACTGGATGTTAGGTCCAGGGGCTTGTTTATGTTCCAGTTAAACATTTTCAGCAAAAATAATCCACAGATGATGCTCTGCCCTTTGTATTGCATAATGCCAAGGGGTATTATTCATGATGCTAAATTTGATCATGTGATCAAAAGGGACCATGAGCTGTTTCTAAAGTAAAGATACATTTTTCCTTTTGAATTGGCAAATCACATGTGGGATGATATTTGACATCATGAGATTTTTTTTTTTTTATTTTGTTCCCTAACAACATTCAATCTAATAGTTTTAGTTGCCTTTTCTGCTCCTGATACAATGGTGATTTTCTAATTCTGCCATTCCAGCTACATTTAGAAGCTCACATTATTTAAGCACTTTCTTTAAGCTTCATTTTTATTAAAAACAACAACAGAATAAATGCTTAATTCTTTGCTTTAATTGTTGACTTACAAGAAGTGGTATAATACAGAAATGTTAAAAGTTGAAAAATATCCCTCAAGTGTTTAGAAATCTTGAATTTTTTCCTAATCTGCAATGAGGGCAAAACGGCAGCCTCACTGTGGCCATAATCGGCTGTTAGAGGTGCAGAAAAGCCGGCGAGAGCATGATTATGGACTACAGTCAACTTGCTTTAGAAGACATTTGGATCTGGGTGACCAAATGGCTTATCTTCTACCCCGGAAGAAATTAAGGAGTGGTGAGAGCCACCATGCTCAAGAGAAGAGAGAAAATAAGGCTGCTGAGAATAAGGCTGCTGAGACACAGTAGAGAAATTGGCTGAGAGTCATCCGTAGGTAAGTGTTACTGTATCTAGAGGTGAGACCATTTCCTTCATAGCCGGGTCCTGGGCAAAGGGAAGGAGTGTCACTCCAGCATGAGAAGAAATCTCTTCTACTCTCCATTGGACTCCATCCTCACCATCTCTTTTTACTGTTTAAATCATTTTGACTCATGAAAGCAACAGTATTGAGGTTCCAGAAGAATGAAATAACTACTGATTACTTCTCCCTCCTTTTTATTCATTGATTTTTACTGTGGGACGTAAAAGGCATTTCTTCCAATGCAGCCCATGACTCAGTGAGTTATTTCCCAAGCCAGGGCAAGCCACTGAAAGTTCTGCGATGCCTGAGAAGCTATTCAGGGATTTTCCTTGCCGTCTCTACCCATCCCACTCCGCATGGCCTCCTCCCCACGAAGACTTGTGCTCAAAGCGTTGAGAGCTAATAAAACCTATTGAACATTCTGTCTTCCTTTGTAAGATGCCAGGCATTGATGTTGTTCAAAACAACGTAGGAGTGGCTACTTATTCCATGCTCTTTGCCAGTCACTGGAATGGACAACAGTGTGAGAAGAGAAGAACCCACGAGACTACAGTGGAGGGAGGGCGGGGGGAGGCAGAGCCGGTTCCCTGACTATAACAGTCTGCCCCATGACAAAAAGCAGCCAGAACTGTGGTTTTTCCAATTTACAGTTTGGAGAAAACAAAAAACAAAAAACAAAAAACAAAAAACAAAAAACAAAAAAACAAAAAAACAAAAACACTCATACTATAGAGAGAGTGCCATATCATTCTCTCCCTCCCTGTCTCATCTCTTTCACCGTTTCCCCTCAAGAAATGGTCAGTTGAAAACATCACACTATGTTGGGCCAAAGGGTCCGATCAAACACAACTTCTGTGTATGTGGGAATGAGGCAAAGAAGGGGCAGGCCAAGCAGGGCTCAGGGGGGCCATCTGACCAAGGAAAGACAACCTCCAGGCTCCACCGTGGCAACCCCACTCTGGAGAACGAGCAGAAAATGAGAGCCAGCACAAATGTTAATGTAACAGGATAAGTGGGGCGGGGGGTGGGGGGGAGCTGCCCTTGGCAAGAGAACTAAGCCTGTTCGTTTTTATAATATAAGAGAGAGCGTGCAGGAGGGGGAAGGTGGGCTTGCTCACCAGGTGCATTTTGCAAACTTTCCCAGTTCCCATTTCATTAATTCCTCTAATATTATTGCAAGAGGCTTCAAAGCTATATGTAACGAGGCTTGCCATCCTGCTGAACTCATTCTGACTTCTATTTGTATTTCATGGTTTGCCTGCTAAAAAAAAACCTTTTTTGTCAGTGGAAAATAAGAAGCATCTCAGAAATGAGTGAGCTTCAGTTGACAGGGGTTAGATCCAAAAGCAAAGTCCTGGCAGTATTTTTGAGAACCTCCTTGTGCTTGCATGCCTTATGGTCAAGTGCAATGTATTGAATTTGTAGCATCTGTGTGATGTCATAGCTTTTATTTACTACTGCTTTAAGAATTAAATAAAAGTTTCTTGGCAGAAGGTTTAGAAGCACATTATAGTTTCTTCTCATAGCAATGTAGTGAGATAATTTTAGGGTTTTTTTTTAATTGTCTTTCTTTCTTTTTCCTTTTTTTTTCTTTTTTTGCCTTTATCCTAAAGAATGTGGTTTCTCTCTAATATTTTTTGATACTTTACTTCCCATCCTCACCCCACCCACAGGCTTCCCCCTAACTCTCAAATTTAACCCAAATCAGGAATTAAGCATTCTGCCTTTGTCTCCTCAGGGAAGACATGGCACAAAACAAATGTAGAAAGAAAGTCAATCTATGGTTTTTGAACTTCCAAATAAAAATTTCAAGCTCATGGAAAAATGCATAATGTGAAACTTCCAAAAGCTTGGGTCTGGAGGATATCTAAAGCTTTTGCCCAAGAGTAATTGGATATCAAACAATCAGATTTTTAAAAATCAGCCTTTCAGCCTTTTCTTTTTTGGTTCTTAGCATATATAAAGGTTCCATGTGCTGAGGGGAGAAAAGAAGGGAGCAGAGGGTCAATAACAGTGTTGGGAAGGAGGAAGGGTGTAGCCAAGTGGTACAGAGCATGTGCTTGGCATGCACGAGGTCCTCGGTTCAATCCCCAGCACCTACATTTGATAAGTAAATAAATAGATACATAAACCTAATTACTGCCCCCCCAAAGCCCCAAATTAATAGAATTGGAACTTGGGATGGAGCCCTGAGAAGGGTCCTGTTTTAGACTTCTCTCCAGCAGTCCCCCGGGCAAAATGAGACTAGAGGTGTGACTTTGCTCCATCTTCAGGTAAACCCCAAAGAGACATCCAGACTCTAGCATCCCCCTTGTATGCAGTGGTTCAAGAGGAGTAAACATATGTGGTGGGTCTGTCCAGGGAGGACCCAGAGAGCATGATATAGTTCCTTTCAAAAAGGCACGTGCTAGACAGAGACAAATGTTTCCTCTACGCTCTCCATGAGCATAGAATCAGCTGAGGCAGTCAAGGTCAAAAACCCAGCAGTGAACTCTCTAGACCTACAACTAGAATTAGATAGAGTCTCATTATGTCAGCAACCTGTGAAGACTGGTGATTTGTAGGAATGTTGTGTATCTCAATAAGACTTTCACAGTCATCTATGAGATTTAAAAATCAGTTGGATAGCAAAGAAAAAAGCACTCTCAAACACTAAAATTTTAAGAGCTCTAAAAAAGATGGCACATTAAGTTAAACACACAGACACACACTGGTTGGGATGAGGAGCTAATAAAAAAGTAAACACAATTGGAAATTTCCATCCATTCCATCCTTACCCTCACTTACCCTGTTTTCATTTTTCAGGACAAGTGGCTTTTGTGACAAGCAGTTATACAACTGATATTTACATGTACTTGTAGTACCCAGTCCAGTACTTATTCCAAAGTAGGCTTTGCTGTTTCTAAACTGAGACAGAAAAACTCATGTCTGGGCATAAGAGAGGTAGACCAATAAGAGGGCAATAAAAACATTTCTTCTGGAAGAAGAAAATTGTGGGAGAGAACAGGTGATGCGTTCATGAGAAGTAACTCTTTGAGTTTGGAATAACACATAGTCAGCCATCAAGTAAAGGCACCTGGGAATTCATTTTCATCCTGTACTTTTAATTCAAAATTGAACAAAGTATATCTATCTATCCACCTACCTGCCTATCATCTATCTATTTAACAGATCTCTCTCTCTCTCTCTCTATTAAACCAGATTAACTTCCCTTATCAATCTGTAAAATTTGGAATTGGTTTTCTCCACTATTATTTCTCTGCCAGAGTTGCTGAACACATAGGAAATTTTGTTTAATGTTAACCTCAGAAATGTGTAATTTTGAATGTAAATCTACTGCCAAAGGGAGAGGAAAATAATGCATTCCAAGGAAAAACGGAAAGTTTTTTTTTTTTTTAAATTATCTCCTGTATCAGATTACCCGGACCATCACTTCATTTTAATGTATATAATTATGTTGTATATTACTTGAACTCTCTGAGTGTATAGGATGATATAACATGAGTGACAAAATGTTGTTTTTCTAATTGCATTGTGAACCAGGAACATGAAATGATATTAGATTAAAGCAGGATAGTTCTGGGATAGACTTTAGGATGGTTTGTAAAACCCTGGAAGGTGTTTCCAAGCAAGGTCATGGTAATTAACAAGAAGGTAAATCCTTGAGGCAGTAATACAAATATTAAAACTGAATAAATATTAGATACACAGCCCTCTAGGGTGATTGGAAAATCATTATCTTTGGAAGAAGAGAATTGAACAAATAACAACTCAAGGCTTTAAAACTCCAGAATTTCCCAGAACCAGGATCTAGCCTCTGATGTGTTAGACCAACCCAAATGGACAGAAGCCAATGACCTGGTGAACCTGTGAAATCTTTCCTGTCTTCAAATCTGTGATTTATAAGCTAATGCCAAATATTCTGAAAATATTTGTAATATTTGGCTAATTTTCCATCAATGAAACCTACTGTTGATCTTTTCACTAAATAAATGTCAAATAAGTTTAAAATAATGGAGATGTTAACATTTTTACCCACTATCATCATAAAACCCCTTTGAATCTCAACTCTAAAATTTCTTTGGTCTTTCACTGGAGAAAAATGTAACCAAGTAAAAATTTCAAAAACTAATATCCAAAAATCAAGCTGACTTGGGAGAGTGAAATGCTTGTCCAACAACAATTTACTTTGCCTTTTTTTTTTTTTTTCTGCAGACATGCTGCTAGAAATAAGAACGTTCAAATTGGTTGGAAGTTATCATCAGACAGAAGTGCTAAATCTTGTGTTTCTAACTTCTGTGGTCAGAATTACCTGGGGAGACTTTTAAAAACTCAGATTCCTGGACCTCAGTCCAGACCTCCAATCAGAATCTCTAGAGGGCTCAAGGCTCAATGATCTGCATTTTTAAAAAGATTGCCAGATGGTTTTGCATATACTAAATGTATGAATAAAATATCTAATAAAAATCAGATTGGAAAATGTTTAATCAGTCTCAGATCACATTTTAAATGAAACATGGAGGTGATAAAATTCTCTTTAATGTTTCGAACCACCTTACAAATTCTACAAAGAGATGGGGTCACAGGTATTCAAATAAATGCAGAGATGTCTCCAAACTATGTCTATGGGATGAGTTTTACAATTTATGCCTCAATCTTTATAATTATCTTGCCCCACCTAATTTAACAGTGTTTTCTTCTTTTCTTTCTTCATTCTGTTTTTCTAACTGACACACCTCTGTAGAGTCTTTTTTAATTATTCAACTTAAATTTCAAAAATGCACAATCCTAACTTATACTTATGTTTTACTGGTTCATATAATATTTAATTAAAGTACATAAATACCTTAAAAACACAATGGGCATAAATGAGTTTGGGAACCAATACAACTGACCGTGGACAACTGAATTGGCAGCAGTGGAAACACACGAGAAGGTGGCCTTCTGGTGACGGGCATTCAGTTTACCAGTGAGTGTGGTTTGTAGAGAGAACCCTTAGAGAATTGGCTGTTCTGATCATTTACGATCCTATTGTATTACGGTTCCCATTTAACACAGGAGCATAGCATAGCGCTTAGGCTAAGCAGTCAGGGCCCATATTCTGTGTGACAGAGACCACAATTAACCAAGTCATGCTAAGAGCAAGATCGCCCCCCCTTTCCGGTGCTCTGGGTATTCACGCCTCCACACACAATGTTCTCTCCAGCACAGGCTTTAGTGCCATCTGGAATAAGATACCTTGAAACTCTTGGGATCAGAGGAAACTTGCAACCCTTCCAGCCAACAGGTACCTCCTCCTGCAGGTTCCACAGGGCCTGAAATGTCTGCCTTCTCTCAGTTGACTGGTTCTGGGACTGAGGGCCTCAAATAAAATGCAAAATAGCTTAGCTGAGAGGGTAAACATACTAAATCTTCAAACATAAAACGCTTGACCAATCAGCTATGGGAATGCAGAGTTCTATGAAAAAAGAACTTGCCAGCACATTTGGGTCACACGCAGCGGGCCTGGAAGCACAGGAGGTTGAAACCCTGGACTCAGGGACATGAAGAGGGACCCAGGAGCCCAAGGAGAGGGGTTAGAAAGGGAGGTAAAGGAACAAAATCACTTTTCTCAATTTCATGCTCAGAGTAGGGCCTGATTTTTCCAGCCTCAACAACCTCTTATGTCTAAGAATCCAAAACTTCTGCCATTCATTGGCCAAAGTAAAGAAATGTCTCTTGGCATTCATTTGCATAAAAACTCCATTGACTATAGAATAAGTCTTAACCTTTTGAAGTGACCGAAAGTCTCCAGCTTTAATATTTATTATATTATATCTAATGGTATATTATTGTTATATTATTATATTATATCATATTATTATATCTAATAGCTAATATTTTTCTAACATCATCTAATGCTGTCCACCTCTTCAGCATCATCCCTCCCCAAATTCTCGGCCTTTCACAGTACAGCAGCTTCTTGTAGGCCTTTGCATGAGCTGCAAACACCACCACTTGGCAACCTCTTCTTTTCCTGCAGAATCTGGCCAAACTATCACCTTGTCTATTGAGTCCTCTCGTTTATGATCTCAATACCACTTTGTGAAGACTACTATTCTTGATTTCTTGGGGCTGTACCCTAATCTATTACACGTCTGTCTCCCTCACAAGGCTGGAGCGTCTATTTCATTTTCCTATTTCCAACATAAACTCTCAGAAGAGTTGCTTATAAATGAGGGGATTAACTGATAAGAGCTCTGGGCACACCACCAGCACTGAATCACGGGCGCCTAGGTCTACTGGGAACAGAGTCGTTGTACCAACACCTTGCCTAGCAGCTTTGACATTGGTGGAGACCAAAATAATCTTTGTAGGCAGCCATTTACGGGGACTATTTCCCTTTTTAGATTTTAGACCCTGGGGCAGGGGCAGTTAGTTTCCTTTGCCCCACTGGTAAATGTATTCTCTGCTGCAGTTAAGCCTGCCTCTGACGCATTTCAAGAACTTTAATCTTGTACCGCAAGGTCTTGGATCTAGAATATTCATAGGACTTTTTCCATCTGTTCTTCTGGGCTACAATGCTTTAGGCCCTCCAGGGCAGGGCTGTCCTGTTCTCTGCCTCTTCTGTTGCTCACATCTCACTCAAGGGTATCAACAGCACTACCCTTGTAGCGATGGCGAATCAGAAACTGTGCTGGACAAAGCAGGCCTTTTCTAAGTTGAATGCTTCATGCATGAGAACAATTAGAAGCTTTTCATTAGAATATCAGAAATGCTGCCAGAGTATTATTTTTAAGACATGTTGTTGAATGTATAACAAAACAAGTTTCTGTATTTTTTTTTTTTTTGGCAGAGCCGAGTAATTTTTTCCATAGTCAAAAAGCTATACAGGAGACAAAGTTATGAAACCCACTCATACTCATTTACTCTTCCTTCCATCAACAGGCTTAGAAACTCACGAGAACTCTCAGGGCTTCTGGGTAAACCTGGTGGAGGCTGGAGAAAGGAGAACCCAAATCAAATACAGGTAGATTTCAATCCAGGGATTTCTTCAAGATTTGATTATTTTTCCCCATGATTTTCCAGCCAATGTCTAAAAGAGTCAAGTTCAAATCAACAAGTGCCACTCTTTGTGAGGCTGCCACATGGGCGCCCACAAGGTTAAGGAGATGGTTTTGTTTCTTTAGTTCTGAAATCATTGTTCTGTGCTTGGTCACACTCTAGTCATTGGACGAAAGTGATCACAACCGGAAGAGATTTTTGTGCTCCCATGGGGCTTACTTAGCATGACCCTGGCTGACGTACAGGAAAGTAGAGTAAATTCAGATCCCAGGTCATATTAATTCAAGAACAAGAGCCAGAAAAGACCAGTATCCAGTTGTGCCAAGGTGCCCAGACCATATAATGCCCTGAGAAAGGCGGAGCCCGTGCTGAAGCTCCAGGATTTGTCTCCAGTCCCACAGGCGTAAAACACCAAACAGTCCACAGATTTCTAGGAGTCTTCAAAAGAACTTGTTAGAACTTCTACTAAAGAGCAGTTACTTTTGTAACTAACTAAAGTTAGAAGTTCTTTTAGAAATCCTCTTTTTTTTTTTTTTTCTGGATCCTCAGAACCTAAATTTAGGACATTCTAGAAATTATAACTATTCTTACTCAAAATTTAGTGTCAGGTTGAAGTAGGCTAATAGCACCTAAGTTCTAAGGTTCTGCTCTGTGCAAGGCACCACCATAAACACTTTGCACACTTAATTCTCAGAATCAACCGATGAAGAACATTTTGGTATTATCCCCATTCTACAGATGAGACAAAGAGGTTAAGTAAATCACTTAAGGGTACACAGAGGGTAAGTGGCAGAGACGGACTCCAGGTGGGCTGATAAGTATGCTAATAACTCAAAGTGGCATTTTTTTTTAAAGACTTCTTATAACCTAGATCTCCAACAACAGGGATGGGGCTATTAGATGATAAACTGAGGCATGTTCAAAATTTTAAGAGTTTATTTGAGCAAAAATTGATTTGAATTGGACAACGCCAAACCAAGGGTGATCAGGAGCATTCAGTCCACCGGAGCCGGGGAAAAATCTTACACAGAGAAGGTCCAAAATCAAGGAAAGGAAATCAATTGGCTGTTATAAAACCTAGTTGTCTGTCAGTGATTGGTTCTCCTTAGCTTTTCATTTTAATGTTTAAATTAAAAAAATTTTATTGAAGTAGAGTGGATTGATAGTATTATATGTCCTTAGCTTTTTAATTTCTGTAAACTTGAGGCATTTACAGGCTTAGATTCTGGTTTGCTCACATAGGCTACTGGACATTAGCACCATTCCAGTCTGAGGACCTCCCTTTTTAAGAAAAGTAACTGGGTACATAAATTTTGGCTTATGTATGCAATCGAAAACCATGTAGCTGACAAGCAATGCAGAAGTGTTCTTGTTGACATGGAAAGATTAAAAACAAGTTTCCAAGCCAGAGAACAATATTCATCTTTATTTAAAAATTGTGTTAATAGATAGATACATATTTTAAATGAAAATAAAATCACATAATCAATTTATAAATATTCTATGAAATCTAAGAGGATATATCTCAAAATGTTAGTAGTGGTTATGTGTGGATGATAGGAGAATGGGTAGTTTTTTTTTCCCCTTTTTATTTAACTGTATTTCCCATTTTATTACAATAATCACAAATTCATTCCAAAAGTTACATAAAGTAAAAGTTAAAAGGGTGTCTCTAAAAACAGCGGGCTTGTATTTAAAATGGAGGCCATTTGTATTAAGGTTGGCGTTTACGTTACAGAATTGCAGACTAACAACCGTGAAGGCAAACGCTCTTTCTATGCCCATGGGAAACCCTAGAGAGAGGCTCGGGAACTGCGTGACATCCCCAACTACCACTGAATTTCACAGACTTGCTGGACCCTGGTATCCCATGTAGGCATTCACTTTCCTAGACATCATATCTCATAAGAGATGGAAACAATCGTTCTAAATTTAACTGACTGGAAAACAGGAAGAAACTTAGACAAGTCCATTGTATAAAGAACTGTAATCTATGAAAAGCACAAAAGCCCATTTTATTATGGAATGCCCACAGTGGAATTTTTTTTTTAGGGCACAAAAGTATCCTTGTCACTGACCCTTTACAATACTCTGGAAAAAGTTTTGAATTTTCTCAACATTAAAGAAAAAAAAATAGAATCAGTGCTTTTTGATCCTTAAAGAGGGCAAAAAAATTATTAGGAAACATGGAAGAGACTTTTATGTTTGTAGCGTATGAAGGGATTGTGATTGTTTGGCTGCAGTTGTGACGTGGTCTTTGACTTTAAGAGGAAACTTGGATATCCATGGGTCCTAAAGAAACCCTCAACTGAGAGAAGAATGATGAGTAAGGGTCCTAGAGTGAGTGTGACCCCAATCCTAGCTCCATTTTTAAGTCCCTGCCATGAAAATGCTCATCATTTTTAGGTCTCCAGACATGGTACTGTCCACATCCCATCAGTTTCTGCCTGTGTTTTTTTCTCTTTTTACCCCATCCCCACATGTCAGAACTTCCCAAGGTGCTCTCCTCAGTCCCCTATTCTTTTCTATCCTGTGGATTACATCTCACCTACTCTTTTGCCTTCACACACATACAAGTAATTGTCCGATTGACGTTGTCAGTCCTGGGACAACAAGGGAAGGCTTCATGAAAGAGGCAGAGTTTTAGAGATAGGATGTATTTCAGCTTGGAGGACATGTGCAAAGGAAAGGGGATCTCAGAGAAGGGGAACACTACTAACTAAAGCACGGAGGGAAAGAAATGCCCGGTGTGTGAGGGGGACTGCTAGTTTGACAGGAAATGCATTCATTGACTCTTGGAAACATCACATTTTAGAGAAAAGGTTTTATCTCTTTGATACATCCTTCCTTGTTCCTTTTCTTTTTTCTTTCTTTCTTTCTTTCTTTTTTTTTTTTTTTTTTTTATCTCTGAGAACCTGCCTGGACAAATGAATGTTCCTTACCAGTTTTTACATCTTTTCCACATTGGTTGTCTCTCTCACTTCTGTGTTGCTGAAGCTGAGCCGTCAAGGACAAATCCTGATCTTTCTCTGCTGACTATTCAGACAAGAGCTCAGGTCTTCTCCTTGTCCCTTATTAACCATTAGCATTTATTCACTGTTCAGAGTCATTTGCTTATATAACACGTTTTGTGTGTGCGTTTGTGTGTGTGTAACATGGTCTTTTATTTACAATAGGAGAAACCTGGAGCTATCGATGTTCCAGTGGCACATCGCGCATGGCCTCGTGTTGTACTTACTTGGCTTATTTTAGTCCATAGTTGAACCAGCAGGATGCTTACATATTTCTCTTACTGTGTTGTTTTAGAATGTAATAGTCAAGGAATGCAAGTCACATGAACGTACTTGCTGCAGGATTCTACACAACACCAGGCTGAAACAGATACTTCACAGGCACCTTCGGACAAATTTTATGCTGCACGATCCAATCTGCATAGAGACCTATCAGTTCCATGCGGGGAAAAATATTATTTGACCTTGGAATCTCACACTTGGGGATGTATTTTAAGGACAGAGTTGGTGGGGGAGGAAGAGGGAGAGAGAGAGAGAAGGGACAGGAAACGAGGAAGGGGAGGGACATTTCTGGAGTGAAGATGTTCACTAAAGAAGTTACACGTTTTCAACAAAAATAATTTTAAAAAGCTAATATATACTGAGTCCTTCTTAAGTGCCAGGCACTGTTTTAAATGCTTTATACGCATTAGTTCATCTCGTCTTCCACAACAACCCCATGACGTCAGTATTATTACTACTATTTCACAGATGAGGTAACTGGGGCACATAAAGTTAATGTAACATGCCCAGGGTCATGCAGCTGGTAAATGTTCAACAATAGTTAAGTACACTCTCTTACATCAACTCAGTGGAACTATTTTTAATGATGGTTATAAAGACTAAAGAAACATTAAAAAAATTCTTATAAGTTTAGTGAAAAATTCAACTATGATCTTAATGAGCAGTGACATTTAAAAATTGTAGACCTAAACTCTGGAGTCTAGGAAGGAGAAAAAAATGATTGATATGTTAGGATGATGGATCAGCTGTTGTTTAATTCCTTTAGTCCAAGTTATTTTTAATGTAATTTTATGTGATATTTAAAAGTGATTATATAAAGATAGGGTAAACGTAAATGACAGTTAGCTTATTCTATGGGAGGATAGCTCAGGCTTCTATGAGAGTTCTTGAAAATGTGAATGCAGCATTCCAGATCCATCTCTTCTTAATCATCATTTTTACCCACTATGCACTCTTTCTGATATCTATTCCCGCTTGGAAAATGGAGAAAGTGATTGGGAAGAAAAGGTTTGATCCCACATTGAACTTTCCTTTTTCTCATGTCTCTGAAAACCGTTTTGTTTACTGCTGTGCTTATCTGTTAAGAGATTCAAGGCCTTGGGATATTCCATAAGGAACCAGGTTGAGGTTGACAGCCAGTGTTAAGTCTTTGGTCTGAAATGGACAGAAATACTGCTTTCACTAGCCTCTTCATTTTGTTCTGTAGATGCATTGTTTGTTGTGAAAGGAGGGGGGGAAACAGCTCAGCTGTTGAAGCTTCATCGCATGCTTGTTGGCACGTGCAGTGAAATATATTTGACATTCTTTGGGGCAGAGATAATTGTGGCTTCAGCTCCCTGCCCCACGCCACACACTCAAAAGGGAAAAAGCGTAAAGGGAAAAGTACCAACAAACAACAGTATGGAAATAGATTTTATATGATGCCCAAAGGAAATCTTCTCTTATTTGTATTACAAGGCATAATCCAAAATAACAGAAGAGCAACAGCCATAAATTGAAATGGGCAACAACTCTTAAAAGGATAACAGCCATTTAATAATGACCTTTAAAATAATTCAAGGGAACTGGGGTGCAAAAATAAACTCTACACCCATGGTTGCAAATCTCTGGTTCCACAGGAGAGCCAGGCACATCTGTTTCTGCACACATCTGGACCTCTACCACCTACCCCCCCACCCTTAGACCGACACTCACAAAAGCTCCGGGAATAACCTGCCATCTAATAGGAGGCTTTCCTACTTGCATGGAGTATGAAATCATAAATCCTACATTATTTCAGATGAGCAGTGAAAATGGAAACCTTTAAAGTTTGTACTTTCCACAGGAAGTCTCAATCCTCCCTGCACAGATGATTTTGATTTTGGAGTACACAGTGGGCCTTTAACTTCTTCAGCTTTGGGGAGATGTTAAATTCCAAGACTCCTTCACTATCCTAAAGAAACAGCAATAAAATGTGTTTCGGGATTCAATTCCTTCAGCTTCAGAGGCTGAGATGGATGAACTAGTTAGGGGGATATGAGACGTGACCCAAACCTTCTCCTTCTAAACAAAAATGACTCCAAATTGAACTTTTCACAAAGTTCACTGTACCGTGCAATAGACACTTTCTTAAAAAGAAGTCTTGACTTTATACTGTACGTTATCCTATTCCAATCATGGTTTGATGTGGAAGGTCTGAACTGAAGTCGAGAGGATGTTTGGATTCCTTTCCTCTTTCTCCTACCAGTCAACAGCCCCGGAAGACCGACCAGGAGCCATCACTGAAGTCATGACCTCTGGAATGTTGAACCAAACTGTTCATAAGCATTAACTGGGTTAAAAATGAATCTTCAGAAAAGTGTTTAAGCCTTTATCTCAATACAACCAAGATATGTTGGGACTCAAGCTACCTTAATATCAATTCATCTTCAGATTGCTTTTAATCTGTAAAATAACTCTTCAAGCCATTGTAATTGACCATGTATGAATTGGAATTGACCCCACGTGACCATAGAGGAAGTGCTCCCATCAAAATAAAGAAGTGAAAACCTACATGGATTATGCCCCTAAAGTTTTTTAAGGAGTGGGTGATGATTTTTATCACCCCTGCTTTCTGCCTGAGAGCAGGGTATAAGACAAGTGGCCGTGCTGTTGTCTGTGGCTGCGGAAGAGAGGGAAGGTTACCGGCTCTTATGAGGGGTGAAGCTATACATTCAACACTTCCATTGAGGGAAAGATCACAGACCTGTCAGCTACTTGGGGGCTGCTATTATAGAGCAGAAAGCACACTCAGAGACGCCTAGACTGGGAGTTAGTTTCTAAACACATGTGAATTTGGACAAACTGCTTAACTTTTGAACCATCTTCCCTTTTTTTTTTTTTTTAAATTCATAGAAATTAAATTCATCAGGTATCTACTTCACTCTTCTGTAAAATGCCAACACACACACACACACGAAACTCCATATGAGAGCACTCCAGCTCCAGCAGGTCCTGGTGGGCTAAGCCAGCCCAACCCCGAGACCACTCCCGAACAGTATGCATTTTCTTAAGAGGGACGTTTGAGCTTCCTTCGAGAAAGGCCTTGCTTCCCTGAGTTGTTTTTAAAGGTCTGTCTTGGATATTCTTTGGCAACAAAGAATTCAAAGCGTGCTCAGAAATGGTAGAGATAAGAAGAAAAACGGAGCCAGGGAGTGGAAGGGAGACACTCTTCAGGAGGAACTGATGGACTCACTGACAAGGAGAAGCTGTTTGCGGGTTATAGTTGGAGGGAGGGGAGGATGATTGAGTGCCTGCTAAGGGGAGACAGCAAAGGAAAGCCGGAGAGGCTAGGGACGATCCTCTGGTAGGCGTCAGGACGGGCAGGCATGTATTACAGCTCTTGGTAGTCTTAGCAGTGACTATCTCACTATGCGGGGAGGAGGCTGTGGGAGAAGACAAGTGATTCATCTTAAGTAAAAGAACACGGTGTTTGATGTAGGGAGGATCAAGGAGACAAAGATGTAATACTAAGTATCTAAGTCACAGAAACCGTATTAGAGAAATCCCCGGTAAAGCTCCCCTTCCTTTCTTTCTAGAAAACAGAACGAACTCACAGTGATTGCCCTAGAAAGAAGGAATCACAGAGAGGGCAACGGTGTTGCTGAACACAAGCTTATAAATTCTGTACTGTTTTTCTTCAAAATATAAAATTTAACGTGTTTATTCAATGTCTGGGACCAATCAGATACCTCCAGCCATTCTTATGTCAGATGATCTGATTATGAATTTGACAAAAAAAAGTAAATTTTAATAAAGCTGCCGAGTAATTACAATGCTGTTCAATAAATTATTCTCGGTACTTTTCTAAAAGTTTGAGCTATTTCAGATGTTTTTAAATATAAAGAAGAAAAGAACTGGTAAGTATAAAAGACACACGTGTTCTTGCAAGCTCAGATAATCCCACTGGGGAAGTGTTTAAGTAATTGATTTTGAGTAACTTTGGCCTGAAAGTGAAGTCTTGCTGCTTTCCCAAGTAATCTGGGGACTGAATGGGAATGCAGATGGTGTGATGGAAAATTTTAAAGACTTCACCCAAAATGCTCTATTCTTTTATTTCACCTTGTTGACTTGAGCAAAATAAATCTCCATGTCGGTAATACCAAGAAGCATCTGTTTCTCGTAGATATACAAGGTCTAAAAATGCAGAGCATATGTTCAAGTTGAACCAAGAAATATGCCCACGGTGAACTCAGGTAAACCTCAGACATATCTACCTCCACGGGCTTACGCTTGCAAACCTGCCTGTGAAGCGCTTAGGAAAGACCACGTTCACGCCAGACGTCATTAGTGTCATAATTTCTACCCTATTGGATTTTGTTATGTTGTCCTCTCTCCTTTTCACGAGGGAATGAGGAAGGAAGAACTCATGATCTGCACTCAGTCAACACTGCTTTCTCAATCTCCAGCCAAGATTTTCACTGTGTTTCAAGTAATTGTTTTGCTACTTTGCAGACAGTATATAGCACCTTGTTTACTGTAACTCATGCCTTCTTTTCCCTAATGAGTGACTTCTTTGTTCATCCATTTCTTGTACCTCATAAGGGATGAGTCATATACTCCACTGGCCACATCATCAAAAAATGATAATCAGAACCATATTATTGCATTGTGAGTCTTCTGGGTTAGTTAACTTTCTCAGCTTTATATATCCCATTGGATGTAACTCTTACCTAAGTAACTTACTCTGCACACGTAGGGCTAACTGTTCATTTACTCTGCATGGCTACAGTCATCTTCACTACACTAGTTATATTTTACATTTCCAGCAAGAAAACATATTCTCTTTTAATCTCTGTATTATGAAAGACTCTCTTTTATTTTTTCGGAGGACGTTCTTCTCTCCCCCAAACTATTGAATGATGTGTTTGGAGAAAATACTGGAAATGCATTCTAGTAGACTCTTCCCTAATGTCAGATAAATATAGGCTTCAATTCAATTCAGTTGAAATATAGTTTCCATGCTTTACATCTCAAGGTACTGAGTTTTTAACAGTAACTATCCTTCATAATGTGGAGCCATAGTAATAACATTGTGTATTTAATCTGTTCTGGGATTTTTTTTTAACATTTCCCAAAGTGAATTTTTAGGAATTCTTGTTTTTTTGTTTTTTTTTTTTTTTTCCTTCCTTATGTGTTGATCCTTGATCTAACTGATGGACCATCTTTGTTTAATAAGAGAGGTTCAGGGACGAGGTGGCCATGGACAGTCTCCTTTTTTTTTTTTTTTTTTTTTTTTCTTTGCTGCTTCCCACTCTCCTTTTTTTTTTCTCTTCTATTTCCCACTCTCAAATGAAGATTTGCCAGCTTTGGGTTCCAAACAGACCTGAAATTTCCCCAAGCATGGGGGCTGATGACTTCACTTGTGCCATTTATGGAAGAAGAAAGTACTTAGTGGAAATATTAGTCTGTTGCTGCTGTAACAAATTATCACAGATTTAGCAGCTTAAAACAATATGTTGAGCATCTCATTCTGCAGGTCAGACGTCTTTGAGAGGCTTTGGCTGGTTTCTCTGTTCAAGGTCTCCCAAGGCCAAAATCAAGATGTCAGGGGGCTGGTTTTTTATTAGAAGATTCTGGGAAGAATCCACTTCCAAGGTCATTCAAGTTGTTGGCAGAATTCAGTTCTAAGTGGTTGTAGGACTGAGGTCCCTATTTTCTAGCTGATTGTTAGGCAGGGATCATTCTAGAGAACAGCCCTACTCTGTGGTTTCTGCCCTTTCCTTCCATCTTCAAAGTCAACAGCAGTGGATGGAGACCTTCTCACACTGTGAGCCTCTGTGACCTCCCCAGCGCCCCGTCTGCATCTCTGTGACCCCGGCAGGAGAAAGTCCTTTGTTTAAAGGGCTCAGGAGATTGCCCAGACCCACCTGAATAATCCAAGACAATCATCCTATTTGAAGGTTCATAACCTTAATAACACTGACAAAGTCCCTTTGGCCATGGAAAATAGGGTTTCACAGGTTCCAGGTTTTAAGGAGTGAACTTTTGGAAGGGGGTGTTACTCTGCCCAACACATGGGGAGATGTTTTCTCTTTCTCAGCGTAGTGTGGGCATCAGGATATGAGAACTTGAGAAAAACAGAGTATTTTCTTCTGCTACTTTAGCTGCCAAGAAAAAAAAAAAAACATAAACTAGGTCAACTGGTGACTCTGAGGGTCCTGGGGACATTCTCATGATGGCATTTTAAGACCCAGAAGTTCACTTAGCTTGTGATTATTTTCTGAAATCAAAATACTTTACATAATGCTTTCTCTTAACAATACCCTCTTGGTAAAACATGGTGTTAAAATGTACCAGGATGATTTTCTGAGGTGTTAGGGGGGATTTGAATCAATAGAGGTGTGTGAGGTCTTAGTAAACAACACGTGTTGTCTGAGGGGTATTTTTGATTCCAGAAGTCATTTTCACGCACCGTACCTGGTACTGGAAGATGGTGGTAGTCTGCCTGAGCTAAGAGCTGAGAAAATTTGGACAGGGTTCCCAAGAGGATGGGAAGGAAACATGCACACTGGTCAGTTCTCCCTCAGCTCTCGTTAAGCATCAGAAGATATGAGCCTGGCTTAGGTGAAGGATACAGCTGAGCCAGCACCGGCCTGGTGTCCCTCACATGGGTGCATCCAGGGTGGAGACAATGGTCAGCATTGGCCAGTTTGGAGGAGGACTTTGGAACCAGGAAATCTGTCTTCCCTTTGACCTCCTCCCTGCTGGGCCTGGACCAAGCAAGGACTCACGTTCAGGTTCCAAGTCTTTACCTTCTTACTGTTCACTCCTGTCTGATCCTCCTTTATCTGTCCCTGTACTGCAGGACTGCAGGCTTTTCTGTGTTCACTGTGGGCTTCCCATGGGCACGGCGCACTGGAAATTCCATGAGGAGGCAGAATTAACAACTGTGTGGAACCTACCCCATGATAAGCATCGTTAACCTACATCAGGGAACTTCGTTTAATTTTTTAAAAATCCTCTAAGGCTATGAGACAGGCATTTTTAAATTTTCTAGCGATGAAATTGAAATTCAGAGGATCAATGTCTTGTTCAAAGTCACGTGCATGTCAAATAGAATCGATTTGATTTGAACCTACGAATGTAAATGGTCTGAGGTTGCCTGGCATCCTTTCATATTAGTGATGTTTGAATAAACTGCAAGCTTTAGGTAAAGGAGCCATTAATAATGGCTAATTATTAATTATTATAGTATAATATATAATATATCATATATATCAATATAATAAATACCATTATAGCCTTTTAAATAATTATTAGCCATTAATAATTAATTATTAATAAATATTCCCTGTCTCATGCTTAACTGACTCTATCATCCAATGGGATTACAGTCGATCATTTCCTACCTACTAATCAGTTCCTTAGACTTGGGCCTTTGAGGCATTTCTAAGATTCTGAGCTCTTTAAATGTTAAGTAAGATCCTGATTCCAGTTGAGTTATTTTCCTGGATACCTTTGGAACACCAGGGGTTACTCCACTCCTCCATTTGCCTGCATACCTTCCAGCAAGGCAGGGAGCTTGTCACTCCCAGCCCCCCAAGAAGTCCCCCCTCTCCCCAGGAGAGAGACTCGGCAGCACTGAGATTAACTGGGAGCTAAATGCAGGCAAGTAGCCAAACCAGAGTGATAAGCATCCTGGTTTTGATGGAACGCTTAGAAATCATTTCAAGTTTTCCAGACCTAATGCAGTTAAAGGATGCGGGGGTGGGAGGTCTCCTTGTGGGTTATACACAGAGCTTCACTCCGAAGACGCCTCTTAAACTCAGATTAGAAAGGGTTGCGCTAACTGGGGGGAGGGGGTCCCAGTCATATCAAATTTACTGTCGCATGAGCTGCCTTTACGCTTAAACTTGATGGTTTTTATTGGTTTGTTGTGGTGGTTACACAAGCTGGCTTATTTCTGTTTGTCTATTGGAAAACGCTCCACTTCTCCAGGAGAGGCTGCGTGAGCACAGTCTGTCCCGGTTTGCTGCACAACCTTCGGCTGCCCTGCGAGGATACCATCGCACGTTTGTCTCTCTTTTTACGTGGGGGCTGCGATAAGAAGTGAGGCTGACAAACTCCAGTTCGTTCCTGCAGATGAGGACGTGGAGCAGGAAATACTTTTTTCCAGGTCTTCATGACAAGACTTTTCTGAGAAAGCTCTGCCGATTGCGTACGTTCTTAAACGATTATTAGCTTCTGCTGCTGTTGCTGTTGTTGGAATGAGCCATAGGTCGCGATGTCTGAAGGTCCAAGGCTACTTGAAATCTGTAAAGGAGAGTTTGAGAGGGGTGGCGGATCCAAGCCCCTATTTTAAAATGACTACTCAAGTTCCACCCATTACTTTGAGGAAAACTATGAAGTTCTTCAATACAGGCAAAGCCCAGGCCTGACTGTGATCAAAGCAACCCTAACAGTGCTTGTTCCCCCTAGACTTCTGCAGGGCCTAGCAGCATTCCTAAGAGAATGGATAAGGCAGGAGCAGGGGAGAGATGCTATTCAGCTGCTAGGGACCAGTGCAGCCACGAGGCGTGTTAAAACACTGACAGGCTCCTGCAGCTGGTAAACAGTTGTTCTGACGGCTCTTCTAAGGGATTTCCCTGAACACCCTGGATCCTCCCGCTGTTCAGTCGTTTTAGATATTGTCCCTGGAGAAGAGGAAGGCCTTTCAAGGTCTTCTGTGAGTGTGGGCAGGGATTTGAGAAGCAGAGTTTAAAGTTACTTCATTCCAAACAAAGGAAAAAGCCTGGCTGTGGGCCATGTGGAGGACCACAGAGTGCCTTCCCAATGGCCCCAGCAGCAGCCACTCCCATGACGATTAACGGGTGTGCAGTCATTGAGTGAAAAACAGAATTCGAGAGAGCAGAGCATGTCCACAAAGTGCTTTAAACCTGTGCCCTTTTCATCCCTCTGAGGTGAATGCTGAATTCTGAGTGCTTATATTTTACTAGCGGTTGGGAAGGCCTAGTAGGTGGATAAAGGAGGTTGCAAAAGAATTCCATTATGAAATTCAACCAGGTGGCCCAATATTAGGCCAACAGCCCACATGCAGGCACCTGCAGTCACGCGCCCAGTTCATATGTCAGAATAGCTGCATGGAGACACTGTCTTGAGTGGAAGGGGCACTGCTTTGGAATCAGGCAGACTTTGGTTGGGGTTCTGGCTCTCCCCATCACTAGCTCTGGGACCTCAGTCACAGCGCAAAGCTTCTCTGAGTCTCAGTCTCGTAATATACGTGAGAGTAATACATAGCTCCTAGAACTGTTTCAACAACGCTGTTTTTTTTTTTTTTTTTTCTGTTTAAAATGTAAGAATCATCAGAGAATTGGGCCACACAACACTCTGGTACTTCAGCACCACAAAGGACAAGTGGCAATACCCACGGCAACTGCCCCATCCGTCTTCCTCCTGTCTCAGAGTCTTGCCCATTTTAGACCAGTCCCACGAGGGTCCGAACACTCCATCACTCCCACCTTCCTCTTGACGTTCACATGTTTAGCTCCATAATTAGTCAGTTGTTCTCCTTGACTCTGTATCTTTTTAGTGCTTCTTAACTCTTTTACATGTTTGAGCTTTCTTGCCTTTTATGTTGGGAATTACCCAGGGCTAGGAGCATGGGGCTTCTACAGAAATCCAGGTACCCTTGACCACCCGTGTTGGTGACTGATAGACCCAGGTACTCTGGTCTGAATGTTTGTTTCCCACCAAAACTCCTATGTTGAAACCCTAACCCCCAAAACGATGGTAAGAGGAGGTGGGGGAATTGGGAGGAACTCAGGTCATGAGGGTGGAGTGCTCATGAAGGCGATCAGTGTCCTTATAACAGAGGCCCCAGAGAGATTCCTTGTCTCTCCCACCAAGTGAGGACACAGCGGAAAGTCAGCAGGTGACCACCCAGAAGAGGGCCATCATCAGCACCCAGCCGGGCTGGCACCCTAATCCTGAACCTCCAGTCTCCAGAACTGTGAGAAATACATTTCTGTTTATAAACTGCCCAGTCTGTGGTACTTCTGTTACAGCATCCCAGACGGCCAAGGCATCAGGGGGTCTGTGCAGCCTTGATGCAGCTCACCGTCCTCCCCCCGAGAGCACGGGGCTGAGTGCTGACAGTGATCAGAGCCACCATTTATGGCCCACGTTCCAGAGCCAGCGCTGTGTTGCTTCCATGACTGTCATGCCACACCCAGCGTGGACGATGCTACTACCGTCACTTCACAGATGAGAAAACAGAGCCTTGAGAGCTATGTCACTCATCTAAGGCCAGATGACAGAGATTTGGACACTGTTTGTCTTGTCTCCAAACACCAAGATCATCTGAATTTTCGTCTTGTGATCCCTAGAACCCCTAACACGCCCTTGTCCTCAAGGGGTCCAGATGCCACCTTGTTACTGGTGCAAAGCTCTGATGGATGACACTGCAGCCACTTGTTAGGACGACACATAATCCCTCATGGTCTGATCCTGATCACCTCATTACTGGGAACTGCAAAAGAGACCTTTGGAAAGGGCAGTGATTAATGCACAGAGAGTGTATGTCTAATGACACCCAGTGGGTGTGGTTGGGAAATGGAGAGGAATAAGGTGCTTCCAGGAAAACTTCAGATCACACTGAGTGTTAGCCAATGAGGGCTTTGTGTAAGAGTAGAATCTAAGTGAGACCCGCGAGTAACAGACTTTTGTAACTGACCTCTAAACTCCCAGCGAGTGTCTTGTGTGTCAGGAACGGATGGAACACAGACACAGAGGGGAGAGGGGCAGGGGAAGGAAGCAGACAAGGAATGGCCATGCTCTTTCCCGCATGTAGATCAATGAACACTTGGCTTCGAAGCAGTGTGGTCTGAGGGAGGAGGCAACCTGTGACCAAATCCCAGTCTGGGCCTCAGGTTTACTCATCTGTAAAATGCAACTAATGCTAGCCACCACCTGGCTGAGTTCCTGTGAGTATTAAATGAGGTGCTATTTATAGAGCATGGTCCACACATGGTGCATGGGTTAGGTGGTTCCCCTCACCTACCCTTTATTCACATCTGGAGGCAAAAATCGACTGACCAAATCCTATGCAGAAAATAAATGGGAACCAAACCTAGAATGATTGGTACGATTTTCTTAGATTTGCATACAGACAGATACACACACACAGTGGGGAGGGGAGAAACCAAATGAGATTTTTATTGAAGGATAACAAGCCCAGTTTGGTCTTGGATACCAAAAAAAAAAAAAAAAAAAAAAAGACAAAGCTACATTGTTTACTTTGGGAAATCGCTTAGAGCTAAGGTGTCGCCACTGTAGTGATCATTTTGCCCTCAGTCCTGGAGGTCTGTATAAGGGTTCGAGGAATTGGATTTTCCCTAGCAATGCTGGAAAAAGACTCACAAAGAAACTTGTTCCTCTGTCACAGGCGGCAGCCTTCTCTGTTCATCAAAGCAAGAATGATAAGCTTTAAATCTGTATGTATATTACAGCTATTTTTCAGGAATAAGTGGTGAGGCGTTTGGGCTCAAAGCCGTCCTGACCGCCAGACTGAGATCCTGCCCGCCATTATGAGATTCTCCTTGAGTTAATAATTTACATAGCAGCAGAGGAAAACTAAAGTTTTTCCAGAAACAGCCCCCCAAGTCCACCCCCACCTATGTTGCCATCAAGCTGATATAGCAACTGGGATTAAAATGTAACCTGAACCAAGAGAGTTTTTGCAAATAAGCTGAAAGCTGCCATTTAAGGTTTTTCAATGGCACCAACTGGATTAGATCTGCTCTGGAGACTGGCGTCTCTTGACAATCCCTGGGAACCGTGTCTGCTTACTGGAAGGCAGAGCCAATGCATGCAAAGTCAATTAAAAAAGCTAAAAGCATAAAAGACAGTGGTTTGACACGATTCACTAGGCATTTCCCAAACAACCCGGGCTTTATTTATCAGAGTTTCAATGCAGAGAAGTGGCAGCTTGGGTAGTGATTTGAAACTGAAGGCTGAAAATCAAGGAAGAAAAACAACTGAATTAATGCCTGACTGTAGAGGAAGAGAAATTCTATATGTCCTAGAGACATTTCTATGAATAATAATTTAATCTTATGCAGGACTTTTCTTTTTTTTAAATGAAGTCCTTTATATTGACATTTGAGTGAGCGTATGTGTGTGTGCACGTGTGTGTGCACGTGTGTGTGTGATGTTAAAATCTTAGTTTCTTACAAATCTTACGTGTGTCATTCCTCACAAGCTGCATCCCTTTCCCACAGATGCCAGGTGAGCCACACCTTTGTTATGAGGGGAGTCAGTGATGGTCCAGCTGAAGTTTCTATCCATGATGTTGATGAGTTTCATTTCTGAGGATCTGATACCTGCCTGTACTGGCTCACAGACTCAAGCCCTGGACAATGTGTCCCCAGTGTTCCCTACTTTTAGGGATTCCTCAGAGGGAAATCTTGCTCAGCAGGAGCTGTAACAAACTGCCCTTAAAAAGATGCCATTAGTTTTGTGGAAAGAAGAAAGTCTAGAATGAGTAACTTATTTACTGAGTGCCTTTTAATTTTTTTTAATTTAAAAAAAATTTTTTTTATGGGGGGAGATAATTAGGATTATTTGTTTATTTATTTAATGGAGGTACTGGGAATTGAACCCAGGATCACATGCATGCTAGGCATGCACTCTACTACTGAGCTATACCCTGCCTGACAAATGCCTTTTAAATATCACAGAGGTAGGCCACTGCTAGTCCTTTTCCCACATATATTTCACAAATATCCCAGGAATAAACCATTATCTCTGTGTGACTAGGAACGTAACAATGATCTTCGTCAGTCACTTTGCTTTCAAAGGATAACTTGGCCATATTTCGGTTAACATACTCAATTCATTGCTTTTCGTTTATAACCTTCTACTTCTTAGAATGCCACATATCCCATCTTAAATAGATTGTAAAATATGTTTCTTATAAAATCTGATTCTCAATAACTAAACTAAAATGAGACTTTTTCAACTGCTACATTAGCTGAAATACTCCCATAAATCTTTTGGCTGGTGTTTTATGACATTCCTGGTCAGCTGTGATTTTCTACAAAGTAGTTCTCTTATCTCAGAGCCCAGGGCTGGCTCGCCTCTAAAGCTAGCACAAAAAAGCTCAGCAAGAAGATGCTATTCAATTCAGTTCTGCTCTTCCCGAGTTAGAACAAGTTCACATTTTCTAATTAGTTCTTTTCTGATCACTGGCCATGAACTATACCATGCTGATAGCTTTCTAGAACTCCTTCAGCTTCAACTCCATATATCGTTGGTCAAACTTGGGCCATATTCTCATAGCTTAACCAGCGCCTGCCAAGAGGGATGAGCTCACCACCGTGGGTCTGTGACAGGGCAGGTGGACGTTTGATCAGACTCAGAGTCCTTTTAACAAGGAGGAGGGTGTGTTGTATAAGTGACCAGCAAACAGCATCTGCTACAGGTTGCATACGAGCCAGGGCTGGCCAATCAAAATCTAATATTTGAGGATATGCGTAAATTCCTTCAGAGTCTGGAGATGCCATAAAAATGTGCTCAGACTTCCGGGATGGATGTGGCTGTTCTGTCCTGCGAGGCATGAATCCAAAAAGATCTAACTGGAGCTGCTACCATCACCTTGCCTCAGGTGACACCTAAGGCCACGTAAGACTACTTGCTCCCCATCACAGAGCACAGGATAGTGCAGGGGTCTAAGTGCTTTACGTGTCTTAACTGATTTAAACTTCATGACACTCAATCAGCTATTTTCACGCGGCTGCAGCTCTTTGCTGTGTTGGCTTTCTGAACCCATACAAAGCAAGGAAGAATGGAGACAGAAACCAGGTCCTAAGTCATCGTTCGAGCCCTAAATTTACTCACGCCTTTAGCTGCATCTAGACTTTTCCTTTACATGTGACAATACATATTCTTTTATGTAGTTAGGTTTTGGTTGAGTTTTAGGTCCCTTGCAACTGAAAAAGTCCTAAACGATACAGGAACCACAGACCCAAGCCTTTAACGTGCAGCTAGGAAAACTGAGGCCCAAAACGTTTAATTCACTTGTGCCAAATAACACAGCTAATCTGGGAGACGGGAACACAAGTTCCAGACTGCTAGTCAAATGGTCTTTCCCTCTAACAATGATAATGCACACTCGACGATGGTAACATCCTACAGCCGCACATGTGGACATGCCACTACCTAGAGCATCCTCCGCAATCCAGAGCAGAAGGTTTCATGAGTGTCTCCATTTAACAGATAAGGAATCTGAGACTAACAAGGATACAAGACTTGTCTCAGGTCACAGAGAATCTAAGTGGATGCTTGGTGATGAGTATTAATGTAGCCTTTCCCAAAATGTTTTTACTGACTTGACTCACAGTGTGCAAGAAGTCAAATGCTTGAGAAGAGAGCTAATGATGTTGTTAGTCAGACTATATGGGCTTTTGTCTCACATAAAAGAAAAAGGAAAAAAAAAAACCCTTAAATTTTCCTAGTTTAGTGAATTGTTAGCGCTCAGGCTTGGCATGTCATCCTCCTCAGGCCAAATTTGTACAAAGAGAACAAACATAATCATTTGATATTTCTTATTGGCACCAACTGGATGAAAGCAACTCATCCAACACTAGACATTTTCTTTTCCCCCAGGAGTGAGGTCAACCTCCCTCAAAGGAAATATGCAAATACAGAAAATTTTAAATGACAGTGGGAGAAAGAAATCGAGAGATAATTGAAATGTCATTGACTGGCAATTCTGGAAGCTGTAGTTTTAATTCACAAAAAGAAAACCAATAGCAGTAGGCAGGTTCCTCCACTGATGTCCTCGCCCGCCCAGGTATCCTGGCATAGTGTCTTGTGGGCAGAGACCCAACTGCGGAAATAATGGTGACATCAGCACAGGTCTAGGTAGGTGCACTCCACCTCCTTCCACTCCATTCCGCTTCCTCCTTTCTTCCTACCCACCACATCCACATACACATACCTTTTCCTGTACGCGCATCAAATGGAGTAGCTGGCACATCTGGGCTCACAGCTGATCCTGAAAGTCTCTTTAATTGTATCCTCATCACTGAGCTCACTGTCACTTTATCATCAGCCCATTCGTCACCATCATTTTCCCTCCTATTTCCACAGCCATCCTTCCTTTGTAGTTTACAAAGTGCTTTCCTACGAAATGCTTATGACAAGCTTGCACGGTAGGCAGAGTAATGTTATTATTCCTGGTTTAATGCAAAGAGGGAAGAATTTCCAGTTATAAGATCTTACTTAGCTCACGCTCTGGCTCAGTTCAGCTCAGCACACGCGAATTAACCACCTCTTGCAACAGAAACTGTGCTTGGTGCTGGGACATCTCTGACCTGAATAGCAGCGCATATCCCCAGAGAGCCCATGAGCTGCCTCGTCTTCCCCTCACAATCCTGATAGATTTCTGTGGTTAAACTGCTGGTTTTCATCCTTGTGTCCCAGGCCCTCAAAGTATTCACCAAGGTAGAAACAGCGTCCTTTAAATTACTGTCAGTATTTCCAAACTGTAAGCTGCACCCTGGAAATTGAACCTTCACTCTGGGAAAGACTGCACAGGCTAACTCACAAACGGAAAAGGTCGCAGGGCTAACTCTCATGTGAAACCGACTTTTCTGAAGTCTGGTTTTGCAGGGAGACCTTTATCTGACCAGAATAAAGAGCACTTCACGTATCGGAGGGCAGACATTCGGAGCATCCTTTAACACGCCTGTCCGATCTTTTGCTGCTGTTTCTATCCAGCTCACCCCGTCCACAGGGCCAAGATTCCCCAGGCAGCACTTTCTGAAACTGCCAAAAACTGCGGTGGTGTCACCAGTCTGCTTGCTGCACACCAGCTCCATCAGTCTCAATTTTGTTTTCAATTCCAACACAAATGTGTTTGCAGATCTGAGCACTAGCTCCTCATCGCCTGCCAGCGGTTTCTGTTTAGGGAAGATGAGAGACTTCTGTAAACTGAGGATTCAGTGAAGACTTTTCCTCGGAAGTCCACAAATATCCAGTCTACCATTTCTCTTTAAGTGAGTAGTATTGTATTTGCAGAAATCTATAGCGTGATTGGTGGACTGTGGGGGTGGGGATGGGGTGGAGCATTTGGCCCAGGTTGAAACAGCAGGGCCAACAAGTCAAGCACAGCAGTTACCCCGGCTGGAAAGTGGCCCCACCACACCCCAGTCCCTACCCTGACTCTAAACCCAAGCAAGCTCCAGCCATAGAACACGGGCTTGTCAAAGCTATTCACCAGCCCTCCCTGTGGATTTCATACAATGTCTCAGCTCTTAGTCACACAGAGGAAGGACCCAGCTCCTGTGGAGTCAGATTCCTTGCTCATTGGAGCACAAAATTATTTCAGCCATAATTCAGTAAATTCCTTGTCAGCTCTTAGTCAGTGGTTCACATAACTTGTAATAAAAATGCACCAGGGGAAAAGGGAGATTCACCCTGAGGGTGGCCTCGTCCTGCCAATCCCAGGGCACTTATAAAACTTAATATAAGGCATTAACAGCAAAGCTGGCTCACAAAAGACCCCACAGGAGGCTTTCTCCCCTCTTGCACTGCCTAGGCTAGTGGCCTGCGGGAGCAACCTCAGTGGCCAGACTTAGCTGGCTGCCTAAAAGCTTCTGAGTTCGATGCCTGAGCCTTCATTTGCCACGTTAACACTCACAAGATGCTAAAAAAAAACTGTACAGGAGGGCTGCCTGTGTCCCCAGGGCCTTGTGAAAGCTGATGACATTAGTAGGCCCTTCTTGTACACTGTCATAAAATCTTTAATATTAAATGCCCTCTATTGTTGAACTAAATAATAAATAATTAGCCAGAGGCTTAATGAAATCCTGGGTCACTCTCTTATATAAAGCCCCCCACTGTGAAATAAAACTTGCTCTCATTGATGTTTAGGATGTTTTTGCTTCTATTTCTTTAAAATATTAGAAAAATCCCAAATTGCTTGAAAAACAGAATAATATCCTACAAGGAAAACAGTACCTGTAATACCTTATATTATTAACTTTTAAGATCTATTCTCTTAGCAGCTTTCGAATATGCAATACAGTGTTATTGACTATAGTCACCATGCTGTACATTACATTCGCATGACATTTATTTCATAACTGCAGTTTGTACATTTTGACCACCTTCATCCATTTCACCCTCTCCGCACCCCCTTTCTCTGGCAAAAGCCAATGTGTGTTCTCTGTATCTATGAATTCAAGTTTCTTCTTTTTTTTCTTTCTTTTTTTGATTCCATGCATAAGTGAGATCATATGGTATTTGTCTTTGTCTGACATTTCACTTAGCGTAATGCCCTCAAGTTTTACAAGACACGAAAACAAACTGTGTCTATCCATGTTGTCACAAATGGCAAGATCTCCTTCTTTAGGGTTGAATAATATTTCATTGAATATACATATGTGTATATATGTATATACACACACATCACATTTTCTCTATCCGTTCATCCATCAATGAACACTTAGGTTGTTTCCATACTTTGGTTATTATAAATAATATTGCAATAACATGGGGGTACATGCATCTTTTTGAGTTAGTGTTTTCATTTCCTTCGGATAAATGCCAAGGCATGGAATTGCTGGAGCATAAGGTAGTTCTGTATTTAATTGTTCAAGGAACTTACATACTGGACTTTTTTTCTTTTTTTTTGTAAACAGAAAATTTTACTGATTTTGATGAAATTATTTGTCCTAGACATCTACGCCAAGTTTTCAAAGATACTTTCCTGTTTTATTTTTTCTAGAAGCTTCCAGAAATATTTCAATTTAACAACCCCTAAAACTCAAGTCCAGAATACAGCCTCTTCTAAAGGCTGAGATGCCTAGTGAAGTCAATGCACAAAGAGAACGTTGAGGGTTCGGTAGCTTCATAGGTCCTGAGCCGGAGTCTCATCCTTCCCAGCATGACCAGTGCGAGGAGTTTCAAAGCCCTGCTTTCGGTGTTATTTTTGGAGATGACTTGGGTTTCTGTAGTTTTGGCTTTCTCGAGGATCAGAGTCATGCTTTGTAGCAAAGGCTGCCAAGCTAAACTTTTCTCTGGGCGAGAAAGCACGTGTTTACCCACGTGCAAACCTGAGCTTTAGTGTCTTGCTGTAATTGCATCTGTGAAAACTCTTCCTCAAATATTACTCTTTGCCTCCGTGGAAAAACAGCATCTTTAGCAAAAAAGGACAAGTGGGCAAAGGCTTCCCCCATACCACCAGAAGGGTAACATTTAAAAATGGAAGTGGCTTGTGTAACCTACTTTTCTTTGGTTTTAAAATAACAGCTCATAGATTTGCATTTGTTTTTAATTCTTGGCCCTGTGACCTCTGCTTCTGTTTTACTTGATAAATTCCATCTCGCCTTCCACAGGCAACCATTCAATACTGAGCTTTTTCTAACTGTTTCATCAAAATGGTTTTAGGTAAGTTACCAGTTCTCCAGTCTGGGAACTTTGGATTGAGAAAAAGAAAAGTATCTCCTAATAATACTTTACCACTTGGATTTCACAGTTTAAATTATGTTTATCGCTGTCTAATATTAATTGCTACCCACATTTAGGCAGAATGTAGAATATAACGCACAGCAGAGGCCCTGGCAAGACACCTGTTTTGCCCACTTAAACACACGTGTGTACACATCTATGTGTATGCATGCACAGATCTTACAAGAAGTAATACATAGAAAAGTCACTGTTTGAAAACAAGAAGTGACTACGTACGCTAAGAATTACTGCCAGAAACATAAGAAGAGACATTGTTATGTTATTTGCATTAGTGAGAAAAAGAACAGCTCCATAGAAAGACTTCAGGATCCCTGACCAAGTGCTGGTGGATAAATGACAAACAGGAATCATCTGTGTATACCACACAAATACCAATTAAACATGTTTTGGGCTATTTTTCAATATATAATGCTTCATTAACCTTATTGTTTCTTAATTTCAAAAGTATGCATGCTTATTGTAACATTTCAAGCAATATAGAAATGTATAAGTTAAAAAAATTGGTGGCTCTTTTCCCTAATAGTTCCATTCCAGAGGGAATCAGTATCAATAGTTGGTGTGTATCCCGTTACACAAACATGTAAACACATGTACGTACAGAATTTACCATCTTACATCTTCAAAACAGAAATTGAATCATACTATGTGTGTATTACCCTGAAATTTGCTTTTGTCATTTATTAATGTATCAAAAATATTTTCTAGGGGTATGTGTATCTGTATTTGAATTACTCTTTTTAATAGCAGCATAAAAATGAATTTACTCACTATGTTAGTCTCTCAGGTTGCCATAACAAAATACCACACAGAGGATAGCTTAAACAACACAATTTTGTTTTCTCACAGCCCTGGAGGCTGCAAGTCCAAAATCAAGGTTCTGGCAGAATTGGTTTCTGGTAAGACCACTCACATGGCCTTTCCTTTGTGCACTCACATTGCTGGTATCTCTTCCTCTTCATATAAGGATGCCAATCCTATTGAATTAGGACTCCACACCTATGAACTTGTTTAACCTTAATTACCTCCTTAAAAGTCCCCATCTCCAAATACAGTCACACTGGGAGTTAGGGCTTCAATCCATGAGTCTTGATGGACACAATTCAGTCCATAAGACTCACTAATTCCTCTCCTGGTTGACACTTCTAGTTTGTTTACTGATCAATTTAACTGCACCTTTCAAAGTCTTAAATTTTTATAAAAATGATTCACATTCAGCATACAAATATATAACACAAAGAAATGCAATGGATAGAGGGGAAATACAATTATCCAAATTCTTCCATGCCAAAATAATCACTATCTGTGGTAAACATCATCCTAGATACATAACATGCAAATAGTAGGTAGGTAGATAATTGGATGGATGGATGGATGGATAGATAGATAGATAGATAGATAGATAGATAGATAGATAGATAGGCAATTCTACAAAAAAGCATACACATGCTTTTTGATTTTTTTGAAAACGGTAGATTTAGTCTTAATGAAGAAAAGAAACATGAAAACAAAGAAACTGAATGTTGTTTCTTCACATCAGGAGTTAAGAGTTTCTTAAAAAATCACTCAGGTTTTTTAAATTGCTTGAAAAACATCAAATGGCTATGGCCTTTATGTTTAATTACATATTTCAACCTTATATGGTATTTATCAGTCCCTTATGAATGAAAAAGAGAAAGTTCAGGCTCTCAGACTTCCAAAACCCATGTTCATTTAACTATATCATTAGATTTTCCTTACCAAAATTTCTAAAATTTATACCCAGTTCTGAATCTCTTATTTCCCACATTCATTTAAGTCCAATAAAAAAGCATTCATTCATTGCTCACCAACTGTATTTTTGTTAGGGCTTCTCTAATCCTGAATTCTTTATCTTGATTAACCTCTGAGAGCAGGAATTTATCTTCAAGTATGTGTATCAAGGCATGCTCAGCATTCACTGAGTTCCTGCATGTCTGAGGATCTGTGTCTTTTGAAGAAAATCTGACTTGATGTAAAATTTCTGGGTCATACTTTCCTTCCTTTATAAATTTGTAAATATTGTTCCCAGGTCTCTTGGCATACCAAAGTCAGGTAAAGATTTTTTTCCTTCCCTTTTACATAACCAGTTTTCTCCACCTTATTACTCACATGTTTGCTTCTATGTTTACTCTTAAAATTTGATAACTACACCAGCATATGTATGTGTTGAGCAATATTTATTTTTCACAGATCATACTCCCTCCATAGTTAACCATCAATTTTTTAATAATTTGTCCCTCCATAATCTTTTCTACAGTATATATTTATGTATATATATGCCCCTTTTACTTTTTCTTACCTTTCAGTTTAAATAGTAGCATACTCTATATGTTCACATACTCTATATGTTCTCTGTGATTTTTAAAAATTTAACAATATATCCTGGAGAACACACCCTAGTAATATGAAGAAATAGTCATCATTATTTTTGAGAATTGAAATAATAGTTTAGTGAGGTATTATGGATATACAGTAAACCAAATACATTTAAAGTGTATTTTCTAAAAAAATTGTATATATGGAATCATATGGTGTGTGCTTTTTTCCCCCCTGGATTCTCTTACTCAGAATCATTACTTTGAGAGTCATCATGTAGATATATATCAACAGTTGGCTGATTTTTATTGTTGAGTAGTATTCAGCTGTGCGGCTATACTACACTTTATTTATAAACTCACATTTTGATGGACAGTTGGGCTGTTTTCCATTTTGACCAATAAACACTTGTGTATAAGTCTTTGTATGAATATATGCTTTCATTTCTCTTGAGTAAATCCTAGGAGTGCAATGAAAGAATCACATGGTAGGTGTATGTTTAAAGTTTTCAGAAATTGCTAAGCTATTTTTAAAGTGGTTACACCATTTTAAATTCCCACCAGCAACGTGTGGGAAATCCAGTTCCTTCAGTTCTCACCAGCGTGTGGTGAGGGTGAGCAGTCTTTCCAATTGCAGGCTTTCTCCACTGGAGTGTAATGATTACTCATTATGGTCTTAATTTGCATTTCCCTAATGACTAATGCTGTGGACCATCTTTTCGTGTGCTTGTTTGCCATCCATATGTCCTCTCTGGGGAAGTGTCTACTCAAGTTGTTTGCCCATTTTTAAATTGAGCTTTTGATCTTCTTCTTCTTGAGTTTTGAAAGTTCTTCGTATTTTCTAGATACAAGTCCTTTATCAGACGTATACTTTGCAAGTATTTTCTCTGTCTGTGGCTTATTTCTTCATTCTCTTAATAATCTTTTTCAAAGAGCAGAAATTTGACATTTTGATCAAGACCAGTTTATCATTTTGAAAAAAAGTATTATGGATTTTACTTTAGCAGTCATAGCTAAGAAATACACTTAACCCAAGGTCACAAAGAGTTTTTCTTATGTTTTCATCTAGACGTTTTACAGATTTAGACTTCCCATTTAGATCTAATATCCACTTTGAGTTACTTTTTACGTATGGTGGCTGTGTGGTTTGTGTTGTCAAGCCTGATAATTTTTCAAAGACCATATGTTCTTCATTGAATTGCCTTTGAACCCTTGTCAAACATCTCTAGCCTATATACGTTTGGGTCTATTTCTAGAGTCTGTTCTGTGCCTTTGACTTAATCCTCTATTGCTCTATCTCTACACCTAGGCCACACCATCTTGACTTCCCTCCAAAATGGACAGTATAAGACAAAGGGAAAAATAACTTTACTTGGGAGAAATCTGACAAACACTACCTCAGCCAAATGATACTAACAGTGATACGGTATGTTGCTAATATGTGTGAAGTGAAATGATGATGGTTCTGGCTGGTATTCATCCATGCTGGTTTTTCTTTTCTCCAGGAATAGTTTCGTGTGGAGAAAAGAAACACTGGGCAGAAAGAAGTGGAGGAGGAGGCATAAGAAGAGGGGCTTAGATTACACTGTGCACACTTCTAATCCTCAGGGATGGCTGCATAGAGAGCAGCCTTCACGTTGTCCACTAAATCATTCCCAGCATTCAAATAAACACCAGGCAGGTAGTGGCCTGATAAGGCAGCAGCATTCCCAAACCCTTGGGCTCCAATGCCTCCGTCTATCAAAGAGAACTGTCTCCTAAATGCAAAGACAGAGAACTTACATTTTCTTTTTCCCTCCATCAGGCTACAGTATTTTTTAAGATTGTGAGCATCTAAAGGTCAGAGATGGCATTTTATTCTTACCTGTAATTTACAGTCACCCTAGTCCTCAGCTTTGCACATAGCAATGGTATCATATGAATGAATTGATGGTTTTTATCTGTTTGCTGTGAAACCAACAGCTTGTTACCTTGATAGAGAACTAATTCCCTTTTTGTGAATTTTCAACCTTTCTGGGTTTTTCTTTCCCCCACAAACAATGTAATATAATCTTCCATATTATTTAAAAAAATCCTTTTTAATCTTATATTCTGCCATTTAGACATTCTCTCCTCCAATGTGTGTTACTTTCTTGTAAAAATAAATAGTAATTGAATATCTGTGTGCCTGGCTCTTCATTTCCAAACATTCACATCTCCTATTTACTTCCTCAACCTCTTATAATTTGGGATCCACCATTCCTTGGTCCAAGTCTCAATTTTTTAAAGAATTTCTTCTTCCCCTCTCATGTTGATTATATTCTTTCTTCAATTTTTTTTTCAGTTTTTTGTTATTTATTTTATAAAATGCAACTGTATGGCATTAACTTTTAAAAAACCAAAACTTTATTTTATCAAAGTTATGTTAATGCATAGGTTAAGAAAAGAAAAATAGTTTTATAAGTCTTATAACGTAAAAGAGTATTTTCCTATGTCCCTCCAGGTCCTGGATGTTTGCGCCTCGTCAGATGCAACCAAACACTTTTAACTATTTTAGATGTTTCCTTTGGTACCTGTCTCTATATTTCTAAACTATATGCATATTTGCTTAGATGACTGTTTAGTTTACTTTACATTTTTGATATCACCTATTGGATTGCCACTCTGAAAAATGAGGCATTAGATCGCTAATCCCATTTACACCCATATTTCCTCAGGTATCATCTTTCCAACAGTTACATCACAAATTTTATTATGTCAATATCTGTTTTTAAAGTAAGTACCTAGATATTATTTATAGCTGATACAAGTGGTATATGCTGATTCTATGCTTTTAGTAACGTATCTTTTTGTTTTTTTTTTTTTTTTTTTGGAGTTAATAGTTGCCTCTTACTGTTCAGTGTGTATCTCCTAAGCCGTTTTCCCTTCTGAGTGAGACAGACGCCACTCCCTAGTAAGTGTGTATCTCTCTAAATAAACTTGCTTTTGCTTTACATTTTGCTCTTGAATTCTTTGCTGCGAGAGGCAAGAACCTATTCTCCCACAACATATCCTCCAGTAGTTTCCTGAAAAAAGGTGTGCGGGATGTACTTTTTTTAAACCATCATACTGAAAACTTTATTCTCACACCCTACTTGACATGATGGCTTAGTGGAGTATGGAATTTCAAGTCTGAAAACAATTTTCCTCAGGTTTGGGAAGGTGTGTTTCTCTATTATTTCTAATTTCAGTTATTGCTTTCGAGAAGACTGATCCTATTCTGATCCTAAAAGTTTTTATAAAAACTCTTCTTAAAAACATTTCTTTGGTGCTTTAAAAGGTCTCTTTGTGTACAGTCCTAGTAAATTTTGCAATCGTCTGTCTTAGTATGAAATTCTTTTCTTTCATCTGTGAACATTTGGTCAGATTTTTTAATTTAGAACATCATGTTCTTTGATTTTAGAAATTTTTTTCCAATTACTCTTTAATTATTCATGCTCCCTTTTTGAATTTTTATTTCTTAAATTTTAATTAGTCACTTATTGGCCATCTAAATTGAGCTCACTTTTTTTCTCTTTCATATTTTTCATCTGTTGTTTTCCTATCTTGGAGAGAGATCTGCTTTAATTTCTAGCTCTTTTTTAAAAATAATTATTTCTGCTAAAATATTTTTAATTTTCAAGGGCTCCTTTTTAATTCCCTGAATGTTCCTTTTTATTGCATCCTGTTCTAGCTTCATAGTTGCTTAAAAACTATATATTTGTATATATGTGTATTTGTGTGTATATAAAATAACCTTTATAAATACATACACACACATATTTTTTCAGGTTAAATATTTTGCTCAAATATCTAATAAATCTTTTTGCCATCCATTATATATTTAAGAGTGAGGTGCTAACAAGACAACTGGAAACTATGGCAATGAACCGATGCTGAGGATGGTAGCATCTCTGGGAAGAGTGAGGCTATAGTGGTTACAAGAGGGCATATAGGAGCTCCTAAGATTCTGTTAAGGCTTTATTATTTTTTGACCTGAGTGATGGTTGTATAAGTTTCTCCTTTCTTAAAACTGAAAACTCACGATTTGTGGGCTTTTTTCCCCTGTATTATATTTCAGTATTAAAAACAACAACAAAAAAACCAAACTTCTACCTGTTCTGAATTTTGAGATCCTACTTTTCCTAGACTTCAATGATTACATTCACAATGTTGACTACAGATTCTAGTCCTTTAGCCTTGATATCTCCAGAATTTCTGGGTTGATGCTTCAACCTCCTTCAGCAGGGTTTCACAGAAGAGGACCATACATGCCTCCAGTTCAGCTTGATCAAAATACGACCCATTACTTAACTTTTCAAAAAAATTTTTCTTTTGACTTTTTCAACCCCTACATTACTTCCCATTTTAATTCATTACCAAATCTTACTAACTCTACCTTCAGGTTTTCTGGAAAATTTGACTTCTTTCTTTCTACTCTTACTGTTCTGCCTTAGATCTGGGCAATCAAAATGACTCAACACCTTGTAGACTGTTCTAAAAAACCATTTACCATGTTTTGATCACTTTAACTTTATCATTATGGGCAGAATCAGATCCAAACGTCTCAGCCTGACAAATTGAGATCCTTGAGGATTTCACTCTAGTACACTTTTCTGATCTTCTATTTCGTGATGCCTTTCTTAACTGATCCACAGCTATCTCCCACCACAGAACTTCTGTATACACTGTTTTAAGTGAAACGTACCCTCTGTTTCCCTAGCTGACTTCTGTTTTTCCTTCAGGGTGTACCTCAATTGTCTAGGTCAGTTTGTTTGTTTGTTTGTTTTGTTGATACAGGCTCTCCTAGAGATGGTTATTTCCCTTCCTTGAGAATATCTGTCTGAGTTTGCCTTCTGACTCTAATTACTCTGTTGGGGGTGAGGATTGAAGAGACAGTAGTTTCTGTAAGTTAATGACAACATTCTTCCAGCAATGCAGTTTTCTTCAGAGAAACAAGGTTTACTGAACAATAAGAAGATATCTTAAATTTAAACTTCAGATTTTATAAGTATCAGTGACTAAAGAAGAGTGGTTGGAGAGAATGGGAGGTGACTAGTAAATGCTGTGATAAGAAATCCCCAGCTGGTCATAGACCTTTAAAGTGATATAAAAACCCAGCACTTAAATCTTATGGCTAAGAAATCACCATGAATGATCTTCTGATGTTAAATCAGAAATACTCATACCTGAGTGGGATGAAAGTTTCCGAGAGAATAATCAAAACACAACTGGAAAAATACCACACCACGAATTTGGTGTCATGATGACTTTACAGTTCTTTATAACTACAAACCATTTAATGTTCTTCAATAAAAGCTCAGTGAAGTTCGAATAGCATGCAATTTTCTTTGGCAAAATAAGCCTGGTTTAAACACAGTGAAAAGGTTTGTATGGGTTCAAAAGGGGTGACAAAGACAGTGTTTTTTGCTATCATTGGCCTGCTATCAAATTTTGTGTCCAAAACAAATGAATCTGTATGGAAGTAGTTAAAAGACTGAAGTGAACTAGTCCAATTCTTTTAAAGATATTATTCCTACACTCTCCTCCCCCTTTTGAAATCTGTGTTGGGAGATAGAGACCACTTCAACTCAATGAGTCACTTCTACTCCCTAGCCAGAACAATTAAACTTCTTGTATAAAACATGACCTGAAGCCTGCCCTTCACCACATCATCCCACCTCAAAAACTCCCAGGGGTCGTCTCTGACATTTAACAGCTCGCAAATTCAATTTCTTAGCTGATGAGGCCAACTTCATGCTTTTACAAATGAATATTAGGTTATTGCAAATTTTCTTCTTCAACACTTTGGGTAATATATAAAATGTGTTGTCTGTTCAACTGCCAGCCTGAATAATATTACACATGCCTCTTTATCATGATGGCGATAGCACTTGTAAGTCCACTGCATGGAGAATGAGAAAAATCCTCCATTCTCCACTCCCCCTTCTATACTCATTGACCCCCAAGGAAGGAAGAAAGGAAGGAAGGAAGAAAGGAAGGAAGGAAGGAAGGAAGGAAGGAAGGAAGGAAGGAAGGAAGGAAGGAAGGAAGGAAGGAAGGAAGGAAAGAAGGCAGGCAGGCAGGCAGGCACACCCAATAAGCACAGCTCTATGGTCAGTCTACCCAGTAATCCTGCACCATCCTACCGGCTACTGAAATAGTTAATGCATTCTGCAAATTTGCTGCTTCTTTATTGTTAGCAACTCAGTAGTTTTTTCCCTTCTTCTCTCAATTGTTTCTGATCTCTTGCCACAGTTTGCATAAAATCTCCTAACAGCATTAGCTCATTTTTACTCCGGTCTTGCAGATTAGCTCATCTGGGTTATGTTCTTTGGTGCGTTGGTGTTGAGTGTTGAATAAATTCTAATTTTTCATTCTTAAAGCCATTTTCAACCATAACAGGTATTTATTGAGTCTGATCTTCTTTTACATCATGTGTTTGACCTTCATACCAGAAGGGACTCCCAGATTTTCATGTATTCGTTGTTGGTATTTATAGCAGGTGGATTTATACAGAAAGAGAGAGGGGGGTTTTAGATTACTTCTATTTCTCAATTGTGTCTGAAGCCCATTCTCTTCCTGGAATGTATAGTTGATATTATTGTAATGAAGGTTCTGTTTCCATCCAGTTTAACATAACAAAGGCCTCTGTCACTTCATCTGAAAACAAACAGCTTTTCCTCTCTTTAAGATAATTCACTTTTGTTTACACTTTATTCAAATACATTCTATACTTCCTATTCACGACTCAGAACTCAGCTCTAAAGACAATTGAACTTAATCAAATAAATTAAAAATGAGCCTATGGAAACATTACAGCTTCCTGCCTGCAACCCTTACCAATGTGCACAGTGTTTATGAGGTCTAACTGCAAATTTAGTTCCCACTCCTTCTCTCCACTTATCTCCATTTCAGATCTCAGAGTAAATAACAGATTCTAGTGCCATCCTGTTTCTGAGCTTTTTCTTTTAGGTACTCAAAGCATCATCTCTAGATTTCTATCACTATTTCTGTCTGTACCACTGCCTCTATACCTTTCTCTTTCTCCATCTGTCTATATCATACATCACCATTTATCTATCTACCTATCACCTATCTATCTATCTGTAATGGTCTGGGCAAAAAAAGATGAGCAGGGCTCAGCTCTTTTCCCTCAAGAAAAGCTGAGAGTTAAGAGGCAGAGATGTTTTTTAAAAAGACACATTTCAATCAACTGGAGTAAGAGTAGGAATAAACAAAGTGGTATGAAGGCCAACAGGAAAGACTGATTAGCTCTGCTGACAAATTGGGGAAAATTTCAGAGTGGGTGAAGCTTCCTGACAGATGAGTAGGAGTTTGCAAAACAGAAATGGGGGTGGTGGTATTAGAGGCAGAACAGTATGTACAAAGGCAAACTTAGTTAAATGTCTGTTGCATTTGGGGAACAGCAAGAGAGCTGGGGTGGCAGGAGTTCGGGTTGTGTGGGCTGGAACGGCACAAGCCCAGGCTACAGGGATGGAAAAGACCTATGAGGTCATAGCTCCTTTTCTCCATCTCTTCCTTCTCTATCACAAAGCCGAAGTGTCCATGGTGTTCTCATCCACGGCTGGCCCAGGAAAAGGGATTTAATCTCTCTGAACTACAAGAAAGGAGGTCGAGAATGGAGACAGGCTAGAAGCCAGGTCACAACCTTTTTTCTCAATAGCCAAAAACACTTTGGTTTTACATGTGAAGGCCTGTGTGCTTTTTAAATTTGAGTTACTCAACATTTAGGTAATGTGCTATTTTTATTCTGTTTGCTAAAGTCAGCCATTCCTCATCCTTAAATCCATTTCTCTAGATCTGAAAAAGGATAAAATGTCATTTGATGTACCTTCATGAAATTGCACTTGACTTATTATTTGAGATTCAGAGCTGGCACTGAGATGAGTGATGAAAAACAAATTATTTATTGAGTCTTTCCTCTTTCCCCATGCACACAGTCAAAACATTTCTCCCTCCCCCAGAGCAACCAAGCAAGGTCCATTATACCTCCACTAAGGGACAATTTAATTTCTTATTCCATTTTGCCCAAGCCTGACTGCATGTCTTTTAATTATAAAAAGTATTCCAATGCAGTGATGGCAGTGGAAATTACGTAATTGTAATTCCAGATAATATCCACTAGATTTCTTATTTCGGAAAACTTTAAAATTCTGCTTCAAGAGATGGTAACAGTTTAGTTCATGAGCTGCTTTTACCAAGAGTACTAGAAACTTGAAAAAGCCAAATGCGTTTTTTCTCCATTTGTAAATACTAAGTTAATCATTAAGCAGGTATTATGCTTTGTGAGATATCAAAAAATGAAGGCCAAGTCATCCTTAAGAATTAAAAGCCACAGTTAGATTTCAAAGCTATGACAAGCAGTGTCCCAAGAATACTCTAGTGATCTGTATTGAAATAAGAAATTCAAAAAGAAAGCTGGCCATTTGTTTCATTTTCTAGTCTTTTACAGTGGGTAGGCCAGCTGAGACGTCAAAACTGAATCAACACATATTAAATGAGTCTGATGCATAGGGCATGAAGCAAAATTCTTATTATAAAGCAAATCCAGCCAACTATGATAATTAATGTATTTAAAAAATTAGAAACATGAAGCAGAATATAACTTTTATTTTATTTTATTTATTCATTTTGTTGGTTGGTATATTGGTTTGTATTTGGGGGGGGTAATTAGGTTTAAATTAGGTTTATTTATTTACTTATTTATTTCAGTGGAGGTACTGGGGATTGAATCCCGGACCTGGCACATGCTAAGCAGGCACTCTACTACTGAGTTATACTCTCCACCTAAATACAACTTTAAAAGTGTTCCCATTTATGATTTTATATGACTTGATATTAAATTTATTTTCCACATCAAGATGACAGTATAAGTCTCAAAAGTATTTTTCATGATATATAATTGCCTATTTAAAAATATTGTAACATGCACAGTGCAATCCATCATTTATTAGTGCTCATAATATTCTGCTAAGGGACTATGTTTTACTTATCCTTGTGTTCATTTTCCCTTAGGGATCTTATGTAACTATATAAGAAAGAAAAAGAAGAAAAATCAAAACATAATAAACCTAGATTCATTAATTGTTAGTCCCTCATAGTATGAGGTTCAATATACGTATGTATGTGTGTGTGAGTGATAATTCATAATTTATGTAATAATCATTTACTGAGTTACTACTTAGTGCCAGGTACTCTATCAGTTGCATATATACATATAGTCAATAAAAGCTTTCAAACATCTCTAGGAGATCAGTCACATTAATACTATTTTTACAAAAGAGAAGAGAAAATAAGTCAGGGAAAGTTTTAAGTAATCGGCTCAAGTTCAAAGCAGCAAAGCTTGAATCTGAACATGTTTGTTAAGGCTAATTTATGTCCAGACTCTTAATCACTGCTGTGTTTTACCTCACTGCCTTTGAGAGACAGGACGTTTAATCCTTACTTGACACACATAGTAGTCTTAATTTATTTTTTTATTTTAAAATAAAAACAGGCAATATTAAATGAGCTATCAACAGTAGAAACCAGTGTAGCAAGAAGCCAAGAAAAAAAAATCAAACTAATGGTCTATAAATATAGTAATTTTCTATTCTTAATTATTTCCTTAGAAAGAAGAAAAAAGATTATAACATCTTCATTGCATGTTCTAGGAAGTTGCCAATCCAAAATTTGTCATTGATTTTGTGTACCTAATCAAAGTCATTCTTTCTGTCATTTAAATCGATTTCCTTTTCTCTCCATCATTTTTTTTGGGCAGGAAATCAGTCTATTCTATATGACTTCATTTTAACCCTGGCGTCATATTTACTATTCTATTCTATATGACTTCATTTTAACTGTCTATTCTATATGACTTCATTTTAACTCTGGCGTCATATTTACTATTGCTTGTGAAATTCCGAGTTATATTATCATTTTTGAAAAAGAAGAGATTGTGAGCGTTGGAGTTCAATAGTTCTTCAAACATAACATGAAGAATGAGGCGTTTCAGCTGGTTAGCCACCTATTTCATACATGGGAACTGAAAAACAGTAACTATTCTGTTGAAAGCCTTAAGTGGATTACATATTTCCCCACCTTCTGAAAGATAATATTTTGAACATAATCGAATGCTTTTTTGATTCAGAGCCATTGCAATAATATGTTACGATATACAGTAAACACTTCTTAGATAGGTCATAGCCAAACTGAGCCAGGAGAAAATAAATGGGGTGGCGGGGCATTGGGGATCAAGCTACCTTCCTTCATGCTTTGCTGCATTCAGCTGACTTGGTGTGCTTTTCATTCTGTTGCTGTGCCTATATGGCATGACATATGAGCACACGGGAAAAACTGCATATGGAAAGCTAGAATTGCAGAGTGTCCTGACATCATTCCCTTACTTTCTAATCGCCCATCACTAATTTATGTATCAGAAGTATTCACTGTACCAGACTAGGCTGTACTGCCTTCATAAAGTGGATGACATGGTATTGTCTTTTTTGTTGCCTTCTTTTTTAATATCAAATATCTGGTAGTATGACCGTGTGGCCACCAAAAATATAAAAAGGCAATGCATTGGGAGAGTACATTGGTAAGTCCTATGATTTGGCAAAATATACACATCTTTCACACAATTGTATTGATATTATTTTGCTCCAAATGATTAGATTTTTGAAACTGTTTCTGGGATGCTGAGAACAAAAATCCCGTGTGTGTTCTCCATGCTGACTCCTTGGCTTTCAGGACAGTGTACGGATCAGCGCATGGCATGGGCTCTCAGGAGGAGATTTTATTCAACTCTTGCCATTAGTGAGGAATCTCCATGATGGGCACCATTGTTTACTAAGCCTTTACTGAATATTCATTGCATTTGAAGGCCCTTCTTCCCTGACTCCAAGTCTGGCTGCTGCCCCATGCTCTAGGCATGCTGGCGCCATGTTTCAGTGGTGCCATGTTTCATTTCCGTCCTACACTGGGGATGGTCAGAGCATGGCTAGGTTCTTTAAGACTGTGATTTCAAGCAAGTTATTTTTTAACTTTCCTCAATGCAATGTAGGGACTAATAATTCCCTGCAACCCCTCATAATGATTTGGAAGTTAATTTGTGAAAATGAAAATGAAGTACTTAGTGAAAAAGATTCACAACTACAACCCAATAAAAGGTGATGGTGGTGGTTACTACAATTCATGTCAGAGTTGCTGACTATTACATGGATTTTGATATGCCAGCTGTCAGATTATGTGCTCTCTGTCAAAGCTAATGCCCCTAAACTCAACTACATCATGTTTAGCTAAAAGCAGAATTGTTCAACTAGCTTACAACTTTAAGGCCATAAACTTATCTCAACAAATTTATTGAATATTTATTAGATGCTAGGCACTTTTGCTAAATGCTGCATAGAGAATAATAAAACCTGTTTCTTATTCTGTACCAGCTGAGTAATGAGTGGAAGATACTGTGTGGACACTCCTGTTATAGAGCCACAGAAGTGAACACGGTAGAGAGAGCATGGATTATGGAAGTTGACAAATCTAGGTTCAAAACTCTGCTTCATCATTGACCCCTGAGGAAGCTGACTAACCTCTCGGCCTCCGTTTCTCCTTCCTCAGGTAACATGGACTTACCTTTGGAGAATTAAAAGTAAAACATGTAAAAGATAAGCGCTTTTGCAAGGCCTGACCTGTGTTGTCATTCAATGACTAAAACAATTCCTCAAGGTGGATGCAGATAATTTTGATGAGAACTGATTAAGGAAGGATTTTTATGCAGAAGATGGAATTTGAATTGGGTCTTTAGGTGAAAGGCCATTCTGGTGGCATCTGCCTGATACGTATGAATCTTTTGTTTGTCTTATTTTTGCTTATCTCAGTGATTAGTTTTAAATAATTTACGATTACTTAAAAGGCCAAAGTTAAGTTCATTAAAATTCACAAAGTTCAGATCAAAAATTCAAGGTTGACTTAAAAAAAAAAGAATCAAATAAATATGAGACATGTAAGGAGCCAATTTAGATGCCCATAATCCAGAAGTGCATTTAGGAGGCCTTCAATCACACATAGAGGAGCCACTTTCCCAGCTCACAGGGGACCATGTATTTGTGTTGCTCCTCTGGCTGTGCTGAGAGCAGCTGGCCCAGGTCAGAGCCCAGCTCTGCACTCCATGGCAAAGAGACAGCCGGGCAGGAGTTACAGGGGTTCTGTGATTTGATTTCTCCACTTTCTTTTCTCTTTCTTTCTTCCTCCCTCCCTCCCTCCTTCCTTCCTTCCTTTTCTTTCTCCCTCTTCCTTCCTTCCTTTTCTTTCTCCCTCTTTCTTTCTTTCTTTCTTCCTTTTTTTTTCTTTCTTTCTTTCTTTCTTTCTTTCTTTCTTTCTTTCTTTCTTTCTTTCTTTCTTTCTTTCTTTCTTTCTTTCTTTCTTTCTTTCTTTCTTTCTTTCCCTTTCTTTCTTTTCTTTCTTCCCTTCTTCCTTCCTTCCTTCCTTCCTTCCTTCCTTCCTTCCTTCCTTCCTTCCTTCCTCTCTCTCTCTCTTTTTTTTTAAAAGGAAAAAAAGAAGTGTTCTAAGAGAGACACAAGCTTCCACAAGCTGAATTTGGGATTTATTCCTGGTATTACTTGGATTTTCAAGAATTTTTGGAAATCTCGCCTTTCGGCCACAGAACTCCTTAGCAATACGAGTTATTTGCCAAATTCATTTCAAGCTCTCGAATGTAGAGTTAAGAGAGAAATAAAGAAAAAGTCTTTCATTTGTTCCTAAGCTGTTTATTTTGCTTGTAAAACCCAATCATAATGTCTATCCAATAAAAAGAGAAATGTATGAAAGCTGTAAGTCCAGCGAAGTTAACTGCTGAAACCTGAAACCCCCTGCCACGGGGCAAAGCCAGAAGTCATTTTAAGGAGACAGAGTTTTCTCTTTGAACTTGGGAGGGCATCAGCAACAAGCTTGCTGAGAAAAGTCTTCCTTCATCTTTCTTTAGCATTCTCCCCTTTAAGAAAGACTGTGGCTAAGCTTGGGTTGGAATTTCTGGCCTTTCAAGGCCTGAGCAGCAAACTGGTGGCAATCTTCTATTACTTTCTAGCACCAGGAAACGGCTGAGAGCCTCGCGTGGTGGAGCCAGCGCGGTGGCACGTGGCATCTACTGTGGCGGTGGGTGTGCTCCAGGCCCCCCCCACCCCCCGCCGTGACTGCCTCTTGGCACCGCTCATCCACACCCCTACACTGCAGGCTGCCCTGATGACCAAGCAGGCCACCTGCAAGCTGGGAACCACAGATACTAAAAATGGTACAAAATGGACTCTTTCCTTCCCCCCACTAAATGCCTGCCCGGAGCAAGGCTGACAGGCATCCTGAGAAACAAACTCTTAACAAAAATAAGGCAAAACACCTAAGAAGTGCCCCATCTGATTTGTTTCAGACCTACTAAGACCGGCACTGACCGTATGGGATCCTGTTTTGCAGAAAATTTGGACATAAATCCAAGGTTTTGTTTCTTTGGGTTGAAAAACTTTTCATCACTTTTTCCTTCTAGCATGAAAATACAACACTAACTACTTTACCAGGAGAAGCAAAAGTGTTTGAAAAATAATTTCGCCCCTGCCAGCGCCTGCTATTGAGATCAGTGTCCGGTCCAATTTGTTCCTGATTCTCCAAATATATATTTTTTTCTCATTGGGAATTTTCTCCTCATGTGAATATGAAGGCAGGGCATCTGTCACACAAACAAGTAAATAAATTAACTTCACACACAGAAGCTCTGCTCCTTGAGGACTGCTTTCCTCCATGACAAGCATCTGAATTTGTCTTCTCTATGTTTAATCCCTCAGGTCTATTGTCAGTCCATTCTTTTTGCTCCTGTGGCTGTCCTGTATCCCTGTGAAGTGAAGAATTCAGTTATTCAAGTTGGATGAAATAAATGAAAGAACAAGAATGGAAAAAAAAAGAAAAGAAAAGAAAATACCTTAGAAAAATTGATCCTTAAGAGACTTATATATTAGAGGAATAAGGCAAAATATGAACATTGAACAGATCTAGACATGTATAATAAATATCACAGGAGGAAAAGACAGAGATTTCAGGGTAAACTGGTGTGGTCAGAACAGGTTACCTGCAGGAGAAGAGACATGATCTGAGAGATGATGTTTCACGCAGAATTCCAACAGGTGAATACACTGAAATACCAAAAGCCATGTTCATATCATCTTCTATTTCCCAATCAAAAGCTCTAAGTAGCCAATGCTGTCACTGGAAGTATCTGCATTTCATCAACTCATAATTATTGGTCCCAGGGAAAGGAATAACTCCAAAACAATTTACTTTGGAATTGGAATAAAACGTGAGATATTTCTTGAAGCCTGTTTGTCCTCCTTACCCCAGTTTGTTTAGGCAAGTGGTAAAATCGGCTTGCATTTTCTGAGCACACATGAGACAGCCCAGAGACGCATGACTCGGCTCTGGATGGGGGCGAGGGAAAGCCACTCTAGGATAAAAATATGGCAAATGTCCCTGAATCGCTTTCATGTTGTTGTGGTCAAACACAAACAGCCTCAGAACATCTGGGATTTCCTCATTTTAATTCCAAGTTGTCATATTTTCACATATTCTTGCTTTTTGGTGCTTGGACTGAGGTATTTTTTTTTTCTAATTTGATTTGTGTCCTCTTGCAAAATTGTTAAGAATTCCCATCAAATGAGGACCTTAGATTTTCCCACATATGCTGTCTCTTAGAATGGCAAAGTTGGTGTGAAGAGAGGAAAAGAAAGGCCGAGAAGAGAATTTCTGAGTTAAAAAACAGTATCAACAACAAACTAAATTATTTTTAAAAATTCCTGAAATCTTTAATTTCAAAGCAATCTGTAATTTGAAATTGAGGCACACATTAGGATGCCAACTTCAAGACATCTTTGAAACTCCCTAAACTTTCAACTTGCCTCACCCAACTTCACATTTTTGTGTTCCTTCTCTGCTTTGGATTTTTCCCTTAGCCTTTTTCATTTTCTAACATATAATATACTTTACTTATTTTGTTTTGTTTATACTGTCTTCACCACTAGAAGGTAGGTCCCATAGGGGCAGACTTTTGTCTATACACAAAATACACTGCCCAAAACAGTGTGTTGAATATAGAAGTAATTTATTAATATTGGTTGTTGAATGAATTTTAAATCTTTGTGCTAATGAGTTTGAAGTGTTTTTCATAATTTCAGAGTAATTTTTATATTCAATTCATCTTAAATAGATCTTATATTTCTACTATGAACATAAGACTAGATTCAAACTTAAATTATTGTTGTGTCTAGTTATAAAATTAGAATAAACATAGAGTAGAGAAACGCAAATGCTTGTCTTTTTAAAAAAAAAATTACATGTGATTGTCAACCATGAATGTATTCAATAGGATTAACTTACTAACTGAAATAACTGTAACTTGCCTAGTTCTCTTAGGCGTAATATTAAGCTGAATAAATCAATACTTCCAAACAACCCACTGTTCAGCACACTACTATTCAAATGATGAGAAGGTACAAAATATCTCTGAATTTTAGTGATTATTACTAAGAATAACTTAAGGAGAATAATAACTCTGAATAATATTTTTTACTGTTCTATAATAATTATTATCAAGTAGGATCTATGAATGGAGCCAAAATCCCTTATAAATAACTTACTTAGTTATAGAAAAATAACATTAAAAGTAATTTAAGTAGCATAATAGACTGCCCAGGTAGGTGTGTCATATGAAAATAAATAGAGGTGATAATTTCATTCTGTATCCTGAACTGATCGGTCAATGTCTAAAATGTTTTTTAAGAAACATATTTTAAGTAGATTGTTAACAGATCATCCCATATTGGATTAAAAAAAAACAGGATGCTGAGATGACAAGAAATTATTTTCAACAAGAAAGAGTTAAATAAACTTTATTAATTTAAAAAAAGGAGCAGTTTAAGAATCTGGAGGTGCATAGAGAAGCATAGAAGAGAAAATATTTGGGTAAGGAAGAATCAAAATTTTAAAAATCTTTAAACAACTGGGTACCTACCAATAAAACTGGAATTTGATTTTTTGTGTGTTTCTCTAGTGGGTCTAAAAAGAACCACTAGGAAAGTTTAAAATAAAGAGAACTAGACTTATACATACAATAAGAAAAACTTGTTAGCAATTTGAACATTTCAAAAATATAATGAGCTGTATCATGAAGTAATAACCTCCTGCCACTGGAGGAACACAAAATCCATAATGTGAACATTCAGAGGCAATGGCCATGTTTCATAAGTTCAAATATCTTTAATATATGTAATATGTTTACATGTAGAAGACCAATAAAAAGATGCGAGGCTTTGGTGGGATGAATGAATGGATGATGTTTGCACTTCCATGAATGTTTCCATGTTTCTGCACGGTACAGGCTGGGAAAGAACACTAATAAATTTGGTTAAAGGATGGACTGAATAAAAACCATATCTTGGAAGTGAGAGATCATGCAAAGTGAATAAGTTTTAAGACTTGTCGACCCCAGAGTCATGTGCTTACGCTCCAGGGTAGTAAAAACCCAGGAGATTTCTCCTCCCTTCCCCAGAGAAGATCTGTTTACATTCCAGACTGAATGACTTTCTCTTTCTGGAAGACAGGGTAGGACCATGTGCCAGCCACCCTATGTAAGCATGAGTCTCATAATTTCAGGGCTTCTCTCCTATGGTACAATCTTGATAAATGTTCAAGTGAACATCTGCCCTCATTTTGTTGCTCTATGCAGAGTTGGAAAACTGATGCTAAAATGCTCTGTGGGTAATAAACAATCTGTTTTCTGATCCAGAGATTTCTGTCTCCTGACAGAATATCTGTCTGTCTGTCTATCTATCTATCTATCTAAACTTAACAGACAAATTGAAGGAAGGAAGGAAGGCTGGTTGAATATTAAACTGTCAGAAATTCTATATATTCCTGGATTGGATGGAAAATTTTACAGATAATGATGGAGGTCTGTCTACTCAACATTTAGATACATGTTCTATATATATTTTTATCAGATCACTCTTGGTAATTTGAAGTGGTTTTCGGCTCTGAGCCAGCAAACAAGCCAAACAAAATTCAATTTCTGAGAAAAAAAAGTAAGAAGACTAAAGAGGATTTAATATTTTTGTTTTCAAAGTATTCACCAGGAAGTATGTGAATTTCTTAGTATAAAAAATAATCATTTATCTCTGGTAAAAAACATTAGTGAAAAATTGTCCAAGGAAAGGAATGGTGGTTGGAGGCAAATTAGTTGAGATAATAACAAAGAATCCCTTTTCTCAGCTAGGCTGTAATTCCATAAAGGCGATCTCTTAAAATGACTAAAATGGAAAGAAGAATAATTTGGCTTAAGTTTTCCTCAGACCTGCTCAAAATATACCAAATTCTCCTCTGAACAGAAAAAAATACAAAATCTGTTAAACCAAAGATTCTAAAAACTTGTAACTTGCTGTTTTGCTGATATTTGGGGTCTTGAGAAAAGCTTTAGTCAAATGAGCAACTTATCAATTTAACTAGAAACATTTTATTCCCAAATCCATTAGGGTATAAAGTGATTCATGAAAAACTTCAAGAAGATTGATTAATGCATGTCTAGTTTCTGTAGTTAAAATATTTGAAAACTCTTTACTCCCCTCAAGTTTTACGGTGATTCACCTAAGAAAATCTCTCTCACTGGCAGAAATACATGTTAGCTACATTTATATACTCAAGAGAAACACCAAAGAGACCAAAATATTATATTACTAAGTTAATGATATGCATATCTCATAGAATTTTCTGTAATCGATATCTGTGACCAAGTTGGCAACAGATCAAACAGTTCCCTAGATGAAACCCTCTCCTCTGAGTGCTTCACCCATTGACCACTGCAGAGTTTATTACATGGTTCACCTTCAGACGATAATTCACTGCCAGTGCGTGGTCTTACTACAGCTGCTGCATATATATTTGGGGATTTCTCTCTTGCTGCACAATGTCAATTATAATATTTACTCATATGCTAGCAAAAGCATTATGTTACATGTATTGCATGCATTAGCTATACAGTTATTCATATATATATAGAGAGAGAGACAGAGAGACAGAGACAGAGAGATCCAGACAGAAAGAGACAGAGAGACAGAGAGAGACGGTAACCTAGGCAAAAACCATGTACCCAAACTCTGAGAGAAGATGGTGCAAACAGGCTATAAAACATGCTCACCATAATAGTCGATATTTGTCTGTCATGCTGTTGAACAGTTTCAAAGCAGTTTCACTGGCATTTTATCTGATCTTCAGAACTACAAGGTGACCCACCTTCTGATTTTCAGGGCTGTTGTGTGAGCCAGTTTAGGCTCATTCTGAATGACCCCAGAAGGCAGAACTAAACCAACAGATGACATCTGTAGGGAGTCACATTTTAACCCCAAATAAAGGAGCCTTTCCCATTCGATCTCGCTGGGTGCACTAGTTCACTTTGTAGTTACTGAGAGGGTCTAACACAGTGACAAAAAGAAGTCAAATAACCACTGAGTAGTTGGATGAGACGACCTTTCAAATTTCTTCAAATGTTGGAATCCAGGGTGAATGCTCCAGGATTCCTTTGCTGAAGGACAGGTAGGAGCTTGCTATCCTTCGGATCCTAAATGGGAATGAATCCCCCCTCCTTCCCCTTCTGTATTCCTCAGCGCTACTGGACACATGCCCAGTTAAGATGAAGAACAGTTCAGCCATGGGCTGCAGCTGCTGCGTGGCTAATGGAAAAGGAACTCAGGAATGCACGCTTTCTGTCTACTCCATGCCAACAGGCTCGCCTGATCTGAACAAAAATCCAGTCAAGCCGCCTGTTTGGCACCATGCAAGCAACACATCTGGGTGCCTCGCAAGATTTCTGACTGAAGTGAGGGGCTGGTTTAGAACTGTGTAGACCCAACATGAAGTGCTCTCTCCCCGACTGGGCTGTGCCAGAAGCCAGTGAATGCTGGGACCATAAATCCATGGGATCTTGGAGCTGCAACGGATCTCAGGGAAGATCTTACCACACATTTCTCAAAATGTATTCCATGGAAGCACTGCCTGGTGAGAAGCTCCTTAGGAAGAAAATGATCTGATATCAAAGAAATTAAAGAATTATTGCATATACAGGTCTTCCTAGAAATTCACAGTGCACATTAATATATTACACGTCTGAGAAGTCTTATGGCAAAGAGACTTCACTAAACACAGATATGACCAACACAAGCTTTCTTCCCTCCTGGCATGACGATCATTAACATTCCATAGAAAACACACTGGGATATAATGATATTTTAGTACCAAACCCTCCTTTTTACATTTGAAGAAACTTAGGTCTCGAGAGATAAAGTGACTTGTCCCCAGTTGAAAACACTGACAGAATTATGACTAGACTTGGGTTCCTTGCCCCTAACCTAATGTTCTTTTTTTTCTGAAAGATTGTAATGACCACATTCTTGACTTTTGTATTTCATTTTATCATGCCTAGGTCTGGTGCTCAGCTTCAGACTGATCAGCTCTGGCTACAGGGTAGAGTCTAGGAAAAGTCTTGGGGTAAGTACAAGTTTGGCCCATGTACTGGAGCCAACAAGGGGCCATGTTGTGAAAAATCAAGAATACATCAGATTGTGGAGAGATGTTCTACCAAGCCTGGAATTAGTCACAACTAAAAAGCTATCCATCATTCTATGGCTGCTCTAACACATGCAATTCCTCATTTTCACACAAAATTCCTAATGAGCTCTTGCTTAACATAATTCACTTGCTCCACATAGAACCTCAAGTCCATCCAACCCAGCTCAAAATAAGACTACTAGAGATTTCACCCTGTTAATGTTCCAAAAGTGATACGATCATTCTAAGTTCAGACACTCAGGATTCCTTCTCTAGATGGCTCAGTTAGATCCAAATATGGCTCCTGAGGTGCATAAAATATATGGACTTGCAGCCCAGTTTATAATGGTGGGTGGGAGGGGAAGATGGCAGCAGTAAAAATTCGCATTTAAAAAATTAGAAAGGGGAACACACCATACCTTGGACACTTACAGATGGTGGTAGTAAGATGGACATTGGATGAGTGAATGACTTCTTTGACAATTAACTAAGCTCCAGAACTGGTCAATGTGGAACCCAAGACCAGACTCCTGGAAATATTCCCTCTGTGTTTTTCAGAACCATCCATGTAAGAGGCATTGTAGAATCCTTGGGCTGTCCTAACCAAGTTGTTCAATTCTCTTGGTGGTGATCCTGGTGACTGTGAATTGTCTAAGATGCTGAGAAACACAGTCACCTTTTTTTCAGTCCTGAAAATCTTTTTGATCATACAATTATCCTAAGAATTTAAGTGGCTGCTGCTCAACATCCTTATTGTGAACACTCTTACCTAATCAGCAATATAGAAAATCATATGGTCTAATGTAGACTGAACTACAAACTCAAGACACTGTCCAGTCTCCTAATTTCTACTTAAAGTTATCAGCTTTGGAGCATAAATAAAACACAATAGGCTGACTTGAGGCAGTTAGATATTTTTTCCCATTAAAGAATTTATCTTAGATCAGAGCTATCTTATAAAATTTCCTGCAGTGATAGAAATGTTCTTATTTTGTACTGTCCAATATGGTAAGCACTAGGCACATATAGATATTCAGCACTTGATAAGTGGCTAGAGCTAATGAGAAACTAAACTTGTTTTATTTTATTTTATTTTAATTAATTTATACTTACATAGACACATGTGGCTAATGGCTATCATAATGGACAGCACAGCTCTAGAATGATTGGATGCCAAGATTAATTTCCTACCAGAATTACATACTACAGCAATTAGCGAAGGGTGCTTTGTGGAATAAGAGGAGTAAGAGACTGTGAAATTGAGGTTCTCTGATTCACCTTCTCTTTTTCTGTGTATTCGTATTTCAAACCACAACCCTGTTATCTTGAGCATCAGAAGCAGAGTCTACTAAAAAACACTATACTAATATTGCAGCTTAGAAAGGCCAATGAGGATCTGATCTTAAGCAGTTTAAGATCTTCTTTATAACAAAGTTCTATGTTTACCCCATTATTTCCGATTCTACTTTTCAGCAAAGTAACCTTGGATAGGAACTTCTTACCCTCTTGAAAAATGTCTATGGAGGCCATCAGAAATATTCAGTAATCTCTGCTAATCTAACAACTGACCACAAAATTCTTAAACTTTCAGCCTCAAAGAGCATAATATCTGATCCCAAGGGAGAAATTAGGTAATTGTTACCCCAAATTAACAGCTTTTCTTTCTGGTTCTGGAATGGGGAAACTGCTTCCAGCCCTCATGAGTTAGTTCCACATTTTCTCCAAGGTTCTGTTTTTCATTTGTTTCTTTGTTGTTTTTTTTTTACAACACTTGCCAATTTGAGTATTAATATTCTGGTTGCAAGTGACAGAAATCTATTTAAGGCACATGAAAAAATGGGTAGCTGTATGGATATAGAAAGGCCTCACAGAAGGCAAGACAGGAAGAGTCAGTCATATTTATAAATAGGAGTTGTATTCCAGGTATTCACTGACACTTGGTAAAACGCATGCCATATTTAAAATCCCAACCTGAACATAAAGGCATAAATTGCTTTTCTTCTGTGGATAAATCTTTAAGAGTTCTTGAACTCTTTGTTTGTTTGGAGTTCTAATTTACTAATTTACACCATACACAAAAATCAACTCAAAAATGAATTAAAGACTTGAACATAAGACCTGAAGCTTACTGCCTAAATAGGAATTTTGTGGCTTCAGGCTTCATTCTTTTGCATGTGGCTGTTTAGTTTTCCCAATACCAGTTATTGAAGAGACTGTCCTTCCCTATTGTATATTCTTGCTTCCTTTGTGGTAAATTAATTGACCATACATGCATGGGTTGATTTCTGGGCTCTCTATTATAATCTATTGATCTGTGTGTCTGTTTTTATGTCAGTTCATACTGTTTGATTACTATAACTTTGTAGAAGAGGTTGAAATCAGAGAGCGTGATGCCTCCAGCTTTGCTCTTTCTCAAGATTGCTTTGGTTATTTGGGGTCTTTTGTGATTCTATACAAGTTTTAGGATTGCTTTTCAATTTCTGTGAAAAATGCCATTGGAATTTTGATAGGAACTGCATTGAACCTTTGATTGCTTTGGTTAGTATGGCCATTTTAACAATATTAATTCTCCTAATCCAGAGCATAAAATATCTTTCCATTTATTTATGTCTTCAGTTTCTTTCATCAATGTCATATAGTCATATATATAGTCTTTCAGGTCCTTGGCTAAATTTACTCCTAGGTGTTTTATTCTTTTTAATGTAACTATAATGAATGTTCTCTTTTGATTACCAAGAAATAGATTGTTAATAGCATCTGAGAGACTCCCTTCAGTTTCCTTCCCCTTCACTTCTTTCCTTGAGGTAACCAGTATTCACTATCTGTCAACACCAATTAGTTTTGCCTGGTTTTGAATTTATATAAAATGAAATTATACAAGTATGTACTCTTCTGTGCCTGGCTTCCTTCATCCTCATATACTTCTTGTAGGAGTGAATATTGCTACAAACATTTTGGAAAACTATTGAGTAAAGATAAACATAAACTCACCCTACGACCCAGAAATTATAGTCCTTCCTACACATATACCAAACCTCAATGCGTACATATGTGCACTAAAAGGCATGTTTAAGAGTATCCATAGAAGAACTACTTATAATAGCCTTAAATTGAGAACACCAAATGTTTAGTGAAATGAAAACACCATTTATAGCAGAATGGATACATAAATTATAACATACTCTCACAGCTGAATGAGAATGAATGAACTATCGTTTCACACAATAGTAAGAAGGGATAAATCTCATAGCCATGCAATATTTTGGAAGCTCTGATTCTTGAAAGATTTTTCATATTTGAGAGGATGTCTGACCCCCACTCTTTGACCAAATTTAATTCAAGAACAAACAGAATCTTGCTTCCACACTACAGATAAGGTTGTCATGTACTATCTGTAGTTAGAAGATTAATCTGGAGCATGTTTAATATCAAAGTAAACTGTCTTAATAAGTAAAAGGGCATTTATAATGTACCCACTGACGAAGTCTAGGATAATCTGAAACCAGATCTGCAGTCACTGACGCTGGAGAGCAGAGAGTGAGAGGTTCGTGTCTTGGAATCCCTCTCCTCCTCAGTCACCTATTGTTTTTCACAACTAGATTCTTTCCCTCATTTCCTTCCAGCCAGTGGGACTACTTTTACGTGCATCTATGTTACAGAAACACGACGTATCATTTGCACTGAATCCAGGATCTAAGCATGAAACCCCTCTGAACACAGAAATTACACGGTTACTTAGTGTTGAGTAGTCAAAGAAGGTCTAGCCCTTCTAAAGGAAAACAATTAAAACATAAAAAATGGCCTGAGGTAGTAAAGTTCAAATTATCTGAACACCAAATTGCATGGAGCAAAGCAACAGCGAATCAGACAAGCAGACACTTGTTGGGATACGATCTTTAAAATGATGACTGGCTTCCCACTAGCAGGTTGTTTGTTCTAGTCACCTTAGGAACAGGATGTGCCAACCAGCAAAACAGGGAGTGATCTAGGACTATTGGAGCTACACACGGTGCCCAGTGCAATCACAATGTTTATATGACATAGAACCCTCTCCCTCTTCATTCATCCTTTTCTCCCTCTTCTCTCCTTTCTGTAACTATTTATCGGGAGTGTACAGTGTGGCAGGCACTTGGGCAGGATACAGCAGTGAACCTCAACATGTCCCAGGAGCTTTCGGAGCTTAGAATCTAAAACAGTAAAGGCGAATCAGTCAAGGGAAAAGTTATGTGGGAGTAAAACTTGCAGACCGGCCTGTGTAGAGAGGTATAGTTATCTTATTGGGATGGGAAGAAAAGGAAAAAGCCTTACCCTCTATTCAATGCTAATTCACCATAGCTACCCAGGGGCAGCAATTACAAGGCAAAAATACACTGAAAACATAGTGTAAATGTCTACATTTTTGTGCCATGAGAATACTATGTAACTTTGTGACATCTTGTTTGCTAGAATATTTAAGTGAGTTACAAATGTACCAGCACATTATTCTATGTTAACAAAGCGTCTAAGAATACACATGTTTATACACAGCTCAAGGGCAGGGATATTTTATCAGGAACTCCTCCCCGACCTCATTTAGCTCAGTAACTTCCCAATATATGCTGAGGGCATGCAAGTCAAATGACACCCTGATGCTGGCAACTAAATTGAAGAGTTTAAAATGAAACTGATTTCTTCTCTTCTCCCCTGAATGTTCTAAATATGCATGAAATTCAGAGCTTAGGTATTTTTCTCATTTCCAGGCACTGGGTTCTGAAGAGTTCTTTCTAGAACATTTGGGATATATTATCAAGTTTTACCAAAATAAGAAACATTTTTTTTTCATATAGGAGAATATATCTCTGTGTTTTTTTATCTCAAGTACATAGTCAATAAAATCATACACGACACATTTTAAGAAGGATAATTCTGAGGAACAGGCCAAAAGGTCTCCACCTTCGTTGCTGTGGCTTGTTTCATGGTAGAAGTGTGTTATCCTTGACCTTGATCCTGCCCGTGTTACTCTCTTCAGCACCCCCCTTTCTGGGAAAGTCCAGCCAACTCTACTTGTGTGGCATGGGAGAGACTAACATTCTTCAGTAGAATGAGTTATGCAACTGAACGGATCAGTGATAACTGTGGTTTAAACTAAATTGAAGAGTGGCCAAAAATTAAACTGACCAAACTTCAGTTCCATCTTGGCCTTACTTGAACTTATTTAATATATCTGTGGCTGTTTAATTTTCTGTCTTATAGAATGAAAATTAAAATTTTCTATACTAATAAGCAGGGAAGACTGCAAAAAACAAAACACTCTCCTAGAAAGAATTCAATGAATTATGATTTACTGACAGTGACTCTTCCTTTCTAACTAGATTTTGATGCAAATTTGTCATCGAAGGTCTGAAAAGTGCTCTAGGGCTTATATAAACATTGTATGTTATTAGGGGGGCAAAAATTTGCAAAAGTCTCATCCAGTTTGCTAGAGCAACAGAATACAAATACAAAATACATCTGGAAAAGAAGATGAAAAAGAAAACATGGGTGGTCACTTTCCCAACCTATACTCTAATAAATCAAAATTTACTTCTATATAAGAATAATATATCATCTCTCACATCTTGAAAGCTGCTAGAATCATTTCGTGGAAAAGTGGCCTAATGCCTATACCATCTCCATCAGCCCTAGGGCTTCCTAAAACTGCCCATGAATGAACCTGTCTGCAAAACATTTATTTGCTCCCTCAGACAATGTGGGCTACTTCTCAGCTTCCTACCCAATCTTTGGTGAAGCCTGTAGATGATCACTGTCCTCAATTGTTTTTCCAAAACATTCTATCATCTCTCCCTTGTTTGTTTCTTTTGAATTTGATTTCTGCTATTATTTTTTTGGATCTTTGGTTGAAGCTCTTAAAAAAATCCTCCTGGAAAACTGTTCGTTCTTTTCCCTCTCTTATCTGTGCCATGGAGATCAATACAAATAAGAGACTTAGAGCAAAAACAGAACAAACCATGTTATCTGCGAGTTGTGTGGCCACAATCAAAGCCTCCTCTGTGACATATAGTCATGTAGTATTTTACTTTACCTCGTCAAAAGATGGAACACTCTCGAAACATCTCTACTATCAGGCTTCACTCACTAGCGGTGGTCACCATGGAGTGGGGTGGAATGGAAAAGGGGGTGAGGAAATCGAAATTCTTGTCCTCCTCAAAAAAGTGAATTGTTTTGGAAGTAGCAACTGAATTCATAGTCAAAATACGTAAATCCAGTGGGCCTTGAAGTAATCTGCATTTTTCATAAAAGAGAGAGAGAGAAAATGGATAACCACTCAAAAGAAGTATCTGCCTGACTCTCTCCAATCCTTCCTAGATATGTTCCACTTGGTAAATCGCATTTGCAGTAATTGGGAAAATGCTGATGCAATAACTACTCCTTTCTGGAGAGTCTTTCCTTATGTTCCACACATGGCTGGAGGATTCGCATGATTTTATGCACCTGTGTGGTTTGGTCATTTTTTTTGCATATGTGTCCTTTGGGAGGAATCAGGTGGCAGCCTTGATCCAACGTGCACGCAGAATCCATGGGGAAAGCAGCTCCTTCTATGGGAATAGATTGCATTTGATGAACTGCACAAATAAAAACAATGTTAAAATTTCTGGTAGGCTCACTGAGTATGTGATTGTGTGTATGGACCCACCCACGAGCCCCTGTACACATTAGTATGAATTAACTGCCCATTTCAGACATCAGTAACTGCTGGCTTTTTTTAAAAAAAAAGGACGTTGTGTCTTCCATTTTGGACACACATGGAAAATGTTCTTAAATTGCTTTCTGCTTTTATCATTAAATGTGGGAATATCCCTAAAAGTCACAGCAAAACTCTTCTTCATGTGTGGGCTGAAACATTTATCACATTTTCCTATAGAAGCAAAGAAATTCTATATTTAGCCTTTTGTGGTAGGAGGTAGTAAATGACTCTGAGATCTGAAAATTACTAGAAGGTTTATTCAATTAATAAACTAATAATCGTGGTATTTAGGTTTTGCATGCTTGGGAACTTTTAAGTAGCCAATTTGTCTTTGTACATTAAAAGAAACCTAAATGCAATTTAACATATTATTCTATATTTCACCATCGATGAAATTGTACTGAGAATAATTTTCTTTTTGTTGGCAAGAAAATGGAGTCCTTCCTCTGGAAAAAAAAAATCAGTTTTATTTCTTTTTTTAAAAAAGAGCGTAAAATGTGGGAATAACCAAGGAAACTTGAAAAGGAAACTCGAGAGATTATAATAAATAAATATTTAGTGATAGATACTTAGTGGATATTCTATTCACACAAACTGTCACACTGAGATTCGGCAAAGACTGTGTGGCCACTCAGAATATAATATTGGTCCTTCCTGACTTGGCTTCCTCACTGAGTCTTAGCCTCCTCCCTCAGCTCTCATCATAAAGGCCTGATGCTCCCATCAGATCAAACTAAAGAAGCCCTTCTGTCGAACAAGAGAGGCTCCTCTTGTTCTTAAGTCCAAAGAGAATAAGATTGCTTTAAGCTCTTCCATATGGAATATCAGCACTTGAAAGCTTTTAAACCCACTCTCCTTTTTCCTCCAGGCTGACATGTTGTCTACTATGTCACTCTTTCTAAACTAGACATTGGAAGTCACTGGATAGATTATGTCCCCTCTGATGACTTCTCCAAAGCTTGTAGAAAACCCCTCACATTCATTCTGCACCTATAGAGCCATAGCTCACGGTGCCCAGAAACAACCAAAGATGCAGCAGCCCCGAGGCATTGGATGCTAGAAAGATGGACCAGTGTGCTTGCTCTTTGTCCGTCCACCAGTCCCTGTAGGCTGAGAGAATGTCTCCCCCTCCAAATTTTCTTATGAAACGGACTTAAATATGCCCTGTCGGGAGATAAGATAACTAAGATCTGCATGCAGTGGTTCACTAAGATTGATGGGCTGAGTCCGATGGGCTTCACCGCCATGGTGGTGTTTTTTTCCATTTATCTGCTCAGAAGCAGACCCTCCTCTGGAGTGTGGGGGAGAGTAGGGAACAGAAGTGAGTTAAGTGAACAAATAGTTTTCCCTTTTGGGGGTGAGGACAGGAGAAAGCCTGGGAACACTCATACGTGAATCGTATTATATGAAGTATTTATAATTTGATAATAATAAAGCCAAATTCAATTTTAAAAGTCTTATTTTAAACACTAAAAAGCAATAAAAGTCAAATTTAGCACATTATTTAAATGTGAGCATTAAAATTGTTCTGTTGAAGCTAAGTTGGCACATCACATCTATTACCTCAATGCATGAGGGCTTTGAGTTTGCTCTCTCTCTCTCTCTCTCTCTCTCTCTCTATATATATATATATATATATATATATACACACACACACACAAATATATATATTATTCTATGTGAGGAAAAAAAAAGATTGATGGCCAGGTCCAAACTGATATGACCTACCCTTCTGGTTCTATGGATGTTATCAGCATTGACAAGACCAGAGAGAATTTCCATCTGATCTATGATAGCAAGAGTCTCTCTGCTGTTCACTGTATTATGCCTGAGGAGCCAAATACAAGCTGTGCAGAGTGAGAAAGCTCTTATGGCACAAAAGGAACCCCTCATCCTATGATCCATGATGTTTACACCATCTGCCACCCTGATCCTTTCATCAAGGTGAATGACACCATTCAGGCTGATTCAGAGACCTAAGGTTACTGATTTCATCAGGTTTGACATTGGTGTCCTGGGTATGGTGACTGGTGGTGCCAGCCTGGGAAGAACTAGTGCGATCACCAACAGAGAGACATCCTAGCCCATCTTAAACGTAGTTGATGTAAAAGATGCCAATGGTGACAGCTTTGCCAACCTGGCTTTTCCATTGTCCTTGGTCTCAGTCCCCTGCTTTATGCAATTAAAGGGATGAGAGGTCAGAGCTTCCAGGAGATCCAGGTCAGTTGCTAAGGAGAGTTTCTACATATTCTGTGTGTACACAGGCATGGTTGTGTGAGAAGCAAGAGAAAGCCTGAGCTATTTGCAGCAAACACAGAGTCAAGGAAGTGGAAGCAGGGGATGGTTTGCCTTCCAGAGGCAGACAACTTATTTCAATTGCTCTATTTCTAATTGCCTGCAATTAGGGTCAGAATCTCAGCTCAAGCAAACAAGCTCAGGAGACGGAGCCAGGCCTGAAGACAAGCACTGTGATTCACCCACCTCTTAGAGGCTGCCCTCGGCTGTATGTGAATGATGGATGATGATGCTGCTGCTGCTAATAACAATAATACCTTGCACTTAGTAGCGTTAATGCTAGATTTTCAAAGATATTATAAACATTAATTAATTAAGCCCTACAGCAGCCACTAAGGTAGCTATTACCTGTATTGTGCAAATAATTAACCAAAGCAAAGAAAGGTTAAGTGGGCAGCCTGAAGTTATACAGGAAATCAAAGCTAGGGAAACAGACTGATTTCCAGACACAAAGTTGGCTCATTGCTGTTGTTTCCTTGGAAAAGGAAGCAAACAGTTGTAGAGCACATTATGGAGGAACAGAGACAAGATCTGAGGTCCAGAGGTGTCCAGGGGGCTCTCTCAGAATTTCTCAGAAAGTTGGTGATGGAATACAGACTTGCACTTGAAGCACGGATGCTCCTAAGCGTAGCCAAGACTGCCTTTCGGCTGGTGTGAGCTTCTGCACAGGCGCCTCATCCCTGTGGTCTGTTTATGCACCTGGCTTTACCAAAATGCAGGAGAATTACACACAGAAATGGTGTTATTGACTTTGATTCCTCAACGTCTAACACAGCGCCTGGCATATTGTGGCTATGATACAATAAACATCTTTTGAGTAAATAAATAAATGCATATACAAAACAATTGTTTTTGTAAACTTAGCCTGAGGTACATTAAAAAAGCACTATAAAGTAAAATAATTCCCCAAAGCAATGGAGTTACTGACTGAATTGAAAGGAGAGGAACTCTGATGTGGGAACCTACGGCCTTAACACTGATGGTAAATACTGAGCTCGAAAGACATGCCTGAATTCGCTCTGACAGCTGGCCTTCTTCATCTTCAGTTTATTCATCTGCAAAAAAGCAAGCAATACTACCAGCCCCAGAGAGTCGTCACAGGCCCAGATGGCGCGGCAGATACACATCACATCACCTAGCTCTAGACCACACGGAGTCCACAGTAAGTCCTCAGGTCCCTTCCTCCTTTCAAAAAAGCAGAAGTAGCACCAAACCTTCACAGCTGCAGATGTTAAGAAGTGATCTTCTTGCTTCAAGGTAGAAAATGCTACTTTCACATGGAAAACCCTTTATCGGCAAGGCACACGGAAGGAAACGTTAAGCTATTGCACTCCCTAATGTGTAGGAGAAGGGAGAGACTAAAGCACACCAGGAATTCCATTTAAGCAGCACCGTTTGAGGAAAAATCTAGGTAAATGGGAAATTTGGCAATGAGCTCATTTACCTGATACAGTCCCCAATTAACTTAAGGACCTCACATATCTAGTAATAGATAGTGACTATCTGTATGAACTCAGTTAAATGCATGATTACAAAATCAACGTCACCTCATCTTGCAGAGTTTCAGGACTTAAAAACTAGATGAAAAGAAATCATTTGGGGGGTGCGGGTATAGCTTAGTGGTAGAGCATCGGCTTGGCACGCATGAGGTCTTGGGTTCAATCCCCAGTGTCTCCATTAAGAAGAAAAATACATACATACATACATACATACATACATACATACATACATACATAAATAAATAAAGTCAGTCCAATGTTTAAAAGAAGAAATTAGTTGGAGGAAGGGGTGGGCCAGGGAGGAGGAGGAAGTGGCGGGGTAGATAGAAGCTGAAAAGAATAAACTAATAAGAGGTAACACAAACCATGTACACATGCACCCTCCACCCTTAACCATGTATTTCACTTACAGATACCTTTGGCCAGAGTTAAGCCTACAGAAGGTGAGAAATGGGTCTTAATCGCACCTTACATTTGACTTGCTTTGTATGAGTAATCCCATAAAAGCTTATTTACTTTGCTATTTCCAACAGTCTTGAAGATAAGCGTATTCAAAATTGAAGAGACAATGGGAGCTTGCAGCTTCTGGAAAATTCCACTTGAGAGAATAGTTTTTACCTCTAATTTATATCAGGCTTGATGTGCTTAGCTTCCTCTCCACAGCTGCCGTGTGTCTGAGCTCCCCTGGGGATCGGGAGAAGATGATACAGCCAAGTACAATGAAATTAAATGTTTTCACTGGGAAAAACAGGTAAGGATAATGTTGGTTTCACTGATCTGGAACCTCAGTTGGCTATATCACTCTTCTTATAAGAGATTTATCCCTAGGTGGAAAATGAACACACCAATCAGAAAGTCAGGATCTGAGAAGACAGGATGACTCAGTGTTTCCTTGAGTAACACACTTGATCTTCAGGTCCTTTGTTACCTCGTATGTGAAAGATTTTCCTATTACTATATAGTCTCCCAGTTCCCCTCTGACTTGAAATATGATGATTCCAAATGGATTATTGGGAAAATAAAGAAATTTGTGTTCTATTAGGGTTTAGAATTTTTTTATATGAATGACCAAGTTGGCCAAAATAGTTTTTCAAGGACAAGGAACTGAGCAATCAATAATGAGACAAAGGTCAGAATGAGGTTAGTACAAAGTGTTTAACTGTCTTAAAGATCCTTTTGGAGTCTGTGTTGGGAGATTGTGATTTCTGCGATCGTGTCCACTTTTTTCTAGCATTTCTTGAAGAATCAATTGATACTAATTAGCCCCTTGTTGCTCAGGGATGGGTGGCCAAGTGGCACCACCCACTCTGTTTTTTCCTTGCTGAAGTATTGTGGGGGAGGGCAACCAGAAATGAGGGAAGGACTGTTATCCATTGTCACTGGCCTGTCAGTCCTGTGGTCCTACTGTCTCTGCCAGGAACCTTAGTCATTGCTCAAGGGGCTGGGACAGTGGTCCTTGCAGTGATGTGGGCAAATAGTCACACTCCTTTCTTGAGAACTTCCTTGTCTGGCTGATGTTCTTAAATCTTGGACGTGAAGAAGCATTTTTACTGAAAGAGTAGCTATATCTCAAAACCAGCACAAAGTAGAATGAAGACAGGTTGCAGTTTTATATAAATTGTCCTCTGGTAACGTCCAGGGAAAGCAGCCTTGGAAGCTTAGGTCTTGAAAATGAGTGACTAAAAGGGGAAGTTCCCAAGAGATGTGCCCCACTTTCCAGATGTCTCTCTCTCTCTCCCTCATCCTCCCCTCATTCTCCCAAAGACCCACAAAAACTTCTAGTCTTTACAACCCCTCCCCCTCCCGTTAGGAAATTGCTAAGGCATTTTCTCCTCTTGTGCTTTTTTGAATTCTGCCAACTGTAGCTCTTTGGCTTTTGCCTCAATACTACTGAAAACATTCTTTGGCCTGGACATTGCTTGACTCTTGATGGCAAGGGGAGGGTTCCGGTTCCCCAGGCAATGGTAATGCTGGGCCCTGTGATGCCAGCTCAGTCTTTTCACTGTGGACAGCTAAAGCTATTTCCTCCTAGTTACCCAAGGAGAAGCATGGACATTTGCCAAGATGAGCATCACATTTGTCTTGGTAGTCAGTATTCTAAGCTCATTTGAGAAAAGGATTGCATAAAATGACTTTGACCCTGTACCTTGCAAAAAAAAGAACCTTGACACTATTATGCTAATGAACATTTTGTCCTCATAGACTGGGATTTCTCAACAGTGGTAGTATTGACATTTGGGGCAAGAGAGTTCTTTGCTGTGAGGGGCTGTCCTGGGTATTATATGAAGTCCAGCACTCTACTTACTAGATGCCACTAACAGCCCCAGGTTCTGATAATCAGAATATCTCCAGACATTACCAAATTGCCCCCTTTGGGGCAAAAATCTCCTCCACTGAGAACTACTATCCTACATGTATCTTACAAGAATCGTCACAACAGCCTTATATAATGGCTTCCTCTTATCTGTTCCAGGTATCAGCATTAATTAGATTTTTTTGTTCCAAATTGCTCCACATCCCAAAAAAGCATGAGATCCTCCGTGTATTTAACAGAACTGATGTAAATACATCACACTTACAATGGGAAAAAGAAAAAAAAAGAAAAGAAAAACCTAAGATCTGATATTGAATTGGTTAAGCAAAGCCTATGACAGTGCCCTATTGTACAGTCTTTTTTCCTGAGGACTTCCAAAACTCCAGTTTAGTTTAGTCTGATGGTAAGTCAACATTTAATTGCTCAGCTGTTAACCATTCTCTTTTAAAGCTAGGGCTCCTCCAGAGAACTGAATTGCTCACAGAAAAGACCCAGGGGAGTATCTGTGGTCCCGTCAGTTCTGCCTCTGCCCTGACTCATTCTATCGGGTTCATGTGATCATCACTGGAAAGCCCAGGAGAGGCAAGTTTCTCTTGAAGATATAAAAACAGTTACTGAATCAGCTGTACAGTGTTCTATGAATGGATAAATACATATTCCTTTAAAAACATATCTAGTCATTTATATTTAAAAATTGGGAGAATGGCAAACTGGAATTCCCTCTGTCCTTTCCCAACTCTGTCAAATTCTAATATTAATTTATATGTGATCCACTTTCATTGTTTCTTGGAAAGTAAGAATTAAAAAAAAATTCAGCTTTCAAAATTCATGGAGTTAAATAGCCTTCAGGCTTCTAACAGAAGAAAATATTCATTACTTTTGGTTTGTGACAATCAGGGCGGGGAAGATGTTTGGGTTCTTTTTAAGGGAGGAAAGGCTGCTGGAAAAACGCTAGCAAGTGTTTCAAAGATTATGATCACACACATAAAATTAAGCATTCTTAGAAATGCATTATGGTGCTTTTTTCACTGTAGGGTAAATAAGGAACAGATTTTTCATTTTTCTTTTTTTTTTTTACTTTTATTGGGGACATTTTATAAATCACAGTACAGTGAGCTTCAACACATGAGTCGTGCTGGACACCTGCCACTACTCAGCTCCATAAAAGCACTAGCTTGCCTTTGAGTTCAGAGAACAGCTCTTGGCCTGTAAGAACATGTGGGGCTCGATGTTTTGGAAAAGCACAGTTCAAGTCCCTTTAGAAAGGTTCTTTCTGCAGCAGGAACAGGAACGTGCACTCACTTAAAAAGGATTCTGCAGTACCCACTGGCCAGAGGCACCGGCTTAGACCGTCAGGTCTCAGAAAGATCAAGGCGGGCCTAGAAAAATCCACAAGAGGCCTCGTGAAATCATTCAGTGGGTCTCAGGGGACCAGAATATGCTTTGTGTCTCTTTTCTGTTCTTTTTTTATGTGGGTTTTTTTCTTTTTTTTTTTTTTCGTGAAAACGAGTGTCTGGTAGGTTGCTGGATCCTGGTGTCCTGAAGTAGTGATGAGGGGAGGGGGACTGGAAAAGGCAGGGGCTGACGACATTTACAGATGAGCCAAACCAAATCTGGTTCCACGTAACAAATGCTGCCTGGGGAGCTCCGACAGTGATTTTTAAGGCTGAGTGTAGGGGTCAACAGGTGACCAGGCTTGTCTAACAGTCACATGTGGGGAAGCAATCTCAGAAACCAAGAACAAGCGGCGTTCACCTACCAGACAAGGGCCCCTTCACTGCACCGCTGTCCACCCACCCCCGGGGGGCTTGGACTCACCCACTTCCAATAATGGAACCCTCTGTTCCTTGGAGGGATGAGAGACAAAGGGAAAGGTGGGCAGAGGAGGGTGTGCACACCCACAGACACAAGTATATTTGTCTTCTGCAAGAATATGTCCTTTCTGACTCATTCAGGATGCCTTCAGATGAAGAGATATCTTATTCATTAAACATAATTACCTGAATGATTTTAATTGCAAATCATTAAGGAGAGATTGCTTTGTATTTTCTTAGAAAAGGAAGCACTTAAGAAATCAAGTTACTCCTTTCTCTGATCGTTTGGCTTTATGGATGTATTAGGAGTGTCTTGGGGGATGTCCTGAGATATGTAAAGTTGAATCACATTACCAACAAAATAAGATTTCTTTGGCTCACACTTATTCTCTGTTCTGAAATCAAAAGGCCACTGCCAAGTGCCCCAAGCCATGGTTTCTGAGAGCCCCATGTGCCTTAAGTCATTAACCCTTACTCCTAATCTAAACTCTGCTACCTGTTGAGTCAAATCTTGGCCTTTTACATCTGTCACTGTCCACTATCTTTAGTGTCAGATTACTTTGTGATTCCAAAGCCAAGTGATGACGGTGCCTCATGTGACCTTCTCAATGCCGTTCCTGCTGCCAGCTGACTCCTGTCTCATGAGTGCAGAGAATGTCAAAATTCAGCTGTCAGAGACCCTATGTGGTGAATCCTACTTTCCCTTTTAATACGCCACAAAGAGGTCTGTCTTGCATTTCCAATAACTCGTGAAGATTTGCGTGAAAGCAGTTCTTTTCATCTTGCTCAGCTTTCATTTTTGCCTAGGACCTCATGGAGCTTTGCCGAATAACAAAGAAAACCCCAGTCTCTGGGCTCAGCGATCACTGTGAACTCAGTCCCCCCTCCACTGAGGCCCCTTTCCTCTGGATAAATCTCCCTCAGAGAACTTCTAGGTTCCTCACACCCATAGACTCACGATAGGCTACCTCCCAGGCCTCCAAACAGATCAGGTGTCAGAATTTGGGCTCAAGCCTGGACCCCAACTCCATATGTATTAGTTGTACATTGAAGATATTTTAATTCATTCTATTTGCAAAGCAGAACCAAGCAAAGCAAGTATCATCTATATGCAAAATCTGTATAACTTACAATAAGATAACTGGACAAGCCAAGATTGATAATCATATAACATTCCAATTTTGTCTTTGTTTTGTTTTTGCTTTTAGTCAGTATTAATTAGGGTATAGGTTCTCAGTTAATCCATATTAACTGGTAACATAAAGTTTTGTTTCCAGTCAAATAACCTTCTAATTATTGTTGTCTTATTTTTAATTTAAAAAATTATTGCATATAGTTGATCTATAATATTTTATTAGTTTCAGGTATGCAACATAGTGATCCAATATTTTTATAGATTTTATTCCATTTAAAGTTATTATAATATAGTGGCTGTATTCCCGTGTTGTACAATATATCCCTGTAACTTATTTATTATATATATATGGTTTGTACTTCTGAATCCCCTACCCCTATCTTGCCCTTCCCTACTTCCCTCTCCCCTCTGGTAACTACTAGTTTGTCTTCTGTGTCTATGAGTCTGTTTCTGTTTTGTTATATTCACTTGTTTGTTTCATTTTTTGGAGTCCACATATAACTGATAACATACAGTATTGGTCTCTGTCTGACTTACTTCTCAAAGCATAATACCCTCCAGGTCCATCCATGTTGTTGCAAATGGCAAAATTCCATTCTTTTTAATGGTTGAGTAATATTCCATTATATATACATATCACATCTATTCATCTGTTGATGGACAGTTAGGTTGCTATCATATCTTGGGTATTGTAAATAACGCAGCTATGAACATTGGGGTGCAGATATCTTTTTGAATTAGTGTTTTTGTTTTCTTCAGATATTTGCCTAGGAGTGGAATTGATGGATCATATGGTAGTTCTAGTTTTAGTTTTTTGAGGAACCTCCATACTATTTTCCATAGTAGCCACACCAATTTACTTTCCCATCAACAGTATATTAAGGTTCTCTTTTCTCCACATCGTTGCCAACATTTGTTATTTGTAGACTCTTTGATGATAGCCATTCTGACAGGTGTGAGGTAATATCTTATTATGATTTTGATTTGCATTTTTCTGATGATTAATGATGTTGAGCATCTTATCACGTGCCTGTTGGCCATCTGTATATCTTGTTTGGAAAAACATCTATTCAGATCTTCTTCCCATTTTTTAATTGCTTTGTTTTTATTTTTTGATATTGAGTTGTATGAGCTGTTTATATATTTTGGATATTAACCCCTTACCAGTCGTATCTTTTGCATATTTTATTTCAGTAGATTGTCTTCATTTTGTTGATGGTTCCCTTTGCTGTGCAAAAGCTTTGAAGTTTAATTAGGTTCCATTTGTTTATTTTTGCTTTTGTTTCCTTTGCCTTAGGAGACAGATCCAAAATATACTGCTACAATTTATGTCAGTGAGTGTTCTGTCCATGTTTTCTTCTAGGAGTTTTATGGATCCAATCTTACATTTAGGTCTTTAATCCATTTTGAGTTTATTTTTGTATATGGTGTTAGAAAATGTTCTCATTTCATTCTTTTACATGGCACTGTCTCTGTTCTGTTCCATTGATCTATGTGTCTGTTTTTGTGCCAGTACCATAATGTTTTGATCACTATAGCTTTATAGCATAGTCTGAAGTCATGGAGTGTGATACCTCCAGCTTTGCTCTTTTTTCTCAAGATTGCTTTGGCTACTTGGAGTCTTTAGTGGTTCCATATGAATTTTAGGGTTATTTGTTCTAGTTCTGTGAAAAATGGATATTTTGATAAGGATAGCATTAAATCTGTAGATTGCTTTGAGTATTATGGACATTTTAGGAATATTCATTCTTCCAATCCACAAACATGGGATAGCTTTCCATTTCTTTGTATCATCTCAATTTCCTTTACCAATGTTTTATAATTTTCAAAGTATCTCCCACCTCCTTGGTTAAGTTTATTTTTTTTTATGGGATTTTAAACAAAACTGTTTTCTTGCTTTCTCTTCCTGATAGTTTCTTATTAGTGTATAGAAAAGCAACAGATTTATGTGTATTAATCTTGTATCCTGCAACTTTGCTGAATTCATTTATTCTAACAGTTTTTCTGGTGGACACTTCAGGATTTTCTATGTATGGTATCATGTTATCTGCAAATAGTGACAGTCTTACTTCTTCACTTCCACCAATTATTAATCATCAACTAGATGGTTTGAAATTTCTAGTTTAAGAAATGTATCTGCATTTCTTTCTTTTAAATTGGCTTGAGTCATCAAAGACCAAGTATTTCCAGAAGTTCATTTGTATTGTGGAATACTGTCTCATTATGTAGCTAGATGTATAGGTTTCAAGATCTATAGCAAATGTTGGACTATTTGGCATTCCATCATATAAAAGAAATTAATTCTGACTATCTATAGAGTATAAGCTAAATGAAATTTAAAATGAAGGCATTTCATCCTTCAGTAATGTCTAATTCAGTAACTTCTGAATCATCAATGAGTAAATCAGGTTTAACTGAGTTTTAGTGAATTTTTATTGTACTTTATTTCCTTAGAAATTGATAATTTATGTATATTATACACAGTAACTGGGTATTAAATGATCTATTTCAATAACATAGTCATAAGCCCATAAAAATCCAACATAGGCTCTTCTGTGTTCTTCTTATCCTATCTCAAACATGCTTTTGAACTGGAGTATGGACATGCTATGAATAGCAAGAGCTATTCACCTAACTCTTGCTTGCTGCTTAGAAGTCCACTTATGAAATTCAGACTGTCAGTAACATCAACCAGAGGTCCCTGGACAAGTAGAAAATGAAAATGCTTGGCTTCCAAGGTGGTTATGATACAACTGAAGCATCTGGAGATGTCAGTGACAGCTCTGATCTTTCTACTTCCTGGGAAGACAATGGTGACACACATATGCTATTCCCTACCACTCACCGACAACCTCGCAAAAAATCAAAACCTTTCCCAGTCTTGAGGAAATCTGAGAAGAGACTTAGAATTACAAGAGTCATCATAATTCTACGTTTATCACATTTGAGCCTGTTTTAAAAGCCAAAACTTGAGCTCATGGTTCATGTCAATAGTGCTATTCACATGAAGCAGTGTGGGAGGACCATCCTGGCCTTTGTGCTAATGGCTGTGGGCCCTGGAGAGATGGTGGTGGGAGAGACTGGAGACCTTTCCATACATTGCTGCTAAATAAAGTCAATATGCCAACAGAAGCCACTGGAATTAAATAGTTTTAAAGAAAAACAGCCAACATAACAAATATTTGCACTTCCACAGTGTCACTTTTAAGGAAACCTGCATGAATGTAGATAGGTAACATAACGACTGGTGACAGGGCCATCTGGGAGCTGTGTGGCAAATCCTGGCATCAAGCAACACTGTCTCTACTTCCTTGCCAGCATTCACTCCTGATGTTCTTGGAAATGTGTGTTTTGCTTAATGAAATATCTTGTCTATAGGGCTGTTCCATAAGATCAGATTGAAGGATTTTTCTGCTCTGGCTTAGAAGCCCCACAAGAGCAGGGACCTTGGTTTCTTTTCTATGTTGGTATGTCTCCAGCACTTATTAGAGTCTCTGGCACACAGTAGTGCTCAATAGATAGGATCAAATGGATAAAAGAATGAATTCTGTGGTATATTTTTCCTCTTTGAAGCATCTGCCACCCTTGTAGGGACTTGATTTTGCTCCCTCAGCATCCCTGTCACTGCACTTTTCTGGTTTTCTTCCCACCTCTTTGACTACAGTGTTTTGCTTTGTTTTGTTTTTTTCTTTCCCAGCTCCTCCCACCACCTTTTTCTTTATTCTTATGCTTACAAATCATATTTGTGTTCAAAAATTTTCAAATTATACAATAATAAGAACAAATTCCAGCCTGGCCTTCTGTCTCAGGACCTTGGTTCTCAGTCTAACTAATTTAAGCTATAAAAAAGCAGGAGGGGATTATTTATTGACTCATTAAATTGAAGACAACAGAAGTAGAGTTAGTTTAGAGTGCAGCTAGATTCCAGGAGCCTTGGAGTTGGCTGTATCCTACGACTGTGTGGTGACCCCTGGGAGCTTCAGAATCACACCCTCATAATTCCCCACCCAACCAGAGAGAGAAGCTACTTCCCTGCTTATTTTGAAACACAGGCAGCCTGAAATGAGAATGCACTGTTTGTTTTGGTATATGTTGCAGACTCTACCCAAGTTCCATGAAAATGGAATAATTCCCAACGGAAAGACATGGGCTAGAAGAGGGAAGTGATTATATCTTCAAAGCAAAATTCTGTAACACAGGGATTCTCTGGTAGCATCTTAAGAGATGCATGTCTTAAGTAGGCAATGTAGCTAAGGCCATGGCAATAGCTAACTTGGGATTGGTGGGGTGTATGCAGTGTAATGTCTGAAGGACTTTGGGGATGCCAGTAACATATATTTTTGATTTAGGTGCTGGTTTCAGGTGAAAATTCTTCAAAATCATACTTATGATTGCCTATTTCTATATGAAGTTTATACTTCAATTGAAAGTCTACTTAAAATTTTTAAAAAATGTTAACACATTTTAGGAGGTAAATCCTTCCTCGAATGTGATAGTTTTGTTTTGCTGCTTCTTCTTTTTTTTTTTTAATCAATGGAGATTTACCAGTTGGTGTAACCCTGACTTTTTCTTACGCTGACTCTGGAGCGAGGACTTACTTGATTGAGTTTGGAAGAGGGACTATTATACTGAAAGTTCCTTAAGGTTAGAAAGCATGTTTTATATATTTAGATATTCTCCCCAGCCCTAGGACTGTGCTTTACTCAATAAATATTAAGAAATTTATGAGTGAGTATATGAAGAAAATTAAGTCGAAGGTAGGATAATTGAAGCCAAAACCTCAGGACATTGTATCCCAGAAATCAAGGGTTTGCTAATAATGGTATATGGGCTAAATACAGCCCAATGGCTGTTTTTGTAATAAAGTTTACTGGAACACTCTATGCATATTTGTTTATAAATTGTCTATGGATGCTTTTGCTACAGCAGGAGAGGTGAGTAGTTAAGACAGAGACCATATGGTGTAAAGCCAAAAATATTTATTATTTAGCCCTTTATGGAAAATGTTTGTTGATCCCTGTTGTAAACCATAAGCTTGGACTCAGTCAGTGATTAATTGATTCATTCACTAGATCTTTGTTGAGAATGTAATACTGCAATAGGGAAGAATAAATCTGACTCCATATTAGATCTGTTCCTTTAGCTCTAACCCTGTGCTCTGTTTCCTGGGCTTAGTCATGCTGGTTCTGCACCTTTTGTAAAAGAATGTTGCCTATAGCCTGAAATATACAGGATAGCCCATTCTCCAGGCTCTGACTTTTAAGGGTATAACACTTTTCCATTGATACAGAGATAAAAAGTTGCAGAAGAGAATAACATTTGTCTAGCTGGATGTTTACAGGGACACCATGACCTGACCTACGTGGGCAGCTGCAAGAACAAAAGATTCTGACACAAAGACGCTTGCAACAACCAACCACACCCCCTCCCCTTTCCAGTATAAAAGGAGACTGAATTCTGACTTGGGTTAGGATAGTTCTCCAGGACATTAGTCTGCCATCTTCTCAGTCTGCTGGCTTTCTGAATAAAGTCATTGTACCTTGCCCTGACACCACATCTTCCTGGTTACTGGCCTGTTGTGTGGTGAGCAGAAGGAGTTTGGACTCTAACAATATTAGGCCAGACACCATGCTAAGTAATGAGGACTAGCGAATTAACAAGGATGAGATTTCCACCACTGTGAAATCTACAGACTAGTGGGTTACTTTAAGTGGAGCACTGTTTGAAAATGACTGCTGCTGTATCCTTACCCCAGTCCTCATGCACATGACTTAAAAATATCAAGGCTCCAAATAAATAACCCATCCCCAAAGTGAAGTTTTGCTTTGTAACTTTTTAGAATTTTGTTCTTGGGCCAAATACCTAAGATAGATTACCAGCACAATGGGCTTTTGTTCTTTACTTTTCAACATTAAAAGGGAGAGTGGATTATTGATTGCACTGTTTTGTAATCAGAAAATGCTTTGGAAAAAAAAATCTGCAAATTCTTGGTCGGCACAATATCCTGAAAATTAAGCAGAAAATTAACCACATTTTCACCTCTTGATTGTTAGTGGAACAAGTTAGCCCTTAATCAATTTACTTTTCAAATATAACTGTTTTTAATGAAACATGGGGTTACAGAGTTCTCATTCTCTAAATCAAACCAAGCTGAAAAAAAGTTTTTGGGTCAGCTAACACATGCTTCTTATCCGCATCGTGGCATTCTGCTGGGGAAAAGGAAGGGTTGTTCAGAGAAGAGATTTGGCTGTTAATATTACTGCTCAAATGTCCAAAAATTTACAATACAACCAGCTGAAGGACTACTTTGACTTTGTTCCTTTGCCCCTGCTACAGGTGTGAAAAGAGAGCTTTGGAAACACCTGTACCCTTTCGCCTGTAGTAGAAACATTAATGGTCCCAAGGTGAATGCGTGAGGAAGGATACTGCGTGTTCCTTTGTCTGACCCTCTACAGGCTTCTAGTGTTTCCTACAGACTCAAAGCACACCAGGTCAAACCAGGGTGTAACGGAGGGTGCAGATCCTCAACGCTTGCTCCCCACGCAGCAACCTATATTCAGAAGCTTCTTTAAAAACTCTTCACATGTGTTGATGTTGCCACCATGACTGTCTGATATCCTGGAAAAAAATCTACCCTGTGATTTATGAAGACTCAGCACCCGCAGATATATGGCAGGAGGGAGGGCCATGAAAGAAGGGATGGTATCAAATGCGGAGGTCTTATTTGCTTTACAGTAGAAAATAAATATTTCTTTCACTCACACTTGGACCTACGCTACTTCAAATGAAGTTCAGCTCAACAGATTTTTGTCTGCTGCCTCATCATTCAGACAGAGATTCATTTTGATAAGTGATAAGTGATAAGTGGTCCCAGACTGATGGTGAGGAGAGCCCAGAGACGTCGCCCTAGAATCTGAAACACACTTGCACTCTAAGGAGAAAATTTACAGATCTGAAAAATGACACTCAAGCTACCAAGTAGCTTTAGAAGGAACTGGACAATTGGTAAAGGCGGGAAATGGCTCTGCAAAGGCTGTTCACCCATTTGACTCTTTAAGTTAATGGAAGATGTCAGGCATGTATTCTGTATGTGTCACTGCATAAATGTAAGCTTACACCGCACAAACAAATCAGGGCCTCAAGCATCCTGGAGCCTGGGGTTGCTTCATGAGAACTGGCAGCTCTCAGCCAGAACTGCTTTTCTCTTTGAAGGTGATACTGCTCAGGGCTGAAGCCACTGCATAAACAAACTGACGGTTTGAAAAGAAACACCCCAGTTTTAATTCCATTTGGAGCTAAGTTTAGCTCATAATTCATCTTGCAACAGAATTAATTTTTTTAAAAAGATGTTTTTGACTTAACCATTAGTGTTTCTGTACATAACAGAGGAAGCCCGAACTGTGTCAAGTTCAAGTACTTTCTTCTGCAGCAAAGGGAGTGAAAGCTGTCACTTACCCCTCACAGGCAACAACGTCCAGGGAGGTTGAAGAGCTCCAGCGGGGACCACGAGGGAGGGGCTTCTCTGCTATTTTCTTCTTTATCACAATTACATGCAGGGGCCGTGGAGGTCTTGGAGATTTTCTCCAACTCCTGTCCAAGGAAATAGCCCGCAATCAGAAGAAGACATCCATTCATCCCTGCTGACACATTTTTAGATGACCCAACAATGAAAGTGTTCAAAAATGGAACAGATATTTCACATGCAAACTGCTTCTTAAACTTCAAAGCAGATGTAGACTGCCTAGTGCTCTTATGTCATAAAGATTCTGATCCAGTAGATCTGGGACAGGGCCCGAGATTCTACTTCTCCAACCAGCTCTTGGGCAATGCTGCTGGTCTTCAGACCATACTCTGAGGTTAACATCCAGAGCATCAGTTTTACGGTGGCTGCCTGGAAGGCCAAGTTGAAACAGAAGATTCAGACGCTAAATTCTGGTTTTGGGGAACAGGGCGACACCATCTATGAATGAACTTTTTCATGGTGGTGATGGTGGCAGCTAAATAATGCCAGCTTTTTGTCACTCTTAGGCAGTCGTCACCACTCTGTTTTGGGGGATGGCAAGTCCTAGTGTTTACAATATTCCCTTACTTCCAGGAGAACTTAGACTGCATACTGATGAGATAATAAGGTGGTATAATTATGCAGAATTTTTTGCCAATGGAGGAAGTTCCAACAGAAAGGTTAAGTGTGGCAAGGAAGGTCAAGGGGAAAATCAAGAATACACGTTAGTTTTTCTGTCTCCTAAAATGTTTCTATGATTACATTAGCCTGCAGCTCATTTTGGGTATCAAATGTATGTGAAATCCAGGCAGAAAATAAATATGAGCTACTCATGCTCTTAAAAATCCTGTGTATAAAAATTCATGCTTCTGTTACAAAAGATAAATTAGGGAGAAATTATTCATGTTTAAAAAGAAATCTTCATAGTAAATTCAGTAAATATGTTTTAGAATAAATTCATTCTATAAAATTATATGCACAGTTTTTATGGAACATCTTATACCTGTAGGTCCACAGGGGTACACCTGTAGTAATAATGCTGCTGAAAACTGGATAGATACGTTACTGGTTTGGAGAGAGCACTGGAATGGATTTGGAACCCCTAAACTACTACTATCTAATTACATGACCCTGGGCAAGATATTCTGAGTGTGTGTGTGTGTGTGTGTGTGTGTGTGTGTGTGTGTGTGTACCTGTGTGCACACACATCCATGCATGTGAAGAATAATAATATTTGCCCTGTATATAGCACTGGGTTATAGTGAGACTAAAATAAGATAGTGTGAAACTGAAAACAACTGTACAAATGTAAGTCATTACTTTTATAATAACAATCTTCTCAAGATGTTAACTCATATACCATAGCACCAAACACTTAACAGTTTGTCTTGTGTAAGTTGGTGGTGGGAGGGCTTAAGCTCATAAACATAGTTGTACTGTCAGGCTCTGGGATTACAGGCAACTAGTCATTAATTTCACAGTTTGTGTCTGTGTGGGTGTGTTTGTGTGTGTGTGTGAGTGTGTGTGTGTGTGTGTGTGTGTGAAGTGAGAGAGAATGAGAGAAAATGAGAGTGAGGGAGATAGAGAGAGACAGAGACAGAGAGAGCAGTGCTGCTGAAGGATAATATCCTTTTGACAAATGTGGCGTTAATGATAGTACCCAATACTTGTTAATCAATAAAAACTTATGCAGTAACAAGAGGAAATAAAGTCAGTTAGCCACCAAGCTGGGATTATCCTAAGAAGCAAGGTAAATAGTCAATTGGCATCAATAAGACCAGTCAAGTAAGATATACTATTAGAAAGCCAAACAATCAGGAGATAAAAAATTCAGTGTTTTAACAACTAAAAATTGCAAGTTGACAACCTAATTTGGTTAGTTTTTTTTTTAATTTAAAATACCAGTGTTACACCTCAGAAATTAATTTCCAGGATTCATCCAAGTGCACCTGAAATGAATGCTATTAAATTGATCTAAAGGTTTTTACAAAATGGTAAATTAATTAGTCCATAGATTACAAAAATAGTTGCAAACTATTTCCCATTGCCATGACTACAGTAAGGACCACAGACTAGTTTTCTCCACAATGCTCATGAACCCCTAAAAGTCTTCTCTCCTCAACCACTGACTCATGGAAGTTCAGAGTAACACTTGATTACCCATTTCCAAATTATCATTGCAACTGAAACCAACCCTCTGCAAAGTTCCAAAGCAGGAGAAGCGTACTGCTAGTTGCCTCGGTTTCTCCTTTCTAAATCCCTTCCTATATTTCCATCCATCCCAGGTGTTAAATCTCCTTATTCTTCTCCTGGTTATCAGAACAAAATGGAAACTCTACCCAGACGTGTCAAATATCTGGTGGAAGTCTGAGTAGTCACTTTTCCCAAGAGTATTTGTACTTTAGTAAGAATCAAAACCTGAACACCCTGCAAACAGGACTTACACAGGCAGGGGTAAGTTGTGCTGATGGCCAAAGGCTGATCTGAAAGCAGAGATAAGTCATCGAGGTTTAAGAAAGACTTGGTTTTCTGCCCCTACATTAATTCTCTACAGGGGCCTAAACTTTTCCCCATTTTTTTGTCACTGTACCTGGAATTCTATCAAGTACAGACATATATGTATTGACAAGTATACTCTTCTAAAAGGCCACTATTATGAGAGTTATGTCTCACTCAGTACATGTTGTCGTAACTGGATGCTTTCCTCCTTGTACTGATGACTCCAAAAACCTACGGTGAATTTAGGATCGGGAGCTGGGGGCCTAGAGATCTAGGGGAAGGGGAAGGAGGCTGGGTGTGAGGGGACACACAATATTGGCAGGTCTCATAAACTAACAGGCAAGACGGATACAGGTGTCGGGACCTAGGCAGGCCCTCCACTGTAAAGGTGTATCTATAAATCTAACATCAGAGCAGTGGTAGATGTCCGAAGTAGGGGAGACAGGTGAGATTCACAGGAATAACAAGTGGTGGGTGGAAACTAGGTTGAAATTCACTGCGTATTAGCACATGGTGATGGACACGGTTAACTTTGAAGATTATAGTAAGCCATTCTGGGCGTTTGGACATTATAAATTTAGACATCAGGCAACAGAGCATGGAAACCCAGACAGACAGTGTAGGCCATAAAAGTAGCAATACAGCTTCAAGAAAGAAATCCCGTTATCTTAGCAAATATTCTCTGTCACCTTTAATTTGCTTTAGCTTTGGTATGTTCTTGTTAGGATAGGAGCTATGTCCCAAGATCGGCCGGCTTAGGTTTAAAGGTGGAACAAGCACATTCAAGTAGGGAAAAACGGATGCTGCATCCTGTTGATATTGATCTCCTCAACTTTTTTCTGTTTAGTGGCAGACTGACTCTGAGTCAATGGCTGAGCTGCAAAGACAGGCAGAAGAGAACAGGATAAGCATGCGATGCACTAAACAGGAACATTCCCAAATAAATGGAAAGTGGGCCTCTCTTCACAAGCAACAGAAAACCCACCACCCAGTGGTAGAATAATTGTTAGTTGTAGATCTACAGTGCGGGGCATGGAAAGGGAGGAGGGGTATTTTTGTGCTGTAGACCCTCTTTGGGACCCCTCGATGTCTCAGCACTCAGATGGGCACTGACTTGAGCCACATGTAAAGTTGCCCTGCAGGTGAAGAGATTTAGGCACCAGGATGATGTCCCAGGAGATTAAACACAGAAAACACGGCAACTGAAATATTTTACAGGATCAGAAATGAATCATACTTGAACACCAGAAGCAAAAGTAATAGATTCTACAATGCAGTTACCTAGACTTGGGGTCTACTGGGACAGTAAAGTAATAAAAATGCTCAGTGACTTTATTAATAATCACATTACTACAAAACAATCAGGATTAGATAATGTTCACTTTCTGCTATCAAAGAGCAGCCACTTTTCTACGGGGAATTCAAAGACATACTAAAGCCTATTGGAGACGCCTTCTGCAAAACAGCTCACCAATTTACCAGGTGTGAACTGAAACATGAAGTGAGTTTCTAAGGAGAAAATAGCACATACATGCTCACTTCTTGTCCACTTAAAATAATTAACTGCTACTTGAAAACAGTTTCAATTCAAGGGATTTAGTATTTAAAATGGAGTAATCCCTTTGCTATTACACCCTGAAATGTCCTGGAGAAACAAACACATATATACACACACACACACTTTGTTTAATTAGAGCAACCTGGGCTGTTGCTTTTTATGAATATGTCTTTTAAATATAGTCTTTGCTTTTCTATAATATAAACAACTGAGAATAAAGTATTGAAAATTCTTTAAACGACAGCCTCTAAGAAGTAAGATAAAAATAATCAATTGCCCTAGACGTGTAGGAAAAGATTTATTACATTCAATACATAAGAGGAACGGTGGCAAGTGTAATTCACAGCCACACAGAAGCCATCCAGTGGCGTCTCAGGGCTGGGATTCGGTAGCAAAGCCCGTGGCACGCCTCGAGCTCTCTCTAGTTAAACTCGGTCATGGTTCCAGCTCAGTGAGTCACAGATGGGAAAATAAAGTAGAAGATTCCGACATGTGTAGGGCAGTCAACTGGGGAAGCATCTAAGTTTCTGGTGGAGGTAATACCAGCCAACCAACGTGGGGGGAAACACCACTCACTTTTTGCGCTGTACTTAGAGGACAAAGAACCAGCTTTGATTTAACCAGGTTTCAGTAAGAATCACTAGAGCATTCCTTAACCGCTTTACTCATTTAACGAAGAGAGTGAAAATTCTCTTTCAACAGCCTCGACGACTGGTAACTGTCAACGTCAATAATTGGAAGTATATCCAAAGTTAATGAGTTTACGTGAATTAGGTTATAACTTTGAGCCTGCCTGCTCTTCCATAGGCAAAACCCAAAGGCAAACAATGTTTGAACCATCCCACCCCTTCTCTGACATTCCACATGATCTTGGTCAAATCACTGAACATTTTTCGATTCAAACCTTCTTTCCCAGAGAAAATTAGGAAGCTCTCTCCGTGTAAATTGTAGTGGTTTGTGAAAAGCCATCTCAGTTGTTTTAGTTTTAAAATATGGTACTAATGAGTGAAAGGCCTCGCAGTTAATCTCTGGGTGGGCCATTTAACTTTGTTCTGTTACATGACCACACACTTTATCTTAACCAAGGACTTGGATCTAATAAAATATCAACTGGGTTCAAATTTACTTCAGAAATGATTCTGATGCTCTAATCGAATTCTGGTTCAGTGGCTTTCAAAAATACAGGGTTGGTTTCTGTTCAGAAGTTCTCACTGGATTTTAAAACAAAACAAAACAAGAATAATTTTGGCATTACTTCTTTGTAAATGATGCTCAGCTCCGCTCAGGGCTCATTTAATCAGAAGCTCACTCCCACTTTGAGGATATAAACTGGGTTTACAGTTGGAAATGGTTCAATTCTCACTTCTAACCTGAAGTCGATACCTCATAAATAGACACTTCCAGCCACAAGAGGAACAAGGTAGGAGAGAGTGAGAAGATTCAGTGCATTTCTTTAACCTACGCTGCAAAGATAAATCCAACTGCAAGTGGAACAATCACATCACGTTATATGAATCAGGACTCCCTGGGACCCGCTCACAAAGCTGCTGTATCTCTGTCTCCCCCCAGTATTTCTAAACTAGCTCAGTGGGAATACTCCTCTCACTTAGCATCAAACCTTGAGCAGCCTTATGATTTCCTGGTCACTTTTATAAAATAAGAAAAAGATGAGAACATAATCTGGATTCAGTCATTAGTTGTGCCTAGTGACAATCTCTGTAATAACCAAAGCTTCAAATTTGATTTAAATCTAAGTGTGCTGCGCTCCCCGGTGTCCACCCCAGCGGGTTCTGCCTTGGGTGGGTTCCTGGTACAGAAGAGGTCTGTCCTTCCTCTTCACCCCATGTTTGCCCCCTTCAACACAGACATGGGGAATGTGGGTTAGATCTCAGCAAGCGGTTCTGTGCTAGATAGCTGCCCACTCTCTGCACCTGGCGGATTTTTAAAGCCGACTTTTTCTCTCGTGGACATTTCTGTGAGCTTCAGAGAGCAGAGAGCAGGGACCTCATCTATTTTGGTGCATCCCTCCCAGTGTCTCATGCATAATGTGAATGGTAAAACCCACAGAATACTGTGATGGAAGTTAGGAGTAAACATATGTAACTGCATGCATCCATTATATAGGGGTAGAGAGACTGCATGAATCAAGGGGATAATCCCACACGGGTTTCGGAGGTAATCAGCCTTGAGCAGAATGTTAGTTGCTAGAGGATAAGAAAGGTCATTCCAGGCACTGAGAACAGCATTCAGTTGCCTGAGAGGGAAAGAGATATGGCAGGTATGGGAGGAGGATGTGAGGGACTTTCCCAATGGGGCTAAATCAATCTCTAGCCGGAAATCAGAACCTGGGAGGTAAGGGAATAATATTCATTACGGACAATCAGAAGATTTGAACCTGATTCAAGAGGGAATTGGAAACCCACATGGAGGTTTAAGAAAGAAAATTAGCTAATTAAAATATTGAGGGGGATGATTTTGAGAATGGAGGAGGAGGGGACCAGGAAAGAGGATCCTGCCTGTAAGCTCTCTAGAGAACCAGGTCTGGTAAAAATAGGTCTTGTGAAATCTGGATGGTCTCATATTTTCCAGCTCAAAGAGATAAACAATATTTCCCTCTGTATTTTTCATCATTTTAAATTTCTTCCTATTCTCCCATATTCTAGGAACAGGCCCTTCCCTAGTGATTGCTAAAGGATGAGGAATCTGACAATTTCGGTATATGGTCATGACATTTTTCAAATGGGGCCTGTGAGTGACATGAACAAAATGTGGCTTTACAGTGAAAGGTAGCATTTGAATAACGTAACATCTAAAGTCCCAAGAGGAAGTGCTCATCGATGGTCTATGGAAATAAAGAGAGCTTTTCTTCTCCCCTTGGACAGTGGAGCCATGAGGGGTGTCATGAGCATGCGCCTGAGGGTACTTCGCAGAGTGCTGTAAAGCACTGCACGGAGCCTCTGAGCTCCAGTCGTGGTTTACGTTATTCCATCGGTCCTGTGAGTTATGACTTCCATTGTCCCAACAGACAAACTGAAGTTCAGAGAGATTAGGTGACTTCCTCAAGTCAAACAAATAAAAAACTGGAAACGCAGGGCCTCAAATCCAGATCATCTGACTCGAAGTTCTGGGCTCTTTTCCTCAACACCAAACAATTGGCATAAACAACTATTCATGTGTTAGTCATTCTTCTTCTTCTGCCTGTTTCATTTTATTAAATCATAACCCCACGTCCTGGGGACAACGCGTGACTACACTGTTAGGGCAAATTTGTTAGTATGGACATGCCATGTTAAGTCATGAGGAGGCTAACTCAGTCACCCTTTCTTTGATTGATTTTTGGTAGAGAAATAGTGGACTCTGTTGTGGTTGGCCTTGTGACATGTTGTAAACATTAACGTGCACTATATTAACCAACTATAAAGAGCTGTCATCTTTTAAATGCTTGTTAAAGAATGAAAGCATTAAGCTACATTAATATTAATAGTTTAATTTTCAATAGCCACAATGATGACAGTCACTAAACAGCTCCTTGAAGGACTTGGAAACTAATGAAAGAAAGACATAATTAGACAAGGAAACATCTAATGGGTAGGATTTGGGATGGTCTTAGCAATTCAAAGTAAACCTAGAAAAGACAACATTCTATTAAGTGTCACTTATCTGACTTTTTTCCTTTTAGGCATCAGAAACTGGATAGGAATTATTTAAGGAGCATGCAAACAACAGATTAAATACTATCTGATCAATTCTTTACCTTGAGATCTTATAAATACTATAAATCAGTTACTGACAATGAGGAAAAAATGCACTTTATGGGGCACAGTTGCATACAATTGTAATCAGTTTAAAAAAAAGTCACTGACAGTACTCTTAGATATGCAAAGAAAATTTAATTTCTGTAATTTTCTCTAACCCTAATCTTCCTTAGAGGCCTCCATCTTGTCAATAGGGAAAAAGACACGTTATTCAATTTCATAAATATGCTCTGTCCAGTCATTTCATTTCAGTATTTCAGATGTCCTGAGCTCCTCTTGGAGGACAATGCTTGGTATCAGTGGGGAAGCTTCACAGCGCCCTGTTCCCTAGCTTGGAAAAGGATAGAGGGCATAGATTTTGGGTCCTTCCATTTTCTGAGTGATGTGGCTATTCTGGCTGGTTCTTTGGGCTAGTGATGGCGGAAGTAAAACTGAACCCTGACTGACATGTTGGCATCCACCTCAGCAGGCTGTGGTCCCAGACATTTGTCCCAGCTATTGGGTCCCCAATACATGGCAGCCTCTTTTTTCCATTCCTAGACCCCTGCTTGTCCATTGTGCCTCTCAGCACTCTGCTCTATTTCATAGAAGCAAATGGGGACATCTAAATTTTTTACATGCCACACATTGCATGAGAAGCCAGGATACTGTTGGGGGCTCATCTATCCAGATACCATCACCTACCAATTGTGCAATTTTTCCCATGGTAATGAGGTGGCTCCACTGTTTGAAACCCTCACATATTTTCCTCCCCTCTTACTTCTGTTCTTGGTCTCCTCCTTATTAATTTGAATATATCCACCATGGCCCCACTTTG